>NC_033794.1:23491602-23524255 GCF_001876935.1 Asparagus officinalis
TTATGTGGAAACTAAGCTAACAACAATTTTGAATGAAAATATAAATAAATATTATAAGTGTAAAAACCCCTCAAAAATCTCTCTTCTCTATTTTGTAGCATTTTAGAAGCCCATGAAGCAAAAGTTTAAAAGAGGAAATTTTCGAATTGAAGGCCCAAAGCCCATAAAAAAATATATTTACAACCATGAAATGTGGACCGTGGACTGGCTTTTAATTTTCAAAATCAAATGTGGACTTTGCTGCACAAAAGGGACCGGACTTGACAAATGAAGAATGGGCTGGGATTTAATTGGATTTGCTGCAGCTTTGATCTTGATTGGGCCGAAAACCAAAGTGCTGAAGACCGGCTGCTGGAAATCGGATTTGAAGACCGGATTGGGCTCTGTAGAAGTTGCTTGTGATCAAATGAAGACCTGGCTTGTGATCAAATGAAGACCGGACTTAATTGCTAACATTGGACTTGCTTTGGTTACTGCAAATGGGCCGGACCTGCTGATGTTAGTTTTGAAAACTAAATGAATGGAAACCGAATTTGCTGGACTACAAGAAATTGAATTGGGCCGGACTGCTGCATTCATGAGGGACTGGACTTGGCTAAATTGGGAGTTGAAAATCAATGGAGAATTGGGCCGGACTTTGGATTGCTGCTGAGGTTGATTTTCATTTATTTTTGAAAAACAAATAGGCCTCCTATGGTTGGGCTAGAGAAGAACAAAAAGCAAATTCAAAGGTGGAGATTGTTGCTTGGGGCTCAAGACAATACCAATGACTCATATTCATTGAAGATTACTATAAATAGGGGTAGAGAGTGAGGGGTTAAGGGTGTGAAAATTTTTGTAACTCCTTTTGGAAAGGAGGGCTACTCTTAATTGAGAAGGTCTTCCAAAATTATAACTTTAGTTGCAATTAATAATAATAATTTTTTCACCACTTTAAATTTTTCTCTTCTTCTCTTTGTTGGATGATGAAGATGAAGATGAAGATGGAGAATTATTTGAAGGTTTGCATTTCTTTTCTTTTTCTCTTTTATTGCTTATTAGTGTAGATTTATTTCTATGCTTGTAGTTTAGATTTTATTTTCTTGTTAAATAGCCAAGAGGCTAGAACCCTCTTGCCTTAGATTTATTTCATGCTTATAGAGTAGATTTATTTTCTTGCATTTAATTCTTGCAATTTTATTTTGTAGTTTAGATTTTGCAATTTATTTTGTAGTTAGATTTTAATTTCTTATACTATTCACCTTGAGGCTAGAACCCTCTTGGGTTTAGTTTTTCTTTTTGTTTATTTTTATTTTGTTTGATTCGCCTTTAGGCTAGAACCCTTTAGGGAATCACCCTTTTTCTAAGAAGTGGGTTCAATTGTAGATTACCCATATCTATAATTGAATCCACCATCTTTAATTTCTTGCATTTTCTTTTATTCTAGAATTTTGTTCTTCATCCTTGATTTTTTATTTTTTTTCTTAATTTTATTCATTTTTTTCCTTCTCACCTTATTGATCATACTCATTCTTTCTTCAAATCACTCTCACTTACATTCCCCCTTCTCATTTGTTTGATTATTAACCCTAATTAAAAAAAACATTTTCTCTTTTCCATCCTTTTTAGTTGCTTTTAATTCATAGGGTTGCATTTCATATAGTTAGTAGGAATTCACCAAGTGATTTGAGCATCTTGATTTGACACACACTTCAAAATATTTTTAAGGGCAAAATCCATAATCAAGATAAGGTGAGGGATTTCATCACACTTTCCTTAGACCCAAAATCACTAATTCCTCACTACACCACCCAAGCCTAATAAAACTCATTAGACATTGGTCCTAAGGATTCGAGCTCAATAAGGAACAAAGAATCCTTAAGTGAACCGGTTTAAGTTTTCTTGGATTAGTTGGTGTCTAAGGCAAGGTTTAGGGGTTGCGTAAAGCGCTCCGTAAGGAACGAGGTACTTAATTGATCTCTGATCACCCTCTAGTACTATCCTTACCTGGCTAACTACCCGGGTAAAACTTTTATCTTTTCACTTAAGGAATTTTTGGTTAGGAGCTAGTCTAGTTGAGTTAGGCTTAACCCTAGAGTTAGAGTGATTGAAAAGTGATTGATTTTGATTTGTTTTAGTTAGGATTTTCCATTTTCTTCTTAAAAAAAAACTAACTTTTATTTTTCTCTAAAAAAAAGTATAAAAAGAAATTGTTTTTGGTGCATGCAAAATGTGGATTAAGGACAATACACATCAACAAATTCATTTTGAACAAATGGCTAATCCACAAGTTTTTCAAAATTTATGTTATCCCAATATGATTGAAATTTCCAATGAAGTTCGGGAGTTTGTAGAGAGTCCATATCAGTATTCGGTAAATGATCCATTTTTTCAACCTACAACCCAGGTTGGGCAAGTTACACAAACATTGCATGGAATCAGGAAAACCACTCTGGAACTCAAAACTTCACTCCCTCTTTGACCTAATATTTTCCTAGGGAAAACATAGTTCCTTTCAATTCTCATCCACAATTTCAACAACCCAATCCGTCACATCAAAATCAGTCTCCTCATCATCAAGTTGTAACTCACACTCCTCTTGATACAGATCATGATGAACGTCTCAATTTTTTGGAAAAAGGTTTTGAAATCATTATTAAGGCCTCCACACTAGCCACGGATATGTTAACTCAAACATCCTACACGATGAACTCCTTTATGCAATCAACCGAACTCATACTTAACTCTAACACTCAAGCCCTAGCTAGATTAGAAACCCATATTGATCAACTAGCTAGTGCCATAAGTGAAGTAGAGGAAGGAGAAATTCTGAGTCAACCCGTGGTCAATCCTAAGGACACTCAAATGAATGCACTACAGTCAGGAAAACAGGTCGATAATCAGGAAAGAACACCTTTAAAGCCAAATTCTTGTTCCAATTCATTCTTCCCCTGATAATTCAATTCAGGAAAGACCGAGGGAAGAAGAAGAAGAGTCAGATCTAAGTTTTGAGGAAATTTTCGGTGAGGAGCTAAAAATATTAGGAGAAGCAGATCGGGTTTGTCAAAATAAAGAAACTGTGTTGGACAATTGTTGCTTTGAACTGAATTTTGAAAAACTCTTTCTTGATGAACTAAGATTTTTGGAAAATAAACAACAACCAAATTTTTACACATCAACCATGAATCTTGGGGTTGAGAAAATTGTTAAAGAAAAATTGGTTGTTAGAGAACAAACATTCACAAATCAAGAATCTAAGTCCAATATGCATGACACCAATAATACCTACCTTCCATTGCCACAAAAATCATTGAACACCCCGGAATGCTTAGAATTTCAGCACATTGTTGATTATATCATGTTGAATCTGTTTAAAATCCGTGGGAGAATTTTCAGCAATAAGGTAGGATTCAATGTAGAACAGGAATTCTTCATGTTGAATATTTCATTCTACATTGTTTATTTTGTTTATTTCAGAATAATAAAAAGAATTTATTCTTCTCTCATTTGAGAGCTTCTTGTTCAGTTGTTAAAAAAAAGAAAAAAAAGAAGAAAAAAAAAGAAAAAGAATAAAATTTTTGATTCCATCCTCCTCAGACCAAAGGTAATTGCAGATTTTTATCAGCCGACCAAATGTAAGTACTTCACTTCTTATCTGCTTTACTTTGTGCATCATAGAATTTACATTGAGGACAATGCAAAATTTAGGTGTGGGGGTGAGAATTAGTTATTTTTTCTCTTTATTTTACATTTTTAGTTACATTTTTTTCCCTTTTTCTTTTAAAAAAAATTTATAAAAATATCGTCACTTGCCAAATTGATAGAGTTATGTAATAATTGATTTGTTTGATAAATTTAAAATTTTCTAATCCCTAGTTGGTTATTAACTTAAGTTCACCTTTTATGATAACTCTAAATAAATTTCTTAAGAAATGATTTTCAAAGTAGTATACTTTACTTAAGCCTTAACTTAGACTTTTATTTAAAATAATGAAATTTTTGCATGCTTAACTTAGAGTTGAAAATATTTTTTTTCAAAGTGTCTTGATTTACATATTTTCAAAATATATATACATATACAAAAAAAAAATTGCAAAAGAAGAGTGCGAAAAATGGGCACCAAAAAGAAAAAAAACTCCTGAATTCAAGGTGGTTCTATCTTATAAAGCCTAAGCTGACCGAGTAATTAAGCCCAAGGAGTATTTTCATACTTAATGACCTAAGCCCATTTGGGTTGGGATCCATTGGCCCAAAACTCGTTAAATGGTCACTTAGAAAGCCCGTTAAAGTAGAAAAAAAATCACCAAGAAAGAAAGAGTTAAAAAAATTAAAAAAAAACTAATAAATGTTTTAATTGTATATATGGTCTTGGAAAATATTTTAAATCAAGCAACTTGAAAATTATTTAAAACAAAGAGTTAGCATGTTCTTTTCAAAACTTTTAAATTAAATTTCTAAGTTTGGCTTGGTTTTGTATTGCTACAATAAGAAGATTTTCTTAAAAATAGACCTTAGAGTTATATATAAAAATATTTTCTTGAGTGATAACTGACTCTAATTAGATTATCTAAAAGTTATCAAGTGAATTTAGTTATTTACTGACTTCTTTAATTTGACAAGTTGACCGAATTTTATGGGTATATTCACTGCAAACCCTCACGAGACTACAACTTGTCCACTAGGGTAACCTAGGGGTTTAAAGGCTTATTGTATACGCTAAATACAACCGCGATTCCTGCGAAAGTGAGTTAAGATTTTCTTTTTATTTTCTTTGCTAGAGGACTAGCAAAAGTTTAGGTATGAGGGTATTTGATAATCACATTTTATTATAATTTTATACCCTCATTATCTATTTTACATGAATAAATATACCATTAATAATTGTTGTTAGCTTAGTTTCCACATAATTGAATGAAAATATAAATAAATATTATTAAGTGTAAAAACCCCTCAAAAATCTCTCTTCTCTATTTTGTAGCATTTTAGAAGCCCATGAAGCAAAAGTTTAAAAGAGGAAATTTTCGAATTGAAGGCCCAAAGCCCATAAAAAAATATATATTTACAACCATGAAATGTGGACCGTGGACTGGCTTTTAATTTTCAAAATCAAATGTGGACTTTGCTGCACAAAAGGGGCCGGACTTGACAAATGAAGAATGGGCCGGGATTTAATTGGATTTGCTGCAGCTTTGATCTTGATTGGGCCGAAAACCAAAGTGCTGAAGACCGGCTGCTGGAAATCGGATTTGAAGACCGAACTTGGGCTCTGTAGAAGTTGCTTGTGATCAAATGAAGACCTGGCTTGTGATCAAATGAAGATCGGACTTAATTGCTAACATTGGACTTGCTTTGGTTACTGCAAATGGGCCGGACCTGCTGATGTTAGTTTTGAAAACTAAATGAATGGAAACCGAATTTGCTGGACTACAAGAAATTGAATTGGGCCGGACTGCTGCATTCATGAGGGACTGGACTTGGCTAAATTGGGAGTTGAAAATCAATGGAGAATTGGGCCGGACTTTGGATTGCTGCTGAGGTTGATTTTCATTTATTTTTGAAAAACAAATAGGCCTCCTATGGTTGGGCTAGAGAAGAACAAAAAGCAAATTCAAAGGTGGAGATTGTTGCTTGGGGCTCAAGACAAATCCAATGGCTCATATTCATTGAAGATTACTATAAATAGGGGTAGAGAGTGAGGGGTTAGAGGTGTGAAAATTTTTGTAACTCCTTTTGGAGAGGAGGGCTACTCTTAATTGAGAAGGCCTTCCAAAATTGTAACTTTAGTTACAATTAAATAATTTTTTTAGCACTTTAAATTTTTTTCTTCTTCTCTTTGTTGGATGATGAAGATGAAGATGAAGATGGAGAATTATTTGAAGGTTTGCATTTCTTTTCTTTTTCTCTTTTATTGCTTATTAGTTTAGATTTATTTCTATGCTTGTAGACTAGATTTTATTTTCTTGTTAAATAGCCAAGAGGCTAGATCCCTCTTGCCTTAGATTTATTTCATGCTTATAGAGTAGATTTTTTTTCTTGCATTTAATTCTTACAATTTTATTTTGTAGTTTAAATTTTGCAATTTATTTTGTAGTTAGATTTTAATTTTTTATACTATTCACCTTGAGGCTAGAACCCTCTTGGGTTTAGTTTTTCTTTTTGTTTATTTTTATTTTGTTTGATTCGCCTTTAGGCTAGAACCCTCTAGGGAATCACCCTTTTCTAAGAAGTGGGTTCAATTGTAGATTACCCATATCTATAATTGAATCCACCATCTTTAATTTCTTGCATTTTCTTTTATTCTAGAATTTTGTTCTTCATTCTTGATTTTTTATTTGTTTCTTGATTTTATTCATTTTTCCTTCTCACCTTATTGATCATACTCAAATCCACTCTCACTTACACTTTGCACCTATTTACACACCATTTTCACTATCTCAATATCTTCACAATCACATTCACTCATCAATCCATTCACTCATCAATTCTTTTTGTCACGCACACAACATAAGAACCGATTTTATATTTTCTCCTACAAAACACCTTCCTCGTGGGATCGATATCTTTATACTATAACTTGACACGGTTGTGCACTTGCAACCTTTTTGGTACATGTTTATGCCGCATCATTCGTCCAGAAGGGAAATCCAAGAGGGCGGGAGGTTCATCACGAAGGCGCCCCTATAGGCACTAAAAAATGCCTAGAAATAAAGCAGGGTCATACCTTGCTACAAACATGATAAGGGTCATCATAATGATGAACCTCGTCTCAGCAAACAAAGCTAGTCATTTGTTTGTGGAAAATTTGCAATAAGAAAATTAATGAAAGAATTGCGTTTGATTTTATTCTCTCTAACTGCTTAGAAAAAGAATGTTTACAAATCTCTCAACTCTCAATTACAATTGGATTTCCTGATTACAAAAGAGAAGATAATGATCTGGATTCTTCCCTTTGTTTAAAACTGGGTTCTTCACGGTAGCGATGAGATGCCTCCCTCGAATGTTCGCGTCGAGTTTGCTTCTCGTTGACGATCCGATCGTCTTGATTCACTGGAACAACTGTCTTGCTTGGTTGATAACTCTTGCCGAGTCTTACAGCTCAGGATGAGTGACAAACTCTAATAAGAAAAGAGTTGTTTGAACCGAAAATAATTCGGTTAATAGGCCAAATATCGAATGTCTGGATTCTTCAGTTGATGATGATTCCCCAGACTGTGTGAAGAGCTGATTCTCCAACTCTCGCTCTCTGAATCCGATTCCTGGATCTCTCCCTCTGATTCTCTCCCCCCCAAAAGTCCCCGAACTCTGTTGAGTTTGTTGATATTTATAGGGAGATTAGGGGTGTAACCGCCCCCATAATCCGCTCCTAAATGAGGGTTTAGTTGCCTCATTAATCGGTTGCAACAACCCACGTAAACCACTCCTCAGATCGTGGGTGATGACGGCGATTTGAAGCTGCGTTTGGCAACGATTTGAGCTGCGTTGTGCAGCGATGTAGAGCTGTGTTCAGCGGCGATTTTGTGGCTGCCTTTCGAACGGTGAAGTTGTAGCTGCCTTTTCTGTCTTTATATATGGATGACACCAATGACCATTCGAGAAGGTCCTATTCAGGCCATTTGTGACAATTGAGGCATCTCAATAACGCTCTATCTCTTTGCATGGCTTTGTACTTCTCAGCATGTCGAATATTTACCCACAGTTCTCTAGATCTTCCTGCTTTTCTAAAATCATTACACTGCTCATCAGCATCTCTAATAGTTACTAATATAATATTAGTCATGTTGTTATCGTAGCCATTAAGATCAATCCTCTCAAACATGGGACTATGTTGATAGCTGAGGATACAATGATTGCGGTGCTTCGACTTTTGGAGCGTAGCCCCTTGTGTTTTGACTGTAGGGATGAATTCTACCTCTTGATTTCTTCATGGTCCATAGGGGCGTCTCTCGATTGTAGCTTTTTATTGGTAACAAGAAAGTCATCTGATTGTAACTTTCTTTGTTATAGGCTAATGGGGATCAGCTATCCATTGTGATTTTTTAGACAGCCTACAGAACCCCCTCCAAAGTTTTCAAAAGTTCGCGGATGACTGGGAGGAATTTTCGGAATACTTTGGATCCAAAATTTTACTGATTGAATGCATCTCATCACAGACTGAGTGGAGCATCTCAGGGTTCTGGACAAATTTGTTGACATCCTCTTTCTTGTTTGGTTCATCAATAATTACTTGGACTTTAGCCTGTTTGACCAAGTTCGTCATCTTCAGGGAGGTTGAGCATTTCCTGGCTTAAGAGCAATCTACTATCGTAGACAGAGAGAACCACATGCTTGTATGAAAGGGCTTTCATCCCCAGCTTAGTCAGGAAGACAGCCTCGGAGGAATCCACCATATCATCATCACCTTATCTTCTTTCTTGATCAGCTTGTCTGGGGTAAATGATCTTCGCCGTATGGTCATTGCTTGGAATATTAACCCCTTTGAAGGGCTTAGTTACGTGATAGGTGGAGGTTGGTCACCAAAACATATGTCTAAGTCATGCGTTCAATTGTCTGAATGTGAGGGTGCGTTCAGAAGTTGAAACCCCCTTTTTTGAAAACGCGAGAATCACGTTTCGGGTGAGATTTTGCCTAGAATCCTGCATTGATTTGACAACTACAGCTGTGTATAAATGGGCCACTGAGGTCAAATCAAAAAGTCATTCAAATTTTTCCCCCTCTTACTCTTCCGCCGATTTCTTAACAGGGCTCATGTTCATCTTCTCCATCATTTCGACGGAGGAAAGGATTAGTTCCTAAATACCTCGTCCGCCCGTCTTCATCTTCCTCGCCACGATTGGAATGGGCCCCAAGAAGAAAATAGCTTCTAAATCAAAGATCGCCGAAGCTCAGGGTGTTTCTTCGGCTAGAACCTCCAGGGACGATCAAATCACTTCGCCTTCATCTCCGATTTCCTCAACTAACGGTAAGGTTGAGCCATTGTAAGTTGCTTTGACAGATCTCTCACCTTCGACCCTTGATTGGCGATCTGTATTCCATCCTTAAACTCGAGAGATAATTCTCAGTGTTTATCAATTTTAAGAAAACGCATGGTTAGCTCCATCGTTCATAAAATTTCAACGCAGGTTCAGACCCTGCGTTTAAAATCTTGGATGCGGGTTGAGACCCTGCGTTTAAAGATCCGGACGCAGGTCTGATCCTTGCGTATAAATTTTTTTTTTTGGATGCGGGTTCAGACCCTGCGTTTAAAGATCCGGACGCAGGTCTGAACCTTGCATTTAAAATTTTGGATGAGGGTTCAGACCCTGTGTTTAAAGATCTGGACACAGGTCTGAACCTTGCATTCTTGTATTAGACTTTTCTGACTGCTTTTTTCCTATTTGCAGTGTGCTACTCCAACGAGCCTCTTTTCTTCAACTACTACTTCGATCACGCGGGAGGTGCGGTGAAGAATATAATCTTCAGCTTTGCCTTCGAGTATCCAATATTCCAGGACACCCACAAAGAGCGGGCGAAACTCATCACTCAAGCTTTTCCCGAGACTCTCAGGTCTTTGGTTACGGATGCCAAATTTGAAACCGCAGAGCATGAGATTTTAAAGAAGCCATCCTTCCTCTTCGGGGATTCTATAAAAATGGATCCCAAGCGGATGTCCGAGGGCAATTACAAATGGCTGAAGGTCGTTAACAACCGTCGTCTTTTCCTTCCCAATTTAGAACGGATGTGGCCGATCTCTTATTATTAGTGTGCTTCTATCCCGCGGTCGATGAATTGGGAACTCGTTCAGGACCAAGGCGGTGTTGCTATAGGGCACATCACTCATCGGGGCACTCATCCGGCTGGTTTCAATAATTTTATGGCTTTAAAACCAGGTTTATATCAAAAAGAGCATCCTGTTGGAGAGTCTGCTAAGTTGGCGGAGGTGTTCATTAGAAAATTTATTTCTGTCAAAGGAGAGTTCCCTGCTCAGGATTTTAGGGTTCCTACATGGGTTCACTCCAGTGAGACGGACTGGTGGGCCCGGATGATAAATTTCGTCTTGGAGGAGTTAGAAGAACCTTTGAGGATTTCGGAGTTAAAGGTTCCAATAATGGCCACCCGATATGGAATTTCTCCCAATTACAGCGGACTCTTCGCTATGCTAGAATTCTACAATCCTCACAACGGCACCTTTTTCACCCCAGTTGGTGAATTAGGCTTCGCTCTTCACGAGATGTTTGAGATTTCTGGATTGTCTTTTGGTGAATTGCCGTATGAAGAGTTTGTTCCCGGCAATAGGGAATTAGAGATCCTGAAAAATGGTGCTCCCGAAATCTAAAACACTTATTGGGAATTGATGTGCCATTTCCAGATATGTGCGCAAACTACTGGGAAAAGAGCAGGCGGCGTAAAACAAGGATAGTGGGCGGAGTATCTTTTCCATAATCTGTGGGACAAAGATGCTGAGGTGACTCGCTTAGCTGCTAGTACTCTCGAGGAGATCATGGAATGCATCAATGATACAACCTCTCAATATACTTGCGAGGTCGAGGAGGATGTCTTCCCAGCATTTACCACGTTCGAAAGCTTCAACTATCAGGCAGAAGTCCCCATCTCTGACATGGCTTTGTTCGCTGGTTTTCTGACTCTTTGGTTGAAGCGTTCCGTGGTACCCACAAGACCGGTGGATGCTATTACAGTAGAGGTCTTATACCCCGCTGTTCTTTTGGCTTATGGACGACCCTTGAATCTTCTTTTAGCCATGGTGTGCTACTTACAAAGTAACTTGCGGGAACTATCTTCTGAGTTTATTGCTGTCAAGAAATTAGACTCCGACGGGAAGACAATCATTCAGACCCCAACCCCTCGGGTGCCGATGCCGTACATTTATTTGGTGTCTTGGTTTGTGTTGCACTGCCCTTCGATAATGTTGACTCCTGAATCAAGTGGCACCTTAGCTCCTCTTGTTCAGCAATTAGAAACCTCTCAATGGGTTGGTTGGTATTAAGTTAAATTCCGTGAAATATTTAGGCGGGACTATAATTATGAAATTGCTTGCAAGTTTCCCGCTTTCGAGGGCGGTGCGTATGGAGAACTTCATCAAGACGCTCCGGGACCGAATTCTTTCACTATGCTCAGTAAAGGTGCCTTTTGGTGGCTCATAAACATTCGCCCAGGTTATCTTATCTTTCGACAAGGGAGGAAGTGCTTTATTGAACCATATCAGCCTTATCGCTTTTCTCGGCAATTTGGCTATGATCAGATTTACGTCGGGAATACAAACCCTACTCTTGCGTACACAGGTAATGTGTATGAAGGAGCAAGGGTTTGGTATTACTCAGTAGCAGGATGTACAGGAGCAAAATTTTGACTGCCGCACAAGATGCCCAACGTTCGTACTTCTTTAAGCTTTTGCACGTGGTACCAAGCTGCCTATCAAATTTCAGCTTACAACATGAATACCTCTTGCTTGAGAGCCATCCACAAATGGTATGCCTCAAAGAAGAGTGCTAAAAGGTTCCGTGCCCGTGGTGCTAATGAATATTTATCATATGAGAAGTCGATTACAGAGGACGAACGACAACAATCACCAGAGCAAGTTCAGGAAGAGGTCAGGATGCCGGATACTTGCGAGGTGGAACCTTCAAGAGTTCAAACTCGGAGTAAGAGTGCCACTGGAAAAAGAGCACTGGGGCCGGCTGAAGAAGCCAAGTATGACAAAAGAGCTCGTCGGAAGTTAGCGCTTGAGCCCCCTGCTTCCAAACTTATGTCGGATGCTCAGAAAGCATGGCATACCGAAGAAGAAGAACGAGAATCAACTGCTATGGAACTCTCGCCTCAGCCTGGTCTCCCCAGCGTTGGTCCAGCTTTAAGAGGCCCTGGCTCTTCTGCACATTCATTGAATAAAGAAGAACGTGGAGATGAATCATTTGCAGGGGGTATGGAGTTTGCCCCTGAAGACACGCTTCATGATACTGCCTCCATTGCCCCTCATGTTGAAGAAGATATACCTCCTGTCCAAGAACCTGCGGTGGCTGCTCAGCAAGGCTTAACAACGAATAAGTCTCCTTCTGCTTCTGTGTTATTGCCACTCGTAAGCGACTCACAGCCTAGCCCTACTACTGGAATCATATCAAAACCTACCATTACCGAGGATGTGCCAGCTTTTCCTCCCGTAGACGAAGAGGAACCTATGGATCATAGCGATGGTGCGAACGGTATAGATAATGATGGAGACCAAAGTGGGAACAATGACAACCTGGGTGATGACAGCGATGATCCCGATGACTGGGATATTCCACCACCATCTTCTTCCGACAAAGCGTCAGCCTACATTCCTCTACCTCTCACTGGTAAGTGTCGTTTGTTTCGACTCGCGACTAATCTTGCTCTGTATTTAAACAGTTTTCTCATACAGATCCTATGATACATGAGGCGAGTACCGTCACCCCTCCTTCGACGCAACAGCTTATGCTACCACCAGCTCAGGTGTCAGAGCCACCTCGCTTGGAGGTCTCAACGATGGCCCTCCCACCGACGACTTTATTGACAATTTCTCTAGCCTCTACAGAAGTGGTAGACATGCCAAGGTCATCTAACATGGGGGAACTGATGGCTCTACAATCAAGTCCATCTCAACTGGATATCGGCGTTCCTTCTCAAGCCACTATGCCGAAGTCACCTGCTGGTCTTTTACTTGGCTCTGTGTCTTCAGAAGTTTCTGTGCCGTCTCCCATAGCTGTTTTGAGCCCCACGGACGTGCCAAATTTTCTCAAAATTTCTCTTGACTATTTAGAAAGCCTCACCAGGAAGGTGATTGAGGTTGTATTGGCTGGCCGAGACACTTTTGAAACCTTTAAGCCTATGCTCACAAATAGTTTGAACAATCTCAAGTTCGTGGGTGAAGCCCACGTTGTTCAGCGTTGCTCAGAAGCTATTTTGTGCCTAGAGGCACAACTAAGGTTCTTGGAGGCTTTAGGTCGTGTTGATATCCAGGCGCAGATTGCATCCACATTCGAGGAAATTCGGGCCGAAGAAGTTAATAAGTATGAAGTCGCTCGACGTCATATAGCAGAGCAAGAGGTCGAGGTGGAACATCTGCAGCAACTTCATGCTCAAAAGCAAGCTGAGCTAACACTCTCCAACACTTCTTTGGAGAATTTACGAGAGAAGATCATTGCCGCTGAAGTAGAGTTGACTAGGATGAAGGCTCAGTTCCAACAGGAAGAAGCCATCGTCATTGAGCTCAACGTCAAAAGTGCTACCTCTCTGGTGAATTACCGTACAAAAGCTAGTGCCCTGGAGGAGGCTAAGAAGGAAGTGGATGCTATGCTGTCTAGCGAGGATGAGCTTCGGAAACGGGCCGAGATGCTGGTTCGGGCTGACCATGAAGGAAAACTTTCTGACATTAAGTCTCAGCTAGCCTCCTTCAGTCTGATGAATTGATGAGCCTACTTTTGTATCGTTCATTTAGTAGGAACAACACTTATCTTAGGTCATTGTTTCTTTTTCATATCATGTTTTGACATGGAACCATGAAATACCAGTTTGATATTGCGACAACAACTATTTATTCCTCCTGTATTATGCTTTTTCTTTAAATACTGGAAGAATCCTGTAAGTGCCAGGAATGTAATATTAACGTGGCACACTTTGTGGTCCCGTCACTCTATTGTTAAGAGTCGACAAGTGGAAGGTGTTGCGATCGGTGCAACTTTGGGGACCTATCGCTCTATTGACGAGAGTCGATAAGTTAGAAGAGTTACGATCGTAGCAACTTTGAGGACCTATTGCTCGATTGACGAGAGTCGATAAGTTAAAAGTGTTGCGATCGGAGCAACTTTAAAGACCTATCGCTCTATTGATGAGAGTCAATAAGCTAGAAGTGTTGCGATCGGAGCAACTTTGAGGACCTATCGCTCAATCGGAGCAACTTTGAGGACCTATCGCTCTATTGACGAGAGTCGATAAGCTAGAAGTGTTGCGATCGGAGCAACTTTGAGGACCTATCGCTCTATTAACGGGAGTCGATAAGCTAGAAGTATTGCGATCGGAGCAACTTTGAGGACCTATCGCTCTACTGACGAGAGTCGATAAGCTAGAAGTGTTACGATCGGAGCAACTTTGAGGACCTATCGCTCTATTGACGAGAGTCGATAAGTTAGAAGTGATGCGATCGGAGCAACTTTGAGGAAGATTGAGTTCAAATTCTGTAGGAATGAAACCCATCATGAGTTTAATGTTGGCATTGGAAAGACTGTGTCTACTATTTTGTTTAAATTCTACAGAAATTTTAAACTCAAGCAGCATATTTTCCAAAAATCCGATTCTAGAAATAGGGGTACCCCCTGCGTTCATGCTCCTGAGTGGAGCTGTGTATTATTAGAAGAACGCATCTCCAGATTGTTGCGTTTAGTCTGGCCTGCCTATCTTATGGACGCAAGGTTTTGTCCCGCGTCTAATCGGAAGTCCAAGCGACTGCAATGATGACGAAGAGACCACACCCGTCGGGAGTCTTGGAACTCTATATCATTTAATTATTTATAAATAGGCTTGATTAGTCTTGTCAAAAGCCTTAATATTTAAACTTCTTTCTTGAACTCCTAAACAAGTTTCTTCTCGTTCGTTCTTCTACTGTTTCGTCTCGTCTTCTGGCCATGGCTTCCAAGAAGTCTTGCTCGAGCGGAGATGAAAAGATGGCGCACCCTACACCGCCGTCGAAGAATGCTTTTGGGTCCTCTTTCGGACCGACATCGACGCCTCCGACGCCTGGTCATCGAGGTAAGTCTCGCTGTCTTCTTCGTTTTAAGGATTCTTTGTCAATGGGTTTTCTTGAAATTCTTTAGATGAATTCTGGTTGATGATGACGAATAAAATTCGTCTTTTCAATCTTGAATGCGAAAAGAATTTGCATGTCTCTTGATGAAAACTGTTCATCTTCTTGACTTTGGATCCTAAAAGAACTTCCTGTGTCCATTATAATAATGAAGAATCAAACCCTTGACGTTGAACACACGGAGAAGCTTCTGTGTTTATAGATAAGATTTGTTCATTTTAGATACGAACAACATTCCTACGTTCTTTGATCTTGAATGCGGAAGAGATCTTCCGTGTTTATTGATAAGATGAAGGGTTGATCCCTTAATCTTGGACGCAGGAAGAAGTCTTGCGTTCATAGCGATTCAACGCGGGTCTAGCTTCCTTGCGTTCAGGCTGATCTTGACGCATGCTTAGACCACTGCGTTTGCATTCATCTGCTTTTCTGACTTTGCTCTTCATTTGGCTGTAAGGTGGGGCTTCTGCTGCTGATCCCCTCATCATATCTGATGATGAGGAAGAAGAACCGCTCCAAGGGGACGTTCCTTTGATTACCCCCCTCGCTATGGTCCCTCCTGGAAAAGTCTTTACCCCAGATTTTGAAAGTGTGAACTTCCTCACTAAGCTTCTGGAGAACATGGTGAAGCAAGCATACCTTATTTCTGAGCAAGGATGGGCCCCATTTTCAGAATTCCAGAGCTCGTTCATGGAGGTGATGCACTTGCTTAAATGTGTCAACCGCAGCTGGGCTTATCACTGTGCCGAGAAGGTTTACTTCTTCTCAGGTACTGTGGAGACCTTGGAGAAATTGCAGAATGCTGATCTGAAGCCTGAGATAGAGGAGGCTCTTCAAGCCTTACGCTCAGGAGCTGGTGCTGCTGCTGCCACTGCTGAAGAATTGAGGGTGAGGGCTGAAGCAGAAGTCCGTGCTAAGCATTCTGCCCGTATATCTCAGGCTAAAGCCCGCCTCGCATCTTTTTCTCTTTGAAGGCTTTTATAATGTTTTTTGGCTTGTAATAACTTTTGATATTTCCGCAACAATTATTACTCTTGCCTGTGATGAATTGTGGACATCATCTGAAATGATATAGTCTCTTTTGTGGTATGGAAATTTCTGAAAATTATTTCCTTGTGTTTGAATGATTTGAACGCAGGCTTATTGAGGACGCATGGTTTCGTCTTTGCGTCCAAATAAGTTTGAACGCAACTCCAAGGCTAGACTTGCGTTCAGAGAGATCTGATGCATTCCAATTTGCTAAGGATCTCTTTTGCCGTTGTTAGGGTAATCTCTGAAAGTCCCTTCGTTGTTAGTTGAAATGCTGTGCTTGAATGCACCCAACGTGGGTCTGCCTCTTTATAGGAACTAAGAACGTAGGGTTAAAACTTGCGTTCAGGAGATTTGAAACGCAGTTATAGAACTTGCGTTCGAGGAAGCTAAGCACTCTTTCAACCTTGGGTATGCCTCTTAGGTTGCTAAGATTTTTCCACTGCACCAAATCAATCCAACAACTTAAGAAATTTTCTTTATTATAATATTTCTCGACAACTTAAACCATCAGAGGTGTAATGTTAACTTGACGACATACAAAGTAGGAGAACTTATTCGCTCAAACAAACAATTAATAAGCAACCCCCAGCTAAGCTCAAGAGATTTGCAGCTTACGGGTAATATTTTTTGAGAAATTTTCCATTAATTGGCATCATAAGTCTGTCGCCTTTTTTATTGATGAGACGATAAGCACCGTTGGAATAGACTGTCTCTACCACAAAAGGTCCTTCCCACTTGGGGTTAAACTTCCCTTTGGTTTTGTGAGTCATCACCATAGGTCGTCGATTAGCCAAAACCAAATCGCCTTTCTTGAAAATCCGTTCCTTAACCTTTTTGTTGTAGGCTTTAGAAATACGGGCTTGATATAGTTCGATCTGTTGCTGAGCTTGAAGTCGTTTGTCGTCTAAAGCTTCAAGTTCCTGCAGACGTCGTTGGTGTTTCTCTTCATCTGTCAGTCCGGTTGTGATAGAGACTCTTAAGGAAGGAATTTGGATTTCTAATGGCAATACAGCTTCGCAGCCATATACTAAAGAGAACGGCGTAGCTCTTGTAGGGGTCCTAACTGTTGTGCGGTAAGGCCCACAAACATTCGCCGAGTCTTTCGTCCTAATCTCTTCGACTCTTGGAGACAAACTTTTTAAGGAGCTTCACGATAGTTTTGTTAAAAGCTTCTGCAAGACCATTTGCTGGCGGATAATACGCTGTGGATGCAACACTTTGGATGCGAAATTTATCACAGAATCTCTGAAATCCAAAGCTAACAAATTGTGTCCCGTTGTCGTGAACTATTCATCTCGGGACTCTAAAGCGATAGATGATGTGATGTATAATGAACTAGATCACATTCTTTGTCTTGACTTCTTTTAGCGGGATTGCCTCCGCCCACTTGGAGAAATAGTCGGTTACGACCAAAATGAACCGGTGCCCTTTAGAAATCGGAGGAGAAATTGGTCCCACAATATCCATGCCCCACATTTCAAATGGCCAAGTTGCAGATGTAGGATGCAAATTACCTGGCGCTTGATGGATAAAGTCCCCATGAATCTGACATTCGTGACAGCGTTTAGCATAGTCAACTATGTCTGAGAACATTTTTGGCCAGTAATATCCAATTTGTCGAAGACGATCGCCTAATTTAGCTCTAGGCTGATGAGCTCCACACATTCCGTCGTGAGCTTCCTTAAGGGCCTCTCTCGCTTCCTTCCGAGAGAGACATCGAAGCAAAACTCCGTCATGTGATTTACGATATAGGGTTTGAGAGACTGCATCATAATAAAATTGGAGGGCCTTTTGTTTAATAGTAGCCGCTTCCTTAGGGTCATCAGGCAATATTCCGTATATGGCATAGTCGATGTACGGGAACCGCCAATCTCTAGCTTCAAATTCCATCGAGGTTGTACAGACTTCTCCTGTCGGTGTCTTATCGGAACTTTCCTCCATAGGAATCTTAAAACAGTATAACTCGCGTCCTGTAACCGAGATTGTAGTTTTAGCCCCTGGAGGCAATGCTAATGAAGTTGCCAGCGAGGCTAAAGCATCTGCATAAGCATTCTGAGCTCGTGAAATGTATTCAATAAAGAACCCTTCGAACTTCTCAGCTTGCTTTAGCACTGCGAAGTGATACGGGATAAGATCCTCATGACGTACTTCGTATTCCCCTCGGACTTGATTAACGATGAGCTGAGAGTCACCGTAAGCTTCGAGGTGCTGAACATTAAGTTCTTCGGCAAATTGCATTCCTAATAGCAGAGCATTATACTCGGCTACATTGTTGGTGCAGGGTTCGATTAGGGAAAATCCCCTTGGGATTACGTGACCGTTCAGAGAGACGAGTACGACCCCCACTCCTGCGGTAATTGCTCCATGAGGGTTTGCCCTAGATGCACCGTCGAAGAATAATTTCTACACTTGCATAGTTTCTTGAGTAACGCAGGTTTCAGTGACTTCGTCAGGCAACTCTTCATACAACTTAGATGTCCCTAGTACCGGGTGATCAGCTAAGAAATCTGCCAATGCTTGACCCTTGACCGTCTTTTGGGGCATAAATTGCATATCATATTGTGATAAGAGAATGGCCCATTTCGCTAGTCGGCAATTTAGAGATGATGGCTTTGTCATCAGAACTCTCAAGGGATTCACCTTGGAGATGACGTGAATTGTTTGTCCAACGAGGTAATATCGCATCTTTTGAACTGCGAATACCAAAGCAAGACATTCTTTTTCAACTAGATTGTATCGATGTTCGGCTCCCATCATAGTCCTGCTTAGGTAATAGATGGCTTGCTCTTGACCTTGATCATTATTCTGGGCCAACAAAGCTCCAAGAGAATGTTCCATGGCTCTTACATACAACAGGAATGGCTTTCCTGATTTTGGGGCTACAAGAACCGGCGGTTGAGTAAGATACTCCTTAATCTCTTCAAATGCTCTTTGGCAATCTTTATCCCAAACAAAGGATACTCCTTTCTTCATGAGCTTAGAAAAAGGTTGACAGCGTCCTGAGAGATTTGATATAAATCTACGAATATAGGCCAATCTCCCTTGCAAACCCCTGAGCTCTTTGAGATTCTTTGGAGGTGGCATGTCTTGGATGGCGCAGATTTTCTCTGGGTCCAGAGAAATCCCCTTAGATGTAACAATAAATCTCAAGAACTTGCCGCTTGATACTCCGAGGAATGATTTTGTCGGGTTCATCTTCAGTTGATGTGTTCGCATGATATCGAACATTGTCTTCAAGTCTGTAAGATGATCACCCTTATGCTGGCTCTTTACTGCTATATCGTCAACGTAGCACTCAATCTTTTTACGTAAGTGTTCGTGAAATATGGCATTCATTGCACGTTGATAAGTTGCACCTGTATTTTTTAGGCCAAATGGCATTACTGTATAGCAATACACCCCCAGTGGTGTTCTAAAAGTGGTGTGCTTTTCGTCTTCCGGATGCATCTTGATCTGGTTGTACCCAGAGAATCCATCCATGAAAGACATCCTTTCATAGCCGCAGGTGTTATCGATCATGATGTCGGTGATAGGAAGCGGAAACTCATCTTTTGGACAAGCTGCGTTAAGGTCACGGAAATCAATGCATATCCGGACCTTACCGTTCTTCTTGGGAACTGGAACAATGTTAGCCACCCAGTCCGGGTGTTGTTCCTCCCTAACAAAACCTGAGTCTATAAGCTTTTTAACTTCTACCTCAATCGCTTCCATGACCTCTGGACGAAACCGGCGTTGTTGTTGCTTGACGGGTTTTGCATCCGGATCGATGTTGAGACGGTGCATGGTAACCTTCGGGTCAAGGCCAGGCATATCTTCATAATTCCAGGCAAAAATATCTATATATTCTCGAATAAGAGATATAAGATCTTCTTTTTCGGATGATGATAAGTCTTCGGCTATAAAGATAGGTTTGGGGTTAGATTCATCTCCCATATTGACCAGAATCACTTTATCTTCCGTGGGTGGTTCGCGTTGTTCAAAACACATATCCCACAAGATGTTGAGGCGTTTGATCCAAGGATCATCGGTTGATTCGATTAATCCTTCATCACCCCCTGCGTCTTCATCTGGATGACTAGTTGAAACCATGTTCACAGTTAGGCTTTTAAAGAAAGGCCCAACACTGACGTCGGATTCCCAAGAAGATGTCCCGGATGAATGGTCCTGACGCAGGTAATTACTGACTTTATTTTCTGAGGCTGATGGGGTTGTGACGTAGCCCACACCTCTTCCAATTTTTTGATAGTAGTCTGGAGGTTTTCCTTCGGGAGTGAGAGACATTCGAATCGGTGTTCGCCTTCCTTTCCCGAAGTTTAAACCCTGTTTTTCATTAAATTTATACCCCATTCGTTTCATTAAGTGTATAGAATTGGGTTCATGGTAATGAAATTGAGGAACTCCATCATCTTCTTCCGAGCTTCCCCGTCGGAGTGGTGTGGGTTTAACTTTACCGAGACGGATTGGCTTTTGCCCTTTCTTTTTGGACGGAACTTCGAAGAAAGCCTTTTGTGCATCTTCTACTTCTTCGTCTGAAGCGAAGGATGACTTAATTGGCAACGTAAGGCATGCTTCTGTACGTAATGTGTGCCATGAGCTGGTACCTGCATTATGATCATTCTCTATTTGTCCAACTTTAAAAGATTCACCAGACAAGTACGCCAAAATAAAATCTTCATTAATGCACCACTCGCCCTCACTCGGTACATTATTATTATTCTCGACTGGACCCATTACATCTGGTTCGACGTCTGCCTCATTACCACTGTCAATATCTTCTTTCTCTTGTGATTCCGAGTAGAAGACTGAATCTGTATGGAAGTTTTCCACTCCTCTGAAGGGGCATTTCTCCACAATCAGGGTTCGAACTTCATCTTCATCATTGACATACTTCATGACTTGATGTAGGGTGGATGGGACAATGCGATTTGCATGAATCCATGGTCGTCCTAATAACAGATTATAGGACGTGTCCGCATCTATGATATAACAAGTCACTTCGGACCTGAGATCTCTGATCTGACATCTGAGTTTGATCTTTCCCAGGGGCCGAGTGCTGTTAGCATTGAATCCGAAGATGGTAGTTTGGGTAGCATTCAACCGATGCAGGGGAATCCCTAAAACTTGCATAACTCTGTATGGCATGATGCTGAGTGCCGAGCCTGGGTCGACCTGAACACGGCTGATTTCTGATGACCCGATGTATCCTGTGTAGTACAGGGGCCTGTCATGTTTATGTTTCACTTGCATATCTTCCTGAGTGAATGATATGCAGGATAGACTCCTGACTGCTTGTATACATTGCAGGCAGGACTGATCTTCAGACGCTTCAGGAATTGGAGTAACTTGAGTGATGAAGCTCTCCGTGTTCTTCAAAGCTTCAATCAGAGCTTCTCTGGTGGTTTTGGACAACTTCAAGAGTTCATATAGGGTGATCCTGGCTGGTATGTTAGCCAGCTGCGCCATCACATTAAATTGGTAAGGGGTGCTCGTTTCGCCAAGATCTTGGTGAAGATTTTTGTTGAACCGGAGCTCTTTTTGTTTCCCTTTTTCGACCGTCTTCTTTGGTACAGAACCCCCAGTGTCTTGGGGTTGTTCTTCGGCTTCTTGAGCATTCTGGTCATAGTTTCTCAAATAAGCTTTCCCTGACCGAGTACTGAGGTTGCCTTCTGGGTACGACGCCAGGACGACTCTCTCTTCTTCCGAGTCGGTGAGAGGTTTGAGATGGTCATTATTCTCACTAACAGAGGGGCTAATCATATTGGATGACTTAGCCTTGCCTTTTTTCTGCTTGAATGAGACGTTTGTCCATTGCTGATCTTTAATTAGGTCAGGATGGACCCACATGATCTCTCCTTTTGGGGTAGTAAGGGGTACCAACCCCCTGCCCTTCTGATTGTGTAAGTCGGTATTTTTCAAGTGCATTTCCCCTTTATGGACGGGAATGACACCATCTGCAGTAGCTACAGGGGGAAGTCACCGAACTGGACCGCTATCAAGTTAGTGGATACAGTCTTCTGTTCCGGCTTCAGGGTAAGTACGTTAGCGTTCACCAAATTTTGCAAGATGTCTTTGAAGACATAGCACTTTCTGGTAGGATGTCCCAAGAACCTATGATAGCGACAGTAATTGGGGTCATCTCCCTTCCCTGCTTCATCTGGCTTCCTGATTTCGGGGAGCTGCAATTTATTGTTCTTCCGAAGTAGTTGGAACAGAGTGTCCACATGTTCCTCTTTGAACGAGTACTGCTTGGGCGCTCTTTGCTGATTGGGTGCCTTGCCTTGCTTAGTAGGCGGTGATACTTGCGTGTAGTCAGCTGCTAAGGTCTCTTTCCCCTTAGACCACTGGGTGTTGTTCTGATTGCGTTGTTGTTGCGGTTTGGGTTGAGTAACTTCTTCAGCCTTGATCCGAGCGACAATCTCTTCAGCTTGCTCTCCTTGCGACACCAGTTTTCTCCAGGATCGACATTCTGCTACTCCCATCTGAGCGAGGAGCTGTGTCTCCAAGTTGTGCCTGCAAGTTTCAACCAGGGTTGATTGAGTCATACCTGATGGGCATCGCAATGCCATGCTGCGGAACCTCTCCACATAAGTTTTAATAGATTCTCCCTTCTTTTGCTTGGTGGCAAGAAGGGTAGGGACTAAAACTTCTGTATCATCTTCGAAGAATCTGGCTAAGAAAAGCCTTTCCAGATCTACCCATTTCTGAATAGATCCAGCAGGCAGTTTCATAAACCATTCAAAGGCAACTCCCTTAAGAGTACCGATAAACAAACGGGTTAGGATGGCGTCATTGGCTACCACATCTCCGGTCTGTGACTTGAAGTAGTAGATGTGTTGGTTCACGTTGGGGCCTTAAACTTTGGCGGATAGGGAGCTGTATCCCATTCTGCAGGGTAAGGCCGTATCACTCCTTCCTCGCGAAGCTCGCTTCTGTTGGCCATTGCGTTAAGGCGGGCTTCTAGCTCATCCACTTTGGTTGATTTAGGATTCGGTTCTCTATCCATTTCTTTCTCGTTTTCGGAAGAAGACTCCAAATTATGAGTTTCATGATCCAAGTTCTCGAGCATCTTCTGCTTTCCTTTAGAGGCCGTCTTCCGAGAGGATTCAGGTTTTTGGCCTTTTTCGGCGAGGAGTTGGGCCAGCATATCCTTCATTTGGAGAAGGGTCTCTTGTTGTGCATGGAGCATAACATGGTGTTTGTTGACTGTTTTAGCTAGATCCTCGGGGTTTCCAGTCATGTAAACAGAAGTCTCTCGTGCCATGACGGAGCTTGAAGATTGAGATTCAACGATTGCCGAATGTTCATCATTGGAAGTAATACCTTTGGCCAACTTTCGATAGTCTACTGAGCGGATAGCTCCCGTCCGTGTCCGAGTATGTCGATATACCCCTTCGAACTCATCACAAATTTCTCGAACAGTCGGGGAATGGATCTTTTCTGATTCATCAAAACTAGGATACGAGGCCTTCCCTCTGCCGGTCATGTTGATGGTAACCTGAGGATATTCGGCTTCAGAAACTTTCTTCTTTTGATGACGTCGTCTCTTGGTAGGTCTTACGACATCCGTCAGTCTGTTGAACACAGATTGTTGGGATTTAGGTGCGCAACAGGGGCACTCGGAGAGGACTGCTGAAATAATCCTCTCACAATGGCATGAATGATTTGTTTGTTGCATGGGTTTTCCTCTAGAGAGTAACTCCCGCAAATCAGAGACTTGAGAGTAATTCTTCCTCGGGAATGAGACCCCCTGTCCTTGAGTGGGTGAGACTGGTTCTCGTTGGACATGAATCTTAAGCCCCTGTTGACTCCTTTGAACTTGACGGACCACATCGCGTTCCGGAGTCAAAGCGCGAGGGTCGCGTTGTGATCTAAAAACATCAGGCCTTGGCCTGCGTTTATTTGATGAAACAGACCCTTTAGGGTCCTGTTTTATCTAGACGCACTCATGAGGTGCGTGTTTCCCCTTAACAGAGTTGTGTTTTGGATGGACAACGCACCCTTGAGGGTCGCGTTTTAATTGTATCACCCGAGGTTCATAGTTGGATTCATTACCTCGGAGCGTGCGTTCTGGAGTATGAACGCACTGTTTGGGCAGAGCCTCAAAAACACAATCCTTGCGTTGGACCAGGGATTGATTTTCCCCTTAACAGGGCTGTGTTTTGGATGGACAACGCACCCTTGAGGGTCGCGTTTTAATTTTATCACCCGAGGTTCATAGTTGGATTCATTACCTCGGAGCGTGCGTTCTGGAGTATGAACGCACTGTTTGGGCAGAGCCTCAAAAACACAATCCTTGCATTGGACCAGGGATTGATTTTCTCAGAGATGCGATCGTCGGATGGATCTTCTCCGTCTTCGAGCAGTGTTCTTCTTGGCTTGTTTCAGAGCCTTAGCCGCGTCATTGGCGTTGGTTGGATCTTCCTTCGTCATAGGCCTTTTACAACCCAGTACACGCCGTGTTGAGATGGGCGTAGGATCTTCGACTTGCAGAGCGAGTTTAAGGCTTTGGCCAAAGGAGAGGGCTTTCTTTGGCGTCTCATCAGCGGTTAAGATCTTCTTACAAGCATCTCGCCTACCTTTAGGGCTAAGTGATCCAGAGGAGAGGGCCTCCTCGTACTTGGCTTGGTCAAACTCTACAACAAGAGTTTTGACAGTGGTTCCAGTGAGGTGAACGTCGGATTGCGCTATCACTTCCTCGTCAGATAAGCTAGTCCCCAGCAGAGTCGTCATCCTTTATTTGTGGAAAATTTGCAATAAGAAAATTAATGAAAGAATTGCGTTTGATTTTATTCTCTCTAACTGCTTAGAAAAAGAATGTTTACAAATCTCTCAACTCTTAATTACAATTGGATTTCCTGATTATAAAAGAGAAGAGAATGATCTGGATTCTCCCCTTTGTTTAAAACTGGGTTCTTCACGGTAGCGATGACATGCCTCCCTCGAATGTTCGCGTCGAGTTTGCTTCTCGTTAACGATCCGAACGTCTTGATTCACTGGAACAACTGTCTTTCTTGGTTGATAACTCTTGCCGAGTCTTACAGCTCAGGATGAGTGACAAACTCTAATAAGAAAAGAGTTGTTTGAACCGAAAATAATTCGGTTAATAGGCCAAATATCGAATGTCTGGATTCTTCAGTTGATGATTGTAGGCTGTCTAAAAATCACAATAGATAGCTTATCCTCCATCAAACACCGATGATGGAAGTTACAATCTGACGACTTCCAGAAGGCTACAATTTGAAGACTTTCACGTAGATCGCTGAAGGTTACAATCTGATGACCTTCACGACAACCGACGAGAACTCTAGTTCAACAGCATTCACAATCAACATCGGGAGTTACAATCTGACGACTCTCATATTCTCAAGGAGCCAAGACGAATATTACAAGACAATGATCTTTGCAACGCTATGACAAAAGAGATTACTTTGTGATAATCTCTTCAAGACAAGACGCGGAGGTCCTCCCCGTGTGCCAACATCAAAACGCTGGGGTCGAACCCGCGTTACAACATCAAAACGCGAGGGTCGAACCCACGTTACAACATCAAAACGCCAGGGTCAAACCCGCGTTACAACATCAAAACGCTAGAGTTGGACCCGCGTTACAACAAGCTAAACATGAATGACCCTCGTGTTCTGGATGTTCAGTCAACACCCAACCTCGCGTCTCAATCCTAAGACACGAGGTTAGGGTCCTGAATGCCAGGTTGGACGTTTGACTCATTCAAATATGAGTTGAACGGTTTCAGAACCGTTTTCCCCACGATCTGAGGAAATCACGCCCACTTAGGAGCGGATTTAGAGGGCAGTTACACCCCCTTAATCCCCTATAAAAGCGAGTAAACTCAACTGAGTTCAGAGTTGGAATTTCTTGGCTCAGATCGACCATTGAAGGCTGGCATTTTTTCGGATCTGGGACTTGGCAGCAGAAGAGATCGACATTCATCTTTTGGGATCAGTCCTGAGAGCCTTCGGCCTTGGCTTGAAAACCGATTCCCGGTTCAATTTAACTCTTTTTCAAGAGTTTCCAACTCGTGCAGAGTTACCAACTCGTGCAGAGTTATCAACTCATCCAGAGTTCTAAAACTTGCCACACAAGTTCTCTACAACGTCAAATCGTGAGGAGAAGACATCATTCCAGTGAATCAAGACGTGCGAATCGTCAACGGAGAGCAAACTCAACGCGAGCATTCGAGGGAGGACTCCATCGCCACCGTGAAGAACCCAGTTTTAAACAAAGAGGAAGAACCAATTTTGTTCTCCTCTCTTTTGTAATCGAATTGTAACCGAGATTAAAAGAATCAAAGTCAAATTTCTTTTCTTCTCTTTACTGCAATTTTTCCAACATACAAAAGATGGCGACTCCGCTGGGGAAGAGCTTCTCTGATGAAGAAGTGGTGGCGCAATTCGATGTTCATCTCACTGGAACAACCATCGAAACTCTCGTGGTAGAGTTTGATCAAGCCAAGTTTGAGGAGGCTATCTCCTTCGGATCCCTTAGCCCCAAGGCTATGCGTAAGATCCACAAAGTTTCTAAGCAGACTAAAGCTCCAGTTGTGGCCGACTCATCAAAGGGCTGTCTACCCTGGGGGTTGCACTATTCATACAGTCCCCTCTCTGAAGGAGAAGACTTAGATTCGGCACAACTCCAAGAAAGTCAATCCTCCAACCAACGCGTTTGTGAGCCTAAACGCGACCCTGAGCCCAAACATGAGCTTCGCGAGAACCAGAATGAACGTGGCCCTCAATGGCGCGTTTTATAGCCAAAACGCGGACCTCAAGCCTTCGTTGAACGCGAACTTCAACTTCGCGTTTCTAAGTTAAAACACGACCCTCGCGTCGATAATGAAGAACGCGACCCTCATGTCACCAAACCAAAACGCGACCTTCGTGTTTCAAGTGCCAGACGCGACCCTCGCGTTTCAAGTGCCAAACGCGACCTTCGCGTCTCAGGTGCCAAACACGACCTTCGCGTCTCAGGTGCCAAATGCGACCTTCGCATCCCAAGTTCCAAATCCAATACAGAAGTTGGTGTATACCGTGGAGCTTCGGGGCACTATCCCGAACCCCGTCGGGGGGTATTCCATCCCCCCAGGACCCCCTGGCCAGGGGCGCGCCGCCCCCTGGACCCCCGGCTTGCTGATCGGGCAGCGAGACCCCCGAATACTCTGCGTAGCGCGACTAGGTTGAGGGGCGGATATAAGAAGTTTATGGATTCAAGGCATCTCAACCAGATCCATATTCACCAAGAGCCAGTCCTGTCCAATCATGGACTGGGGGTTCCTCCTCGAATCTTTACAACAGATTTGAGAGAGTTCATATCGAGAGAAAGACCGATGCAGCAAGTTATTCATTCATTCCAATGTGAACGGCTGATTCCTATGGTCCTCTCGGGATATCAACGCTGCTCATATGCGGCCAAACTATTGGTGTTCAACCAATTTATGAACGTTGCTTTGCCCAACCAACGACGACGTTCTCACAGGAAGAAGTCTCCAGAGACCGAGTATCCTGGAGTCACTATCAATATGATCGGTAGAGGGAATGCCTCCGGTCCTAGTTCCGATGACTCTGAGACACGTCGTTCGCCGACCGTCAGAGAAATCGCTAACGAGTTTGAAGGAGTTTACCGACACACTCGGACGCGAACAGGAGCCATTCCCCCTGTCAACTATCAGAGGTTAGCCAGGGGAACCAATTCCAATGATGAACACTCAGCCATTGCAGAGTCCCAATCATCAAGCTCTTTTGTAGAACATGAGAGCCCCGCTTATATGACGGGAAACCATGAAGATCTCACGAAGAGACTTGATGAGCAAGAGGCCATGATCAAATCTCAGCAAGAGGCCATCAATGAACTCATGGCCCTGTTGACTCAAATCGTCGCAAACAAGGCCAAATCTCAGAAGACATATTCGCCACCCAGGCAAGAATCTTCCCGGAGAGGAAAAGCTCTTCATCCTGACCTCACACAAGCAAAGGGAAGGAAAAAGTAGTTGATGATGCGGCTTCTGACCAAGAAGCCCATAGCCTGGAATCTTCCTCTGATGAAGGAAGAGAGACTGAGAACGAGCAGAATCTTCAGTCTGCCAAAATGGAAGAATTGGAAGCCCGCCTCAAAGCCATTGCTAACAGAAGAGAGCTCCAAGATGAGGGAGTTATCAGGCCCTATCTTGCCGAATAGGATGCAGCCTCTTATCCTCCAAAGTTTGAGGTCCCGGCGCTACAAACTTTTGACGGCACGGGATCACCGAACCAACATATCTATCATTTCAAGTCACAGACTGGGAATATAATATCGAACGATGCCATACTGGCTCGATTGTTCATTGGCACCCTCAAGGGAGTTGCCTTTGAATGGTTCAGAAAACTACCTACCGGATGTATCCAAAGGTGGGCAGATTTAGAGAGACTCTTCCTGTCAAGATTTTTTGACCATCCCTTTCTCGCCACTAAACAGAAGAAGAGGGAATCCGTCAAAGCCTTCGTCAAAAGGTTCCGAACCATGGCTCTCCGGTGTTCGTCAGGTATGACACAGTCTACTTTAGTAGAGACCTGTCGACACAACTTGCAGACCGACCTCCTAGCCCGAATCGGAGTTGCAGAATGTCGTTCTTAGAGACAACTAATCTCTCAAGGCGAACAGGCTCAAAAGATTATTGCCAGGATCAAAGCTGAAGAACAAAGTAGGCAGGATCAACCTGAGTGATCGGACCAAGCCCAATCTTCTCCTGAGCAATCGGACCAAGCTCATTCTTCCCAAACAGAACCGGAAGATACTACGGCCGCTGAAGCCAATCTTTTCCAGTAGAATAGCGGGTCCAATAACTATCACGTTAACAGTTACCTCTGATAGTCAAACTCGTTAGATAATGGCTCACTAGGCGATGTGTCATGTCTTCTATTTTCCCCTTTGCACTTGTTCAAGGCTGGGGGTTGGTTTATTGGATTATGAGTAATAAATTTTCTGAGTTGTTATGTTTAATAGAATACCTCTGTTAACCACAAAATCTACCAAAACTATCACGTCCATCAACTTGTCAATCCGCTTCAATAGGATGGCAGGTCCACAAAAACTATCACGTTAACATTTACCTCTGATAGTCCATCAACTTGTCAATCTGCTTCAATAGGATGACGGGTCTATCAAAACTATCATGTTAATGATTATCTCTGATAGTTCATTTGCTCTAAATTCATCACCAATCCTCTTCAAGTATGATGGCAGGTCCACCAAAACTATCACGTTAACCGTTACCTCTGATAGTCCATTCCCTCCAAATTCTCCTGCTAATTCTCTTCAATAGGATGGCGGGTCCACAAAACTATCACGTTAACAGTTACCTCTGATAGTCAAACTCATCAGATAATGGCCTACCAGGTGATGTGCCTCTATTTCAACTTCATGGATAGTGCCTCACTAGGCGATGTTCCTTGTCTACCTCTTTTTCTTCCCCTGCTAAGTCTTAATCAAGACTAGGGGTTGGTTACTTGGAATCCATTGGATTAAGAGTAACGAATCTTTCACATCGTCGAGTTAACATTACACTTCTGACGATCATCATCCCCACAGAGTATGCATTCAACTTGCATCACTCCCAATTTGTCACGTTAACAATATACCTCTGATAACAATCAACTTATCAATCCTTAACAATAGGATTATAAGTCCTCAAAATTGCTCAAATCGCAATCTTCCCCAGCAAGACGCTAAGTCTTCAAAATCTTGTTCAAATCACAAGCATCAAAATTTATCGCTTTTGATGATAAACTCATTTAGCAAGTTTCCCCAGCGAGACGCTAATTCCTAAAATCTTGTGCAAATCACAAGAACACATTCCTGTCACGTTAACAATATACCTCTGACAACAATCAACTTATCAATCCTTAACAATAGGATTATAAGTCCTCAAAATTGCTCAAATCGCAATCTTCCCCAGCAAGACGCTAAGTCTTCAAAATCTTGTTCAAATCACAAGCATCAAAATTTATCGCTTTTGATGATAAACTCATTTAGCAAGTGATCGCAACACATCCCTGTCACGTTAACATTAAACCTCTGACAAATTCACTTATCAATCCTTGTCAATAGGATGATAAGTCCACAAAGTTGCTCCAATCGCAACACACATCCTGTCACGTTAACACTACACCTCTGACAAAAATCCACCTATCGACTCTCCTCAATAGAGCGATAGGTTCATAAAATACTGTTAGGTTAACATCACACCTCTAACAGTCAAACCCCCCTAATGAACTTGTTAATCCTTTTTCAACAAGAATAGCAAGTTTTTATTATGAAATCCCCAACGGATTAAAGATTTTCTGGAATCATCCTAGTGATAATAAAGAAAATTTCTGAATTTCACTCTAAGTGGAAATTCATGCCAAGTTAATATTACACCTCTGGCGCTTTCAACTTTCTTTCAGTTTTTCAAGTAACACAGGAAGAAATAGTGGCAAAGCCTACGTATTCAACATTGTAGCACCAAAATCCATGCCTCACATGCATGGGGGATTTTATCTCGATCCCTAATTAGAGATAAGTCAGCATCTAACACATGCTGCCGGGTAACCTATTCCCGTAATAATAGCAAAGCCTACGTATTCAACATCGTAGCGGGCCGTTATTAATAACGCCAAAATCCATGTCTTACACGCATGGGGAACCTTATCCCAAATCCTAAGTAGGGATAAGCTTACGCCTAACACGCGTCGTCGGTTAGTCTTTTTCCGTAAAAATGACAAAGTCTATGTATTCAAAATCATAGCATTAAGTCTAAGAGGGTTCATTCTCTTAGCACAACGTTACATATGGAACGGACTTAGACAATCCATATGCTAGCCCGACTCAAACGGTAGTCGGTAAAGGCTTATCAAATCCGTTGATGGCTGAGGGTTTGCTAAAAATCCTATGCATGTTTAAAGGCCCATCAGCTTAATGGACGTAAGCCGAGACTTGAAACAGATAAGCTAAAGACAAGTTTCAAAGACTTAGTCAAAAATGCACGGAAGCCACTTCCATGTCTCAAGTCAAAACGCCGAGGTCAGACCCGCGTTGCAAAAATCATGACGCCGAGGTCACACCCAGGTTCTAACTTTAAAAATGCCAAGGTCAGACCCGCGTTACAAAAATCATGACGCCGAGGTCACACCCGGGTTTCAAATTCAAAACGCCGAAGTCAGCCCCGCGTCTCAAATTCAAAACGCAGGGGTCCACCCCCGCATTCCAGAAGCAGGATTATGACGCATACCTTCCCAAAGGTCCTACGTGGCAAATCCCTTCAACCAAGATGCCTTCGAAGCGAGTGTAGAGAACGACTCCTTTACGACAAGAAATCAACAGCTCCAGGATCAGAGTGAGATCCAAAGTATTCCAAAAATTCGTCCCAGTCAACCGCGAACTTTCGAAAACTTTGGAGGGGGTTCTGTAGGCTGTCTAAAAATCACAATAGATAGCTTATCCTCCATCAAACACCGATGATGGAAGTTATAATCTGACGACTTCCAGAAGGCTACAATTTGAAGACTTTCACGTAGATCGCTGAAGGTTACAATCTGACGACCTTCACGATAACCGATGAGAGCTCTAGTTCAACAGCATTCACAATCAACATCGGGAGTTACAATCTGACGACTCTCATATTCTCAAGGAGCCAAGACGAAGATTACAAGATAATGATCTTTGCAACGCTATGACAAAAGAGATTACTTTGTGATAATCTCTTCAAGACAAGACGCGGAGGTCCTCCCCGTGTGTCAACATCAAAACGCCAGGGTCGAACACGCGTTACAACATCAAAACACGAGGGTCGAACCCACGTTACAACATCAAAACACCAGGGTCAAACCCACGTTACAACATCAAAACGCTTGAGTCAGACCCGCGTTACAACAAACGAAACGCGAACGACCCTCATGTTCTGGATGTTCAGTCAACACCCAACCTCGCGTCTCAATCCTAAGACGCGAGGTTAGGGTCCTGAACGTCAACACCCAACCTCGCGTCTCAATCCTAAGACGCGAGGTTAGGGTCCTGAACGCCAGGTTGGGCGTTTGACTCATTCAAATATGAGTTGAATGGTTTCAGAACCATTTTCCCCACGATCTGAGGAAATCACGCCCACTTAGGAGCGGATTTAGAGGGCAGTTACACCCCCTTAATCCCCTATAAAAGCGAGTAAACTCAACTGAGTTCAGGGTTGGAATTTCTTGGCTCAGATCGACCACTGAAGGCTAGCATTTTTTCGGATCTGGGACTTGGCAGCAGAAGAGATCGACATTCATCTTTTGGAATCAGTCCTGAGAGCCTTCGGCCTTGGCTTGAAAACCAATTCTCGGTTCAATTTAACTCTTTTTCAAGAGTTTCCAACTCGTGCAGAGTTACCAACTCGTGCAGAGTTATCAACTCATCCAGAGTTCTAAAACTTGCCACGCAAGTTCTCCACAACGTCAAATCGTGAGGAGAAGACATCGTTCCAGTGAATCAAGACGTACGGATCATCAACAGAGAGCAAACTCAACGCGAGCATTCGAGGGAGGCACTCCATCGCCACCGTGAAGAACCCAGTTTTAAACAAAGAGGAAGAACCAATTTCGTTTTCCTCTCTTTTGTAATCGAATTGTAACCGAGATTAAAAGAATCAAAGTCAAATTTTTTTTCTTCTCTTTACTGCAATTTTTCCAACATACAATGATGATTCCCCAGACTGTGTGAAGAGCTGATTCTCCAACTCTCGCTCTCTGAATCCGATTCCTGGATCTCTCTGTTGACCCTATAGTTTTGATGATGATTTGACAAACAATTTATTACTAATAAGTTTTTCCAGTGTTT
>NC_033794.1:23525255-23562915 GCF_001876935.1 Asparagus officinalis
ACTCTTAATGTAACAATAAATGATTTGTTCTCTCATACAAGGGGAGAACTCAATTAAGCACAACTCAATATTACAATCTCTCACAATCCTAATATACTATGTATGCAAATAAAATAAGTTCAAAGTGGGTGTGTGTAACAATGAGTGAAATCAAAATCAAACTAAACTCAAATATAAAATCTAGCTTAAGAACAATGATAATCAAACAAGTATATAAATGTAAAGCTAGAGTTTGAGTTTAGAAAACTTCTCTAGATCAAGATGGAGAGATGGAGATTTGAGGCCCAAACAATAAGATAATCTCCTCCACTTGTGAAAGCTAAAACTGCTTTAAACCAAACCCTTAAACAAGCTTAAACAAGCTTAAACTCTTTTTAAAACCGTTGTTTAAAAACTTCTTTGCTTAAAACACTTCTTGATAACCTAAAAAGAGATCAGCAATTGGGTATTTATACCCACTCAAGATCTCAACAAAAACCCCAAACCAAATGACAAAACAACCCCAGACAAATCAACTCAGAAATAGCCGTTGGAAGCCAACGGATCTATTGTCGGTCGACCGGAAATTTCGTCGGTCGACCGATGGAGAGCAAAAACACGAAGAAGTAGTTCTGGACCATCGTCGGTAGACCGGTCCGGTCGACCGATGGAGCTTCCGGTCGACCGGACCGGTTGACCGAACAACTCTCTACTGCTCAGTGAGAAATGAACATATGAGCGGTCGACCGGATCGGTCGACCGAAAACTGATATGTAGAAAAATAGGTTTTAGAAGCTGATTTTGAGACTTTGGAAAATATGTTAAAAATAACAAATGAAGTCCAAAAATAATAAAACTTTGGGAAATGTATATAAACATGTAAATGAACATGTTACAAAAAGAATTTTCTAAATTGCATTTTCCATTTGTAAAAAATCATCATTTTGCAAAATAATCCAAAACACGAAAAAGTAAACATGTAAAATTTGATATTTTGGCTAAACCATGTTTTGAAACTTTGCATAATGATTATATAGACTTAATAAAGTATGTAAATGATTATTGTTAAGTCCAAAAGCTAAGAATACAGAATTTTCACAAAATTGCTAATCTATGCAATGTTTTCAAAAACACAATAGTAAATATGAAATATATGATTTCATATTTATAAACATGAAAACTCAAAAACTATGTATGTATATATATAACTATATATTTACATAGAAAACAAAACTTATGTGTGTGTGTGTATATTGAATTGTACGTTGCTTCACTCCACAATTCCGCGAACCTCCATTTGATATGATCGTTATGGCGCAATCCATCCATCCTCCAACAACGTTGTTTGTCTATAATAAATAAGAAAACACAAACACTAGACAAACAACATTAGAAGTAAATTGTTTGTTAAACATCATCAAAACAAGAAGGCCAACACTGGAGACAACTAGTTTCACAAGGAGAACAAGCTGAAGAGATAGTGGCATGAGTTAAAGCTGAAGAAGAGCCACAACCCAAGCCGCAGCATTAACGCAATCAGAACAACGCCCAGCGGTCTAAGGGAAAAGAGACTTTAGCAGCTGACTACACGCGAGTACCGCCGCCTACTAAGCAAGGCAAGGCGCCAAATCAACAAAGAGCGCCCAAGTAGTATTTGTTTAAAGAGGAGCATGTAGATACCTTATTCCAATTGCTTTGAAAGAACAACAAGCTGCAGTTGCCTGAAGTCAGAAAGCCAGATGAAGCAGGGAAGGTCGATGACCCCAACTATTGCCGTTATCACAGGTTCCTTGGACATCCTACCAGAAAATGCTATGTCTTCAAAGACATTCTGCAGAATTTGGTAAATGCTAATGTGCTCACTCTGAAGCCCGAGCAGAAGACCGTATCCACCAATATGATAGCGGTTCAATTCGGTGACTTTCCTCCAGTAGTAACTACAAATGGCGTTATTCCCATTCGTAAGGGAGAAATGCATCTGAAGAACGCTGACTTGCATAGTCAGAAAGACAGGGGGTTGGTACCCCTCACCACCTCAAAAGAGGAAATCATGTGGGTCCACCCTGATCTACTAGGAGATCAACAATGGACGAACACCCCGTCCAGAAAGAAGGGAGGCAAGGCTAAGTCTTCCAATATGATTAGCCCCTCCATTATTAAAAATGATGATCACCTCAAACCTCTTACTGATTCAAAAGAAGAGAGGATTGCCCTGGCAGCATACCCAGGAGACAACCCTGGCACTCGGTCAGGAAAAGCTTACTTGAGGGATTACAGCCAAAATGCTCAAGAGGCTGAAGAACAGCCCCAAGACGCTGGGAGTTCTATCCCGAAAAAGCCAGTTGATAAAGGAAAACAAAAGGAGCTCCGATTCAACAAAAACCTCAACCAGGAATTTAGAGAATCAAGCGCTCCCTTCCAGTTCAATGTTATGGCACAGTTTGCCAACATACCAGCCAGAATTACGCTATATGAGCTCCTAAGGTTGTCCAAAACCACCAGGGAAGCTCTAATTGAAGCATTGAAGAATACAGAGAGCTTCATCACCTAAGTCATCCCAATTCCCGAAGCTTCTGAAGATCAAACTTGTCGGCAATGTCTGCAAGCGGCGAGGAGTTTACCCTGCATATCATTCACACAGGAGGACATGCAGGTCAAACATAAGCACGACATGCCGCTGTACTACACGGGGTATATCGGATCCTCCAAAATCAGTCGTGTCCAAGTAGACCCAAGCTCAGCACTCAGCATCATGCCTTATAAGGTCATGCAGGTTTTAGGAATTCCTATGCATCGACTGAACACTACTCAGACTACCATCTTCGGTTTCAACACTAATAGCACTCGGCCCCTGGGAAAGATCAAGCTCAGATGCCAGATCAGAGATCTTAAATCCGAAGTGAATTGCTACATCATAGATGCGGACACGTCCTACAATCTCTTGCTAGGACGACCATGGGTACATGCAAACCGTATTGTCCCATCTACACTGCATCAGGTCATGAAGTACGCCAACGACGAGGGGGAAGTTCGAACCTTAATTGCGGAAAAATACCCCTTCCGAGGAGCGGAAAACTTCCACACCGACTCCGTCTTCTATCTGTTGGCCTTCTTGTTTTGATGATGTTTAACAAACAATTTACTTCTAATGTTGTTTGTCTAGTATTTGTGTTTTGTATTTATTCTAGGCAAACAACATGTTGGAGGATGGATGGATTAAGCCTACATGTTCATATCAAGAGGAGGTTGGCGGAATTGTGGAGTGAAGCATCGTACAATTCAAGTTCAAGATCCAAGTTTAGCTTCATCCGCAACGTGTACCAAGTTGAGCTTAATTAAGATCAAGATCAAGCTTGGGTAATTTAGTTTAGGATTTATATTATGTGTGTTAAGTACGTTAAGCTCAATATCTTATACACACACATTTATTGGTTTCTTCGTGTATATATATATATATATGTTTTGAGTTTTTATGATTATATATATGAAATTATATATTTCATATTTTCTATTGTGTTTTTGAAAACATTGCATAGAATATGCAATTTTGTGAAAATATTGTATTCTTAGTTTATAGACTTCAATATCAGTTTATACATGTTTTACTAAGTCTATAAAAACATTTCACAAAGTTTCAAAAGTTGGTTTATGTCAAAACATCAAAATTCAAGTATCTCATATTTTCATGTTTTGGACTATTTTGTAAAATGATGATATTTTTCATTTGGGAAGTCCTTTTTGGAAACCAGTCATTGTAGCATATTTATTATCATGTTTATAATCATTCCCCAAAGTTTTACATTTTTTGGAATTTATTTGATATTTTTAAACAACATTTTAAAATCACCAAATCAGATTTTCTGCATATCAGTTTTCGGTCGACCGATCCGGTCGACCGCTCATATATTCATTTCTCACTGGGCAGCAGAGAGTTGGTCGGTCGACCGGTCCGGTCAACCGAGAGCTCCATCGGTCGACCGCACCGGTCGACCGACGATGGTCCAGAACTGCTTTTTCGTGTTTTTGCTCTCCGTCGGTCGACCGACGAAATTTCCAGTCGACCGACAATAGATCCGTTGCTTTTCCAACGGCTATTTCCTGAGCTGTTTGCTGGGGCTGTTTTTGTCTTTTGTTAAGGGTTTTTACTGAGATTTAGAGTGGGTATAAATACCCTATTGCTACTCTCTTTCAACCTAACAAGAGAAAAGTTTTTAAGAGGTTTATAAGTTTTGTTTAAGGGTTTAGTGTTTGTTTAAAAAAGCTTTTAAGCATTTACAAGAGTTTGATTTGTGGAGCAAATTTCACAAGAGCAAGTGGAGATCATCCTTGGTGTTTGAGCATTCATTCTTCTCCCTCTCTCTTGTCATCTATAGAGAAGTTTCCTTAAACTCAATTCTAGCATTTTATAAGTTTGTTCTTAATTTAATAAGCTAGATTTCATATTGAGTTTATATTGTTTTATCTCTTTGATCACACACAACCTATTGAGCTTATAGTATTTACATTCATAGTATATTTTGGGTTGTGGGGTTTGTGACTTAGAGTTGTGGCTAATTGAGTTCTCACCTTATTTAGAGAACAATCATTTGTTGAGCCTAATTGTAAAAATTCACTTGTAATACACTTGTACACCGAGAGAAGTGTGTGGTGAGAGACCGGGTCGAATCCAAGAGGAGTGGCGTCGGTTGACGTGCCTAGGGAGAGGTTGTAACCGAGCACTTGAGGAGGAGGACACGGGCTAGGACCAACACTTAGTGTGTGAGGTGTGATTGCATAGTGATTGTATTGTGAGGTGTAAACGTTGTTCGAGTGAACGTAGAAAACCCGGTTGTGATAGTGGAGATATCCTCGAGGTGAGGAGCGGAGACGTAGGTCGTGGGGACCGAACTCCGTAATCATATTGTTTGTTTGTGATTGCATTGGCGCACTTCCTTTTATGTTCATATCTTATATCACCTTTGTATATTGCTTGTTGATTATATTGCCCACTATCTAGTTTAGATTGTTTACCTATCATCCACTATCTAGTTCATATTGTTTACCCTTGTGTCAGTTTATATATCCTTGCATATATATATATTTATCATATAGGATATATCTCTTTATTCATATTGCTTATTCTTGCTTATAACTCTTGTATATCTATCTTGCAAGAATACAACTTATTAATTAATTTTTAATTGGCATTTAAATCGGATTAGATTAGCATAAGACCCTAATCACCCCCCTCTAGGGTCTAACAATTGGTATCAGAACTTGATGCTCTTTGATTTAAGGTCTAATCACCTTGAGTTAAAGATCCAAGTTATCTTTTTGTGCTAATCTTGTTTTGATTGCATTTGTCTTGCTTGCACATATATATATTTATCATGGACATGAATTGTGCACCTTTGTTAGGCTATGAATCAAATGTTGCTCCTAAATTCATTAATTTTCCCTATGCACAATGGGCTTTCAGATTTAAAATATTTGTGCAATCTAAAAATATTGATTTATGGGAAGTTATTGATAATTCTTATATTGTACCCACTATGGAGAAATCCAAGTGGAGTAAAAATAACAAAAGATTATTTACCATGAACAAGATTGTGTTAGAATATATGTTTAATGCACTTGATTCTTCTATTTCTAACAAGCTTGCTCATTTTGATAGTGCTTATAAATTGTGGATATTCATAAAAGCACATCATGGTAACTTGAAGAAAATCCAAAGGATTCCGACGGATTCTTCCTCAAGTAATATTGGAGCTTCATCATGCACACGATCACTAGGCGATAGCCCTAGTGTGGTAAGCGATTCGGAATCCGATGATGATTTATCTATTAATGAACTCGCTCGTGCATATGATAGATTAGCGCATGCCTACAAGAAATTACAAAATGATTTTATTGATTTAAAAAGCAAGCACGTTAATTTGAAATCCGATCATGAGTTGTTGATTTCTAAGTTTGATAATGTTTCTAATGAGAATGTGATCCTCAAAGAAAAGAATGATAAATTAAAATCGGATCATGATTCATTGCTTTCAAACATTGCTATTTTAACTCATGAAAAAGAAAATGTCATGCTAGAAGTAGAGACTATTAGAAGTAAATTTATATCATTTAAAAATGATCATATTTGGTCTACTTCTATTGACAATGCTTCTATGCCTAATGATGAGTTGAACAATATTAAAAATCGCATTTCATCTTTAGATTCAACTCTTAATACATGCATTGTTAATAACAAGAAACTTATGGACTTATGTGTAAAGTCTCGTGCTAACTCTTCAAAACCAAGCACTCATTGTGGTCGTAAAGGCCATTTAGCTAAATTTTGCTATGATGCACATAAACCAACAAAGACTAATGCTCATTGTGCATCTCATGTAGTTTCTTTATCACATGTACACACACATGCACCCATTGCTCATCATAAGCATGCTCATGTGTATAGATGTGATCATTGTGGTAGATTTGGTCATTTGGCCAAATTTTGTTTTGATTTAAAGAGAGTTTCACATTTGCAAAATAATTTTAAAAGATCATCCATGTTTGCAAATGTTTTAAATGTTTCTCGTGCACATGTTTATGGTCAACAAAATCAAATGGGCCTCTTTCATTGTACTAATTGCAATCGGAAATGTCATTTACATAATTTTTGTTTTGACCGTGTTCGTGCATCATATGTGCCCAAGAGGGTTCATAACCCTAGGGCTTTGAGCTTTATTGATAGGGGTCATGTCCCTAACCAATCCGGCACCAAAAATTCTTGGATGCCAAAATGATTTTTAAACCAAGAATTTTCGTACTTTTACTTTTTCTTTTTCTTGGTTTTGAAAATTACGCTTTAAAATTTTTTTGTTATGAAAATATTTTTTTCTTTTATCAAATATTTTGTTTTCATAATTATTTGTCTTGATTTTGATGAGAGGTTTGTGTTTATATAACCCTCCGGGTTTATTGGGTGTTTATTCCCAAATCAAGTTTACCGGATGCTAAAATGATTATATGGGTTGGAACAAGCTCAAGAGCTTGATATAATTTTTTGTTGCCTCTCTTAAAAATTGTGTTTTGATTTGTTACTTTTGAATTCATTATAATTCACTTATATGATGATATTTATGTGTTTGTGCTAATGGATCATCTATTCGTGCTTTATAATGTATCCTATGAGTGGTTTGATCAAGTCTTACAAAAGATTTTTTTTTTGTTGATCAAACATCATTTTTGGTTTTATGTGATTGCGGTTGATTTATGATTTCATTTGGTTGATTTGTTTTCTTTCGAAAACTCTTTTTGCATGATTCTTATGTTATTCTCTCATCTGTTTTCATAAATCTATTTTTACATTTTTGTGTTAATGAGACACTATTTTTCACTTTGATATATTTATATGTGTTCTCGTTATCTTTTTGTATGTGAGTGATATTTAGCATAATTATGTAAGCTTGCTCACATGTTTGCCATGATCCTTTTATTGCTTATATTCTATATGGCTTTTTGATAGGGGGAGCAATCCCTATATCTTTATATGTGTTATACTCACCCATGCTTATTGATAGGCGGAGCTTTCGCTCTCTTTCATCTATATGGATTTCCCCTTTTTGATGTTGTCAAAGGGGGAGAAATATTGTGAGTATATTCTTTCTTATTTATATGCATGATATATTATACCTTGAATATTCATTTCTTTTCATGCATATATCCTTTTTGTAAATTGTTTATCATCATCAAAAAGGGGGAGATTGTTGGCCTTCTTGTTTTGATGATGTTTAACAAACAATTTACCACTAATGTTGTTTGTCTAGTATTTGTGTTTTCTTATTTATTGTAGACAAACAACGTTGTTGGAGGTTGGATGGATTGCGCTTCAACGATGATATCCAAAGGAGGTTGGCGGAATTGTGGAGTGAAGCATCGTACAATTCAAGTTCAAGATTCAAGTTTAGCTTCATCCGCAACGTGTACCAAGTTGAGCTCAATGAAGATCAAGATCAAGCTTGGGTAATTTAGTATAGGTTTATATTATGTGTGTTTAATACGTTAAGCTCAATATCTATACACACACATTTTATTGGTTTCTTCGTATATATATATAGTTATATATATATACATAAGTTTTGGTTTCTATGTATATATATAGTTATATATATACATACATATGTTTTTGAGTTTTTATGGTTATATATATGAAATTATATATTTCATATTTTCTATTGTGTTTTTGAAAACATTGCATAGAATATGCAATTTTGTAAAAATACTGTATTCTTAGTTTGTAGACTTCAATATCAGTTTATACATGTTTTATTAAGTCTATAAGAACATTTCACAAAGTTTCAAAAGTTGGTTTATGTCAAAACATCAAAATTCAAGTATCTCATATTTTCATGTTTTGGACTATTTTGTAAAATAATGATATTTTTCATTTGGGAAGTCCTTTTTGGAAACCAGTCATTGTAGCATGTTTATTATCATGTCTACAATCATTCCCCAAAGTTTTATATTTTTTGGAATTTATTTGATATTTTTAAACAGCATTTTAAAATCAGCAAATCAGATTTTCTACATATCAGTTTTCGGTCGACCGATCCGGTCGACCGCTCATATGTTCAGCCGTCAGTGGGCAACAGAGAGTTTGTCGGTCGACCATTCTTACATTTTATAAGTTTTGTTTTAATTTAATAAGCTAGATTTCATATTGAGTTATATTATTTTCATCTCTTTGATCACACCAACTATTGACTATAGTAATGTTACATTCATAGTATATTTTGGGTGTTGGGTTTGTGACTTAGAAGTTGTGTGCTAATTGAGTTTGCTCACTTATTTAGAGAGAAATCAGTTTGTTGAGCCTAAGTTGTAAAAATTCAGTCGACTTGTAATACAACTTGTACACCGAGAGAAGTGTGGTGGTGGGAGAGACACGGGGTCGAATCGCAAGAGAGAGTGGTCGGATATGAAGTGCCTAGCGAGAGTTGAACTCCAGGATCACTCATGAGGAGAGAAAGAGGCTTAGGACCAAGACTTAGAGTGTGATGAGTAGTATTGAATAGTGATTCGTAAGAATAGGTGTAACACGTTCGTTTCGAGTGAAAGTAGAAACCCGGTGTGGATAGTGGAGATATCTCGAGGTGAGGAGCGAGACGTAGGTCGTGGGCGAGCCGAAGCTCCGTAAATCATATTGGTTTATGTTGCTGTTGCAATTAGCGCATCTTTCTTTATTGTTCATATCTGTATTCGGCCTTTTGTATATTGGGCTTGTTTGACTGTATACTTACCCACTATCTAGTTTAGATTGTTTACCCTTGGAGTTATATAATGGCCTGGCGAACATACAATTGCCTATATCTCTTGTTAGGATATACTTGTTGTTCATATTGCTTAATCCTAGCTCATATACATGTTGTATTTCATACTTGGCTAGGATAACTCAATTAATTGAATTTTAGATTGGCATTTAGAATGGGATATTAGATTGAGCATCACCAGACTAATCCGACCCCCCTCTAGGTCTTAACAATTGTATCAGAACTTGATGCTTTGATTTAAGGTCTAATCACCGTTGAGTTAAAGGATACCAAGTTATCTTTTTTGTGGGCTAAATCTTGTTTTGCATTGCATTTGTCTTGCTTGCCAAGCATAATATATTTATACATGGACATGAAATTGGTGACCGTTTGTTAGGCTATGAATCAAATGTTGCTCTAAATTCATTAATTTTCCCTATGGCACAATGCGGCTTTTCAGATTTGAAATATATTTGTGGCAATCTAAAAAATTGATTTGGAAGTTATTGATAATTCTTATATTGTACCGCACTAGGAGAATCCAAGTGAGTAAAAAATAAAAACGATTATTACCATGAACAAGATTGTGTTAGAATATATGTTTAAATGCGACTTGATTCTTCTATTTCTAAGGAAAGGCTTGCTGCATTTTGATAGTGCTTATAAATTGTGGATATTCATAAAAAGCACATCATGGTAGACTTGAAGAAAATCCAAGGATTCCGACGGATGTTCTTCCGCTCAAGTAATAGTTGGAGGGCTTCATCATGCACACGATCGCACTAGGCGGATAGCCGCTAGTGTGGTAGAGCGATTCGGATCTGCGTGATGATCTTATCTATTAATGAAAGCTCGCTCGTGCATGATGATAGTATTATGCGCATCGCTACAGAAATTACTAAAAGATTTTATTGATTTTAAAAGCGAAGCACGTTAATTTGAATCGCGATCATGAATGAGTTGTTGATTGCTAAGTTTGATAATGTTTCTAAATGAGCAGATAGCTGATCCTCAGAGAAAAGAATGGACTAATATTAAAATCGGATTCATCGAAATCATTGCTTCAAACAGTTGCTATTTAACTCAGTGAAAAAGGAAATGTCATGCTAGAAGTAAGAGACTATTAGAAGTAAATTTATATATGTTTCAAGATGATCATATTATGGTCTACTTCTATTGACGTCGACCGACGAAATTTCCGGTCGACCGACAATAGATCCGTTGCTTTTCCAACGGCTATTTCCTAAGCTGTTTGCTGGGGCTGTTTTTGTCTTTTGTTAAGGGTTTTGACTGAGATTTAGAGTGGGTATAAATAACCTATTGCTGCTCTCTTTCAACCTAACAAGAGAAAAGTTTTTAAGAGGTTTATAAGTTTTGTTTAAGGGTTTAGTGTTTGTTTAAAAAAGCTTTTAAGCATTTACAAGAGTTTAATTTGTGGAGCAAATTTTACAAGAGCAAGTGGAGATCATCCTTGGTGTTTGAGCATTCATTCTTCTCCCTCTCTCTTGTCATCTATAGAGAAGTTTCCTTAAACTCAATTCTAGCATTTTATTACAAGTTTTGATTGCTTAATTTAATAAGCTAGATTTCTATTGAGTTATATTTATTTTATCTCTGTTGGATATCACAACCTATTGAGTTATAGTATTTACATTCATAGTATATTTTGGGTTGTGGGTTTGTGACTTAAGAGTTGTGGCCTAATTGAGTTTCTCATCCTTATTTATGAGAACAATCATTTGTTTGAGCCTATTTGGTAAAAATTCACTTGTAATACAACTTAGTACACGAGAGAAGTGGTGTTGGTGAGAGACGGGTCGAATCCAAGAGGAGTGGCGTCGGGTTGAGTGCTAGTGAAGAGGTTGTATACCGAGCAGCTTTGAGGAGGAGGACACGGGCCTAGGACAACACTTAAGTGTGTGAGGTGTGATTGCATAGTGATTGTAATTCGTGAGGTGGATAATAACTTGTTTCGAGTGAAGTAGAAAACCCGGTTTGTGATAGTGGAGATATCCTCGAGGTGAGGAGCGAGTACGTATGGTCTGTGGGGACGCCGGAACTCCGTAAATCAATTGGTTTGTTTGTGATTGCATTGGCGCACTTTCTTTCTATGTTCATATCTTATATCGCTTTGTATATTGTTTGTTGATTATATTGGCCCACTATCTATGTTTCAGATTGTTTACCCTTGAGTTTATATATCCTTGCACATACATTGCCTATATCTCTTTGTTAGGATATATCTTGTTGTTCATATTGCTTATCCTAGCTCATATACATTGTTGTATTTCATACTTGCTAGGATAACTCATTAATTAATTTTAATTAGCATTTAAATCAGATTAGATTAGCATAAGACCCTAATCACCCCCCTCTAGGGTCTAACACTATCTGGAGTCCCAGGAGAAAGAAGATGTAGACAGCGGTAACGAAACTGATATTGAACCAGATCCCGATGAAGATTGTCCATGGGAGTTAAATTTTGATGTAATGGGTCAGGATGAGAATAATAATAATGTACCGAGCGAGAGCGAGTGGTGCATTAATGAAGATTTTATTTTGGCGTACTTGTCTGATGACTCATCTAAAAATAAACAAATAGAAAATGATCTTGATGCAGGTACCAACCCATGGTACGTACTGTGCACAGAGGCATCGCTCACCTTACCAATCCAGTCATCCTTCGCTTCAGATGAAGAAGTAGAAGATGCACGGAAGGCTTTCTTCAAAGTCTCGTCCAAAAGGAAAGGGCAGAGGCCGATTAATTTTGGTAAAGTCAAACCCGAACCACTCAAATGAGGAAGTTCAGAGGAAGATGACAGAGTTCCCCAATTCCATTATCACGAACCCAATTCTATACATTTAATGAAACAAATGGGGTATAACTTTAATGAGAAACATGATTTGAACTTCGGAAAAGGAAGACGAACACTGATCTGAATGTCTCTCACTCCTGAAGGAAAACCTCCGGATTATTATCAAAAGACCAGAAGGGGCTTAGGTTATGTCACAACTCCCCCTGCCTCAGAAAATGAGATCAGTAATTATCTGCATCAAAACCATTCATCCGGAACATCTTCTTGGGAATCTGACATCAGTGTCGGACCCTTCTTTAAAAATCTGACTGTGAACATGGTTTCAACTAGTCATCCCGATGAAGATGCAAGGGGTGACGAAGAGTTAGTCGAATCAACCGACGATCCTTGGATCAAACATCTTAACATCTTGTGGGATATGCGCTTCGAACAATGCGAATCACCCACTGAAGATAAGGTGATCCAGGTCAACATGGGAGATGAGTCTGACCCCAAGCCTATCTTTATAGCCGAAGACCTATCACCATCCGAAAAAGATGACCTTATATCTCTCATCCGAGAATATATAGATGTCTTCGCTTGGAATTATGAAGATATGCCTGACCTTGACCCGAAGGTTGCCATGCACCATCTTAACATCGATCCGGATGCAAAACCCGTTAAACGACAACAACGCAGGTTTCGTCCAGAGATCATGGAATCAATTGAGTCAGAAGTCAAAAAACTTATAGACTCAGGTTTCGTTAGGGAAGAGCAACACCCAGACTGGGTGGCCAACATTGTCCCAGTGCCCAAGAAAAACGGTAAGGTCCGTATATGCATTGACTTTCGTGACCTTAACGCAGCCTGTCCAAAGGACGAATTCCCGCTTCCTATCACAAATGTTATGATCGATAACACCTGTGGATATGAAAGGATGTCTTTCATGGATGGATTCTCCGGATACAATCAGATCAAGATGCACCCGGAAGACGAGAAACACACTGCTTTTAGAACACCACTGAGGGTGTATTGCTATACAGTGATGCCCTTCGGCCTAAAAAACACAGGTGCAACTTATCAACGTGCAATGAACACGATCTTTCACGAACACCTACGAAAGAAGATCGAGTGCTACGTTGATGATATAGCAGTAAAGAGCTAATGTAAAGGCGATCATCTTACAGATCTGAAGACAATGTTCGAGATCATGCGAGCACATCAGCTAAAGATGAACCCGACAAAATCGTTTCTCGGAGTATCAAGCGGAAAATTCCTGGGATTTATTGTTACCTCCAAGGGAATTTCTCTTGACCCAGAGAAAGTGTGTGCCATCCAAGACATGCCGCCCCCGAAGAATCTCACAGAGCTCAGAGGGTTCCAAGGCAGACTGGCCTACATTCGAAGATTTATATCGAATCTTTCAGGGCGTTGCCAACCTTTCTCTAAGCTCATGAAGAAAGAGTATCCTTTGTCTGGGATGGAGAGTGCCAAAAAGCATTCGAGGAGATTAAGAGATATCTCACTCAACCGCCAGTTCTTGTGGCCCCGATCTCAGGAAAACAATTCCTGTTATATGTGAGGGCCATAGACCATTCTCTTAGGGCTCTGTTAGCCCAGAACAACGATCAAGGTCAAGAGCAAGCCATCTATTACCTGAGCAGGACTACGATGGGAGCTGAACACCAATATAATCTGGTCGAAAAAGAATGTCTCGCCTTGGTATTCGCAATTCAAAAGATGCGACATTACCTAGTTGGACAAACCATTCAGGTCATCTCTAAGGTGAATCCCTTGAGAGTTATGATGACGAAACCATCATCTCTAAATTGTCGACTTGCAAAGTGGGCCATTCTCTTGTCACAATACGACATGCAATTCATGCCTCAAAAGGCGGTCAAAGGTCAAGCATTGGTAGACTTCTTAGCCGACCATCCAGTATCGGGAACGTCTAAGTTGTATGAAGAATTACCTGACGAAGTCGCTGAAGCTTGCGTCACCCAGGAAGCTACGCAAAGTATGGAAGTTATTCTTCGATGGCGCGTCTAGAGCCAACCCTCATGGAGCAATCACCACAGGAGTAGGAGTAGTATTAATCTCTCCAAACAGTCACGTAATCCTAAGAGGGTTTTCCCTAATCGAACCTTGCACCAAAAATGTAGCCGAGTATAATGCTCTGCTATTAGGAATGCAATTTGCTGAAGAGCTTAATATTCAGCACCTCGAGGCCTACATTGACTCTCAGCTCATCGTTAATCAAGTCCGAGGGGAATACGAAGTACGTCATGAGTATTTGATCCCGTATTACTTCGCGGTGCTAGAGCAAGCTCAAAAGTTCGAAGGTTTCTTTATCGAATATGTACCACGAGCTCAGAATGCTTACGCAGATGCTTTAGCTTCCTTGGCAACTTTATTAGCATTGCCACCGGAGGCTGAAACAACGATTCCAGTCGCGGGACGGAAACTATACTTTTTCAAGATTCCTATGGAGGAAAGTCCAGACAAGACAACTACAAGGGAAGTATGTACAACCTCTATGGAGTTCGAATCTAGGGATTGGAGATTCCCATATATCGATTACGTCCTGTATGGAATTCTGCATGATGACCCTAAGGAAGCGGCCTCTATCAAGCGAAAAGCCCTCCAATTTTATTATGATGCAGTCTCTTAAGTCCTGTATCGTAAGTCACAGATGGAGTTTTGCTTCGATGCCTCTCTTGGAAAGAAGCAAGAGAGGCCCTTAAAGAAGCTCACGATGGAATGTGTGGAGCCCATCAGCCCGGAGCTAAATTAGGAGATCGTCTCCGACGAATCGGCTATTATTGGCCAAAGATATTCTCAGATGCAGTTGACATGCTAAACGTTATCACGCATGCCAAATTCATGGAGACTTCATCCACCAAGCACCGGGGAACTTACACCCCACATCGGCGTCCTGGCCCTTCGAAATGTGGGGTATGGATATCGTGGGACCAATTTCCCCTCCGACGTCCAAGGGACACCGGTTCATTCTAGCTGTGACCGACTATTTCTCTAAATGGGCGGAGGCAATGCCGTTGAAAGAAGTCAAGACTTCAAATGTAATTAAGTTTATCAAACATCATGTCATCTACCACTTTGGGGTCCCGAGACGAATAGTTCATGACAACGGGACACAATTTGTCAGCTTTGGATTTCAAAGATTCTGTGATAAGTTTAGAATCCAAAGTGTCGCATCCACGGCGTATTACCCACCAGCAAATGGTCTTGCAGAGGCTTTCAACAAAACCATAGTAAAGCTTCTCAAAAAGTTTGTTTCTAAGAGTCGATGCGATTGGGATGAAAGACTCGGTGAATGTTTGTGGGCTTACCGCACGACGGTGAGGACCCCTACAAGAGCTACGCCATTCTCTTTAGTATATGGCTGCGAGGCTGTATTGCCATTGGAAATCCAGATCCCTTCTCTGAGAGTGGCTATTACAACTGGACTCACAGAAGAAGAAAAACATCAGGGACGTCTGCAAGAACTTAAAGCCTTAGACGACAAACGACTTCAAGCTCAACAGCAGATTAAGCTATATCAAGCCCGTATTTCCAAAGCCTATAACAAAAAGGTCAAGGAACGGATTTTCAAGAAAGGTGACTTAGTTTTGGCCAACAGACGACCCATGGTAATGACTCACAAAACCAAAGGGAAGTTTAATCCTAAATGGGAAGGGCCCTTCGTAATAGAATCGGTTTATTCGAACGGAGCATATCGCCTCATCAATCAAAAAGGAGACAGGCTCATGATGCCAGTTAATGGGAAGTTCCTTAAGAGATATTTCCCGTAGATCATGTAGCCCCCTAAACCCCAGCTAAATTAGGCTGAGGGTTACCTATTCATAGTATAATTTTATCTTGTATTTTGTCATGTTAACACTACACCTCTGATGATTGAAATTTTTTGGAATTATTCTAAATAATCAATAAAGAGAATTTCGATAGCATTTGCATTATTTTTTCATTGTCCTGAATCAGATTTCAACAAAAGAGATGATGAAAGCCAAAATGATATCATTTTTATTCAATATCATTAATCTGGATACAAAACGAAGATAATCGAAATGAAAATGATACAAACTTACTCCCTCCGCTAAAAGCAATTCAAATCCTAAGCGTTGGAGCCCATCAGCCTAAAAGACTTGAGCTTAGACTTCAAAGCTAATATCTTCTCCTCACGAGCCTTTTTGACTTCCTCTGTTATCTTGCTCTTGAGTTCCTCTTCATTTGCTGTTGCTTTGGCAATCTCTCGCCTAATCTTGTCAGCAGCAACAAGTTCATCGCAATAGCCGTTGAGAAGTCCGTTGCAGTAAGTAAATAACCCTTTTAGAACTTCCATGTCGCCGGCTAACTGGGCGTTTATCTAAGGTGGCTCAACACCAGCACGAGTAAGTTCTGCTGCAGTATCCCGGAGGCCCACAACAAAATTGCCCAGGTCTACTTGTACCTGGAGATGTTCTCCATGCAGGTTGGCGATGCGAGTCTCTGTCTCAGACAGACTTTTTTGAAGAGCCTCTTGGCGCTGTACTTGCAAAGTTCTGGCTTGAGACAAAGCTTGATCCACTTCTGGCCCTGTGTCATCGCGCTGCAGCTTCGAAAGGAATTCCAATTCATATTCCAGAATGATGATGCTTTCGTGACAATTCTCGGTCCATATTACATTCCCTTGGCCCTTAATCCTGGCAAGACACTCCAGCAGATGGGGTTGAAAAACCTTGAAACTCACGTCCCCGAGACTAACGACATCGATAGTCATTTGCATCCAGTACTCTAATTGTTCGATGAGCTTCCTCAAAGTTTCCGAGCTTGGGGGTGGATCAGTCAGCGGATAAATAAAACAATTCGTGTAATCGGTGTGAGTGAAGGTGTGCGCAGCTTCATATGATAACTTTTCGGTCGTATTCGACACTGAGCCTGAGGTAGCCAATTCCTGCTCATCTGTTGTAGTTTCAAGGTCGGGAGGAGCAGCTTGAGGTGCGACAACCTCTCTATTCTCGGGAAGTCCAACATGTGCAGACTTCATCGCGTCCCCCATTAATTTAGCCCTCTTGGAGTTCTTGGCGGGGACAGCCTTTCTCTTGCGAGTTCTCCTGTCATATTCACCTTCTTCTGCCACAGTAAGGGCCCTCTTCCCCGATCTCAAAGAACGAAGTTCAGGAGTAGGGGTCTCTACAAGAATTCCCTCAGCCACCTTATCTTCAGGAGAAGGAGTTCCCTTAGCCACCTTATCTTCAGGAGAATCCGCAGTTGGTAACCCTTCTTCAGTCCCTGCATGAACCTTTCCCCAGAAGGCTTTAATGGTAGGCAACTCCTGTGAGGCTTCAACTGTTCCGGCCGCCTCTTGTTCACAGGAAAGATACTCCTCTATCCCTAGTAAACGACTCTTGGTAGAAAGACTTCTCAATTTATACAATTCCCGAATCTCGCTTATGCATGAAATATGAAGATCATATTCTGGGATTCGAGAAACTTCATCAAACCAGTCACGAAAGTCCGCAACGGTAGAACAGCCAGGCGGTGAATTGGGGAAGGTAAAGTGTGCATGAGTCCCTCCGGTAGAGAAGAAGAACCACGCACGAGCCCCTTCGTACAGATTCCCGATTTGGGCCAATGCCGGATTGGGATTACCGACATAAAGTTGATCATATCCGAATTGTCTGGCGAATCTAGAAGGTATGTAAGGTTCAATGATACACTTCTCCCTCAAGCGGTACACCAGATAGCCTAAACGGATCATGAGAAGCCATCTGAAAGTGCCCTCCTCTAATGAAGACGAACCCTCAAAAAGGATGTCTGAAAAGTTAGCATTCTCTTTAGCTCCGTCAAAATTAGGGGCACAACAGAAAATTTTATAATTGTCTCCCCGAGACAAAAGCTGTCAAGCCCTGACTATATAAGAATTAGTCCACGTGGCCGACTCCAACCTCTATACAAAGGGAACATAAGCATCATCGCCCTCAGATGCTCCCATCATCAATGAAGGGCAATGCAATACGAACCAGGCCACCAAATACGTATACGGCATTGGTACACATGGTGGAGAAGCCTTCTTAACCTTCTTCCCGGTAACCTTAACGCCCGGGGCTCCGAGAAGTTCGGAGGTCAACATCCGTAAGCCGCTCTGCATGCAGCTTACCATAGCAGTGAGAAGACTCACAGGTCTCCCATGCGCTAGCAAAACAGCTGGGTACACAACCTCAGCTAATATTGCCTCTACTGGTTTTGACGGTACTACGCTTCGTTTCAACCAAATCATGAAGAAGCCTGCAAGAAGAGCCATGTCAGAAATAGGAACTATGGCTTGGTGGTGGAAACTCTCAAAGTCAACACTAGCCTCAAAGTTATCCTCTGCAAGCTCTGTCTTGTAAGTAGCGTTGGAAGCTTTAATTCAGGTTTTAGCAACCTTAAGAGAAATGGCTGCAACACGAGAAACAACTATGTCTCTCCGGTTCAAGTTCTGAAAGAGGTATTCCGCCCACGCGGTATGCATAATTCCCCCTCCGCGCATTCTGATGACTTGAGCACATATATGGAAGTGGCACATCAGCTCCCAGAAAGTAGAATAGACTTCTGGATGCGCTACCCTCAACAGGAAAAGCTCCTCGGTGGTAGGGATGAATTCTTCGTTTGGCATTTTACCCAATGGCAACCCCGATACCGCTTGCATCTCATGTAGAGCAAAACCCAATTCCCCTATGGGTATGAAAAATGTGCAGCTGTCCGGATTATATTTCTCCAATATAGCGAAGAAATTGTGATGGCTTTGCACAACCCCCCGTTGAGTAGCTAGCACAGGAATTGTGAGACCTGATTGAGCGAGTGACTCCTTAAGCTCCTCAAGAATAAAGTCAACCATACGGGTCCACCAACCTTCTTCTCCGGAACAAACCCATCCTGGGGACCTGAACATTTGGGTAGAGAATTCACCCTGAGCTGTAATGAACTGACGAATGAAGACATTCGCTGGACGCGGCATCTCCGAAACGAGATCCTTCTTCTCGAATAAGCCGGGTCTTAACCCCTTGAGTTGTCCCCTGATTTTTGTACGAGCCCACCGACCAAATCCAAGCGACACATTCTCTTTCTCTTTAACTATGTCGAAGGTCAAACCCCGACGACAGCTCACATTCAAGAAGTAAAAGAGTGGGTACATCCGCTTCATGTTGGGGAGGAATAAGAAGCGATTATTAACTCTCCGCAACAACTTTGAGTCCTCTACATGTATAAGGTGGTCATCGATTGCTATACGATCTCCGAATATGAATGCTGGTTTGGGAAACTGAGCACGACCAATAGGGGTCTCTATATCCAAGTCAGTGATTAAAATTCTGAGAGTAGAGTATTGGGGGAATTTAATCATGTCTGTTCTCTCCGAATCAGGGAAAGTGCACAGTGGAATTCTACCCTGAAGACTGAAGGCTTCATTTGAGTCAGGACCGCCGATATACCCAAAATGTTGTTCTTGTGAAAGGGGCACGTTCGGGAAAAGTACTGCACAATCAAAAGCAGAGTTTAGCAGCTTGAAGCAAACTATTGACATAGAGACAAAGTCTGAAACACAGAAAGTTAAATTCTCGTATCAAAGTCTCAAACGCGATGGTCGAGCCTCGCGTCAGAAACCTCAAACGCGAGAGTTGGACCCCGTGTTGAAGAGACTCAAACGTGAGAGTCGAGACCCACATGGAATCCCAACTCCGCGTTTTCATCAGACAAAAATGAGTCATCTTCCTCGTTGTCAAGAACCCATCTAGGGTTTTCAAAGAACTTGCCAAGGCAAGTTATTTCGGCCAACACTTACCACGACAGGGAGGCCCCTGCAACGGTGACGGTGACGGCGATGTTCCCGCAGGAACAAGAACAGCGCCGGCATCCTCAGCCGACGATGTTTCAGAAGTCGCTCCAGCGACTTTCTTGGGATAAGAACCCACTTTTTGCGACGCCATCGACATGATCGGTCAGAGGAAGCGTCGTTGATCAAAGGAGACGAAGTTCGTCGGAGATTTCGTCGAGACCAAACGAGAGTTCTCGTTCTTGGAAATAGCCAAAAGTGGAAAGAGTTGAATGACTCTTGACATGACCACTCAGGTCTATTTATAACAGCCATCAAGCTGTTAAGATGGTTCGGGATTCTAAGAATCCCAACCGTTTTATATTTTAAAACGTAAATCTTCTACGTTTTTAGATAAAGTTAGTTAAGACTTTAATCTCAACGCGAAGTTCACACCCGCGTTCAAACGCTAGGCTCAGACCAGCATTATAAAGGTTCTTAACCTCGCGTTTCGTACCTCAAACGCAAGAGTCACCTTAGCATTGCAACTTTTCCAAATGAAGAATCCATCCTTGATACTTATCCTCTAAGTTCATGGATTCTTTCGATAGAGTGCTTTTAAAACTCTGTATCTCCTTAACTCATCAGGTTAATATTACACCTCAGATGGTCACCACCCTAACAGAGATTGAATTTAGTTGTCATCACTACCAATATGACTACAATTCCTCTGCGAAGGTCCATTTATCGATTCTCATCAATGGAACGATAAATCTCCAAAATCATTCAAATCCTGGTTAATTGATCAACTCTCTTCAGCAGAATATCAAATAACAAATTGACCTAATTCTTTTCGGTGAGATGATAAAATCTTCCGAGTCTTGTTCAAATCACAAGTGATACAATTCGTCGCCCTGATGATAAAACACTTAGCAGTTCTCCCAAGTGAGACGCTACAATATTCTTTCCTCACAGATGTCACATTAATATCACACCTCTGACAAAATCAACTTATCGATTCTCATCAATAGAACAATAAGTCCTCAAAATTGCCCTAATCGCAATATTTCTCATGTCACGTTAAAACCACACCTCTGACAAAATCAACTTATCGATTCTCATCAATAGAACGATAAGTCCTCAAAATTGCCCTGATCGCAATATTTCTCCTGTCACGTTAATATCACACCTCTGGCAAAATCAACTTATCGATTCTCGTCAATAGAGCGATAAGTCCTCAAAATTACCCTGATCATAATATTTCTACTGTCACGTTAGTATCACACCTCTGACAAAATCAACTTATCGATTCTCATCAATAGAGCGATAAGTCCTCCAAAATTGCCATGATTGTAATATTCCCCCTGCTAAGTTAAAAAGCTATACCTCTAGCATTTATAGACTTCTTTCAGTGTTCCAAGCAAAAATAACACAGGAAGAATTATACTAGTCAACCCCATCACGGGAAAATAATAAAATATTAGTCCTCAGCAGTTTGAAACTTTCTGGAGATATCTTAAAACGATAATAAGGAGAGTTTTCTGCATCAGAACCATTGTGGAGATCTATTCTAAATTAGGAATACATCTCGGGTATTTCTCGTGATTTGCTGCTTAAAATTAAAACGTGATAAATGCAGGAAACAATGGGGAATCAATATCACTTTTTATTCAAAAACCAAAAGAAAGTGATACAAAACAAACTTGTTCTTATCAAAAGAACATTACAAGAGTGAAGTTCATTCGCGCATCAAATCAAAAGACGTGAGTTGGACCCTAACTTTGTTTAGCTCCTCCTAGAGTGAAGTTCATTCGCGCATCAAATCAAAAGACGTGAGTTGGACCCTAACTTTGTTTAGCTCCTCCTTGTGAGTGGTTCGCACCATGGTTTCAGCCTTTTCCCGGAGTTCTTCCTCACTGGGTGTGATGATAGCCATTGCTTCATTCCTGGCTTGTTCCAAAGCTCGAGCCTGCGTGTGATACTCCAAAGTGCCAGTAGCATTTTGGGTAGTAAGGATATTGACAACATTTTCTTCGTGGGCAAGTTCAGCCTTTAATCGCAGGACTTCAGCCTCAGCTTCAACAAGTCTATCGCGAAGTGAATTCATGGAAGTAGTCGAGCATTCTAACTCTTCTCGCTTCCGAATATTACGCTCACGAAGCTCTGTGATTTGACGTTCTCTTTCAGCCAAGTCCCGCTCTATTGCCTCCCGGCGAGCCACTTCTTTAACCTGAAGACTGGCCAAAGTGGACACGATCTCTGGCTGAAGTTCTCTACGACCCAAGGCCTCAAAATGCTGTAATTGTTCTTCCAAACGAAGGATAATCTCAGAACAACGCTCAAACCATGGAGTGTTTCCCACACTTCTGACTCCGTTTAAGCCTGCTTCCAGAAGAGGTCGGAAGGAATTGAAAGTTCCTTGACCACTCACCATATATTCAATCACCTTCTTTGCGAGGCTATTCAAATACACCAAGGAGATTTGAAGGAACTCAGGTGCGCCCGCAAGACTTGAGGATGCTCCCAGAGCCATTGAAATTGGTGCAGGGGATCCAGGCGCTGAAGCTGCAGAGGCGGTAGAAACATTCAATTGTGATGGGCTCGAGGTCAAAGCCATCATTGCCCTTGCCTGAGACGAGCTGGGCCTCGCCTCTGTTGGTGTAAATGAGATCTTCATCAACGCGGCAGGTGAAGCAGCTGCCGAAGACGAAGCAGGCAGAGGCTGCTCTTGCGCGGGAGCTGACACCGGCACGAGCTGTTGTTCCAGAGAAGGGGTCGCATTAGTAGTTTCAGGCAATAATACGGGTGAAGCAGTTGCCGTAGGTGATCCAGGTAAATGTTGCTCTTGTGGAGGAGCCGACACTTGCGCAGGATCCTGCTCCGAAGTAGTAGCAGCAGTAGTATTGGTAGGAGGCGAACCTACACGAAAAAAGGGTCGGAACGCAGAAAGAACATGAAGAAGAATTCGAAGAAAACTAGGCTTACCGGAGATGTGAAAAGGAGCATAGCCAGATGCTTTATCGGATGGGACCTTGGGAGCATCATAAAAAATGGTTATGTCATCCATAGAATTATGTTCTTCGTCCCCCGCGTCATCACCTGACATGTTGCCAACGTTAGCATCCTCATCATCTCTATCTCCGTCAGCTGCATCACCAGTTGAGGAGCCGTCATAATCAACTTGCTCCTCATCATCCTGAGCAGCTGAAGGTTCCGAAAGATCTGTGCCAACAGCTGGTTTATTCATAAGTCCCGTTGTAGGACTAGGAATTGAATCATTAGCTTGTGACATTAAGGCTGAAGGAGAAGGGGATGGATTCTCTTCGAGACCCCCTGGTTCTAATGCAGGAGACTTAGGAAGGTCCATCATTAGAGCAGATTCTACATCTGCAGCCATTAACTCATCCTCTTCATCTTGGGGGGGATGGTAAGAAGAAGCGTCACTCGATAGGGCTGGGCCATGAGAACGAAGCCCAGTTTTATGTGGCAGGCCTGCAACAGAAGATTCCTGTTGTTCTTCATCTTCAGCGGCTCTGATGGCATCAGCCATCAACTTAGATTTTTGTTGGCCTTTAGGGGGAGGGGAATCAACCAGTAACTTCTGACGAATTTGTTTATCGTATTTGCCGGCTTCATCCGCTGAGAGTTTTCTCTTCCCAGCTGCTCTGGTCATGGGGGAATCAACCGCTTGTTGCTCTTCCACCGGAACAGGCTCAGCTTTTTGTTCCTTTTCCTGTCCAGCCGGCTGATTCTCGATGGATAGGAACTCGTCAATCCCTCTCAAGCGGGATGTCTTGGACCCCTTTCTTAAAGCATACATATGCCTAATGTCTTTTAGGCAAGATGTATTCAGGTTGTAATTAGGAGTCTGAGAAGCGGCGAAATACCAATTACAGAAGCTTATGGAAGTGTAGGAGTTGGGTGTTTTATGGGGAAGCCTGAATATGGCTCTGGTACAACCTACCACAGAATAGTACCAAGCCCTGGCTCCTTCATATAAATTTCCTATAATTGAGAGTTGAGGACGAGGGTTCCCGACGTACAACTGATCATACCCAAATTGACGAGCGAACCTATAGGGTTGGTAGGGCTCGATGAAACAGTTAACGCCTTGCTGGAAAATCAAGTAGCCTAGCCTGATGGAGAGCAGCCAGTGGAAAACACCCCCGCTCAGCTGAGTGAATCCATTAGAACCCGCTACATCCTGATATTTGGCTCCGTAAACGCCACCCTCAAAATCAAAAAAAGAGCGGAAGATATGGAAGTGGGTGTCTCGCGCCAAAATTTGGCGAATTCTAACCATATACCCCCCTTCCCATTTCGCAGATTCTAGTCGTTGCACGAATGGGATGAATGAATCTTCCGGGGGAGAGGTTGCACTCATTAAAGGAGGACAGTGGAGTACGTACCAAGCCATCAGATAGGTGTATGGCAGTGGCACCCTGGGGTTGGGAGTTTTGAAAGTCTTGTGACCCCTAGACTCCACCTCTGTAACATCAACGAAGTCCGAGGCCAACTCCCGCAGTCCATGCTGCAAACAACTCACCATAGCATGAAGGAGGCTCACAGGTTTCCCATGGGCCAAAAGGACAGCCGGGTAGATCACCTCAACAGCGAGGGCGTCGACCGTCCTAGTAGGAACGACACAACGCTTGAGCCACAGCATCAAGAACCCAGCCAACAACGCTGTGTCGGAAATTAGAATCAGAGCTTGATAATGGAAGCTTTCAAACTCTGTATGAGCCGGGAAAACATCTTCCTTGGCCTCATTTGTGTAATGGGAGGTAGCATTGTCGATTCGGGCTTGAACTTCCTCCAAAGTGCTTGCAGATAGTCTGGTCACTGAGGCTCCTTTATTGGTCAAATTCTGGAATAAATATTCCGCCCAAGATACTTGTTTAATGTCGCTTCCTCGAGCCCCCGTCAGCTGCATACAAATGTGGAAGTGACACATGACTTCCCAAAGAGTGGAATAAATTTCGGTGTTGGTCTTCTTTAAAATTTTAAGTTCCGTTGATCCCGGAACAAACTCTTCGTACGGCAAATCCCCAAGAAGAAGACCCGATACTTCATGCATCTCGTGAAGAGCGAAACCTAACTCCCCCACGGGGGTGAAGAAAGTACAAGTCTCGGGATTATACTTCTCTAATATGGAGAAGAAATGAAAGTGGCTTTGAACAATCCCGAACTTGGTAGCCCGTACAGGAATCTGCAAGCCAGCTCAAGTGAGAGGTACTTCCAATTCATCCAAAACGAACTTGGTCATCCGGGTCCACCACCCAGTCACCGGAGAATGAACCCAGCCAGGAGTTCTAAATCCTTGCGTGGGAAACTCTCCTTTCTTCACCACAAACCTCTTGACAAAGGTATTTGCCGGACTGGCCACCTCGCTAAGGGGATACTCCTTAGCAAATAAACCTGACCGTAAAGCTGTCACCTGCCTGTTGTAACCGAGTGTGCGGACCCCGTTAAAAGTTAGAGTTCCGAGAATAACCCCATCCTGATCCTTAACCATGGGCCAATCTCTACGCCATGGGATGGAAGCACACTGGAAATAAGAGAGTGGGTACATCCTCTCCATATTAGGCAAGAAAAGGTTGCGGTCCCCAACTTTCCGTAGCCACTTGTAGTCCCCGTCGTAAGCAGCATCCGCCTCGAAATCAACAAAATCCCCGAAGAGGAATCCAGATTTGACTATTGGCTTACGGCTCAAGTTTTCAAGTCGAGCGTCCGTAACCAATATTCTAAGTGTCTCGGGAGAAGCTTGGGTGATCAGCTCCACGCGACTCTTTTCCTTAATTCGGAAAACGGGGAGTTCTTGGCGTAGGTTGAATGTCATGTTCATATCCACACCACCTTCATGTCCAAAATGATGGAGAAAAGGGAGAGGTTGAATAGTATGATGCACTGCAAAATAAAGAAAAAATGTTAGACAACTTAAAAACAAAGCTCAAACGCGAAAGTCGAACCTCGCGTCGAAAAGCTCAGATGCGAAGGTCGAACCTCGCGTCGAAAAGCTCAGACACGAAGGTCGAACCTCGCATCAAGAATTTAAGATGCGGAAGTCGAACCCCTCGTCAAAAATACTAAACGACGGAGTCCAGCCCCGCGTTATCGAAACGAGTTTCCTCGTTGATCCAGAGATCGAAACTTGCCGAAGCAAGTTTAATGACCACGAAGGCTGTACTCACCGCCGATCAGAGGAAGTTGGGGCGACACGTTCGCCTGAGCGCAGCGCCGCGGCGCCGACCCCTGAGCCGCGGCGACGTCGGGTTGGGAAGGACGAGAAGCAATCGGCTTCTTGGGCGCCATGAGATCTGGTCGGAGGAGATGAATAGTTTTCGCCGGAGAGAACGAAAATTTTCGTTGGAATTTCAAGAAGAGTCGAGTGACTCTTGATTTGACCTCCAGCGGTCTATTTATAGACAGTTGTGAGCTGTCAAATCGTAACGGACGTGGATTCAAAGCCAGAATCCCGCCTAAACTCGACCCTAGCGTTCGAGTTGGTTGAAATTTCAAAACGCTGAGCTCACCCACGCATTCCAATTCTTAAATGCAGAAGTTAATTGGACAACTATAATAGAAACTTCTTGACTACCAAGACTACCACAATCATCAAGGCGACCAAAGCTGGTGAGAAACAGGCGACTCCATTGGGGAGTCTATTGGAGAAGCATAGATAGATTACAGTCTACAACATTAGAATCATCTGGCTCGATTATACGGAGTGAGCAATCAATTCACTAAATTTTGGGATCCAAAGTATTCTGAAAATTCATCCCAGTCAACTGCGAACTTTTGAAAACTTTGGAGGAGGTTCTGTAGGCTGTCTAAAAATCACAATGGATAGCTGATCCCCATTAAGCCCCGACAATAGGAGTTACAATCAGACGACTTCCTAATCACTGTATCTGCAACTCTACAACCGCTACAAACATGACCTTATTTCTGAGATGATTGATCTTGATGGCTGCGACAACAACATGACTAATATTAGCAACTATTAGAGATGGTGATGAGCAGTGTAATGATTTTAGAAATAAAGGGTTGGATTTAGTTGGTGAGTTGCTTGGTAGAAAGCTGTGGGCAAATATTCGTCTAAAAATCACTATGGATATTTGATTCCCGTCAAGTTCCAACAATGGAAGCTACAATCAAATAGTTTTCATGCCGACGAACGAAAGCTACAAATAGAGGACTTTTCACATAGATCGAGAAGAGTTACAATTCAATGATACTTCCGACAACTGATGAAAACTCTATTCAGTAGTCTTCACAATCTACAGTGAAAGTTACAATCTGACGACTTTCACATTCCACAACAGCTAAAGCTAGGATTACTGAACAACGGTCCTCGCAACACTCTGTAGGAGAGGTTTAGAATCAAGTAACCCCTTCTAAAACGTGGAAGTCATCCCCGCATCACAATTTTGGAAATGCAGGCGACCCCCGCGTTCCCAAGCTATAACAAGCCAAACGCGAGCGACTCTCGCGTTCGGGAGGTTCAGCCCACGCCGACCTCCGCGTTTCGAAGCTATAACAAACCAAACGCGAGCGACCCTCGCATTCATTAGTGTTCAGCCAACACCCAACCTCGCATCTCAATTCTAAGAGGCAACGTTGGGTTCTGAACGCCAGATTGGGCGTTTGACTCGTTCGAATACGAGTCGAACGGTTTCAGAACTGTTTCCCCACGATCTGAGGAAATCACGCCCACTTAGGAGCGGATTTAGAGGGTAGTTACAACCCCTTATCCACCTATAAAAACTCAACAAACTCAACTGAGTTAGGGGTTGGCTTTTTTGGTACGAAGGGGCAACAAATTAGATCTTCAGGATCTCAACTGCACAGAGAGGCGTGAGAGAGACAAAAATCCTTGGAGATAGGATTTTTGAATCAAGTCCAGGAGATCAAAACTGAAAGGATTCTTCAACAACAGAATATCTACTTGATTATTAACCAAATTTTCGGTTCTAACAACTCTCTTCACAGAGTTCTAACTCATTCAGAGTTCTTAAACTCATTCAGAGTTACCTATCAAACTTTCCATAGAAGTTCATCATTCCCACGAGATAAAAGACGGTCGGATTGTCAACGGAGAGAAAATTCGACGCGAACAATCGAAGGAGGCACTCCATCGCTACCTTGCAGAACCCAGTTTTAAACAAAGGAGAGAACCAAATTCGTTCTCTTCTCTTTTGTAATCGAATTGTAATCAGAATCAAAGAAATATAAGTTAATTTTCTTTTGTTCTTTTCATTGTAATTTTTCCAACATACAGGGATCGATCAAACCTCTCAGTGGTAATGCAATATTGTTGATTTTGAGTAATAGTGAGAAGGAAAATAGCAACCATCTCCTAAACGCTGAACCGTGTATCTTATAAATGCCCACGTTCTCATAAGACAAGTCATTTTTAGGGATATCGAGTGGCAAATTCCTTGGATTTATCATCACAACGAAGGGGATTCACATAGATCCTGATAAAGTGCGAGTTATCTAGGAGTTGTAGCCACCCAGGAATCTCAAAGAACTGAGAGGACTGTAAGGAAGTATGGCCTACATCTGTAGGTTCATTGTAAATCTCTCGGGAAAATGCCAGCCTTTCACAAAACTGAGAAGAAGGGTGTGTCTTTTGTTTGGGACGAAGCTTGCCAGAAAGCGTTTGATGAAATCAAAACTTATCTCTCAAACCCACCAGTTTTGGTAGCTCCGATCTCAGAGAAACCCTTCCTGATCTATGTACGGGCAATGAAACACTCTTTATGTGGTCTGTAGCACAAGACGATGATGACAACCATGAACAAGCTTTCTACTACTTAAGTAGAACTCTAACTAGAGCTGAACATCGGTATCCCATAGTAGAAAAGGAATGTTTGGCCCTGGTGTTCACGATTTAAAAAATGCGACATTACATGGTCGACCAAACTATACATGTCATCTCCCGAGTGAATCCCATCTGAGTCTTCATGACATAGCTTGGGTCATTAAATTGGCACCTGGAAAGATGAGCACTTTTACTGTCCCAATACGATATATACTTCATACTACAAAGGTCCGTCAAAGGGAAAGCCATTTGCGACCTCATGGCCAGTCATCCGCTAGAATGGAAGATTGACTTATTCGAAGATATGCCGGATGAAACCCATGAAGCCAATGAGGCTTCATAGAAGGAAATTTGGCAATTATTCTTTGACGATACATCCCAGAAAGGCCCAGAAGGGACAATCATCGTAGGAGTGGGGACTATATTGATCTCTCTGTTGGCCTTCTTGTTTTGATGATGTTTAACAAACAATTTACCACTAATGTTGTTTGTCTAGTATTTGTGTTTTCTTATTTATTATAGACAAACAACGTGGTTAGATGTTGGATGGAATAGAGCTTCAACGATCATATCCAAAGGAGGTTGGCGGAATGTCGGGTTGAAGCCTATATTCAAAGTTAAAGATCAAGTTCAAGCTTCATCCGCAACGTGTACCAAGTTGAGCTACAATGAAGATCAAGACTAAGCTTGGGTAATCTAGTTTAGATTTTATATTATGTGTGTTAAGTACCTTAAGCTCAACATCATATACACACACGTATTTGGTTTCTATGTATATATATAGTTATATAAATACATGCATGGTTTTAGGTTTTCATGTTTACAAATATGAAATTACATATTTCATATTTATTATTGTGATTTGGTTTAACTACTTAGATATGAAACAAATATATTTTCATATACATACTCATAGGTTTCATTTTCTATTGTATTTGTGAAAATATTGTATTCTTAGTTTGTAGACTTTAATATCAGTTTATACATGTTTTACTAAGTCTATAAAAACATTTCACAAAGTTTCAAAAGTTGGTTTATGTCAAAACATCAAAATTCAAGTATCTCATATTTTCATGTTTTGGACTATTTTGTAAAATGATGATATTTTTCATTTGGGAAGTCCTTTCTAGAAACCAGTCATTGTAGCATGTTTATTATCATGTCTACAATCATTCCCCAAAGTTTTACATTTTTTGGAATTTATTTGATATTTTTAAACAGTGTTTTAAAATCAGCGTTGTTTCCTGAAATGTCAGTTTTCGGTCGACCGGTACGGTCGACCGGTCAATTGACCATTCGTCAGTATTTTTCCAGAGAGTCATCGGTCGACCGGTCCGGTCGACCGAGAGCTCCAATCGGTCGATCGAAATTTCCGTCGGTCGACCGAAAGTTTTCATCGGTCGACCGCACCGGTCGACCGACGATGGTCCAGATTGTTTCTTCGGGTTTTTGCTCTCCGTCGGTCGACCGATAAAATTTCCGGTCGACCGCCTATATTACCGTTGCTTTCCCAACGGCTATTTCTGAGCTGATTTGTCTAGGGCTATTTTGTCATTTGGTTTGGGGTTCTTATTGAGATCTTGAGTGGGTATAAATACCCAATTGCTGATCTCTTTTCAAGTACTCAAGAAATGTTTTAAAAAAAAGCAAAGAAGTTTTTAAACAAGTTTTAAACAAGGGTTTAAGTGTGTTTAAGGGTTTGTTTTGTTTGTGAAGAAGTTTTCACAAGTGGAGGAGATCATCTTCTTGTTTGGGCTTCATATCTCCATCTCTCCATCTTGATCTAGAGAAGTTTTCCTAAACTCAAGTCTAGCTTTTATTTATAATTATTTGTTGATTATCATTTCTATTAAAGCTAGTTTTATATTGAGTTTAGTTTGATTTGATTTACTCTTTGTTTGCACACACAACCATTGAGCTTATTGTATTTGCATACATTATATAATTGGGTTGTGGGATAGTGTGACATTGAGTTGAGCCTAATTGAGTTCTCACCTTGTTAGAGAGAACAATCATTTACTGTATTTGTGCTTAATTGTGAGATCACTTTGTAATACACTTGTACACCGAGTGAGGAGTGTGTGGTGAGAGTCGGGGATCGTCCCAAGAGGAGTGGCGTCGGTTGACGTGCCTAGGGAGAGGTTGTAACCGAGCACTTGAGGGAGACACGGCTAGGTCCAACACTTAGTGGGTGTAGAGTGGGATTACAATAGTGTGTTATTGTGAAGTTTTCGGTTAGCTAGAAAACCGAGTGTGAGGTGTAAACGTTGTTCGGGTGAACGTAGAAAACCCGGTTGATAGTGGATTTCTCCCCGGGAGTGGGGAGCGGAGACGTAGGATGGAAGGTCCGAACTCCGTGATCATATCGTGTGTTTGAGTGTGCCTTGGCGTTTATTTATACTTGTGTTTATATTTCTTGTCGCCATTGTCATTAGCTCATTATTTATATGATTCACTATCTAGTTCATATTGTTTACCCCTTGTGTTAGTTTATATATCCTTACATATATATATTCATCATATAGGATACATCTCATTGTGTATATTGTACATTCTTGCACATAGCTCTTTATATATCTATCTTGCAAGAATATACTTATTAATTAAGTTTTAATTGGCATAAAATCGGATTAGATTAGCATAAGACCCTAATCACCCCCTCTCTAGGGTCTAACAATTGGTATCAGAGCTTGGTGCTCTTTGATTTAAGGTCTAATCGCCTTGAGTTAAAGATCCAAGTTATATTTTTGTGCTAATCTTGTTTTGTTTGCATTTGTATCTTGCTTGCATATTTTTACAAATTATGGATATGAATGATGCATCTTGTTTAGGCTATGATTCTAGTATTGCTCCTAAATTCAATGCTTTCCCTTATGCTCAATGGTGTTTTAGATTCAAAATATTTGTTCAATCTAAAAATATCGATTTATGGGAAATCATTGATTGTGCTTATATTGTGCCCACGTTGGAGAAATCCAAGTGGAGAAAACATGATAAAAATATGTTTATTATGAACAAGCTTATGTTAGAATTTTTATTAAATGCATTTGATTCATTTATGTCTAACAAGCTTGATTCTTTTGATAGCGCTTATACATTATGGAAATTCATAGAAGCGCATCAAGGAGACTTGGAGGCTATCCGACAAGCTTTGGAGGATCCCGCTTCAAGTTCTAAAGGAGCATCATGCACACGAGCACTAGGCGATAGCCCTAGTGAGGTTTGCGAGTTCGAATTCATAAATAATTTATCTAGTGACGAACTTGCTTGTGCTTCCGAAAAATTATTGCATGCCTATAAAAAAATTGCAAAATGATTTTATTGATTTAAAATGCAAGCATGATAATTTAGAATCCGATCATGAGTTGTTGATTTCTAAGTTTGATAATATTTCTAATGAGAATGTGATCCTCAAAGAAAAGAATGATAAATTAACTTCGGATCATGATTCATTGCTTTCAAACTTTGCTATTTTAACTCATGAAAAAGAAAATGCCATGCTAGAAGTAGAGTCTATTAGAAATGAAGTTCTATCATTCAAAAATGATCATGTTTGCTCTACTTCTTATGACAATGCACACATATCTCATGATGAATTGAATCTTGTAAAAAACCGCATATCTTGTTTAGATTCAACCTTAAAAGCATGCATTGTGAAAAATGATAAGCTTATGAACTTGTGTGCAAAGTCCCGTGACACTATGCACACTTGTATAGCAAAGTTTACAAGTGCTCCATTTGTGGTCGTAAAGGCCATTTAGCTAAATTTTGCTATGATGCACAAAAACATAAGAATATTAATCCTTATTGTGCATCTCATAAGACTTCTTCATCACATTCACATGTACACACACATATAGATCATCATAAACATGTCCATGTGTACAAATGTGATTTTTGTGGTCGATTTGGTCACTTGGCCAAATTTTGTTTTGATTTAAAGAGAGTTTCACATTTGCAAAACAATTTTAAAAGACAATCCATGTTTGCAAATGTTTCAAATGTTTTCTGTGCACAACCGTTTGGTCAACATAAACAAATGCTTCCTTTCCATTGTACTTATTGCAATCGAAAAGGTCATTTGAGTAATTTTTGTTATGACTGTGTTTGTGCACCACATGCGCCCAAGAGGGTTCATAACCCTAGGGCATTGAGCTTAAATGATAGGGGTCATGTCCCTAAATCTTTTGGTACCAAGAGTTCTTGGGTACCAAAACAAGTTTAAATTTTAAACCAAGATTTTTAGCGTTCTTATTTTTCCTTTTCTTGGTTTTTGAAAATTATATCTTAAAATTTTTTGGTTATGAAAACAAATTTTCTTTGATCAAATCTTTTGTTTTCATGATTATTTGTTTTGATCTTGATGAGAGGACTATGTTTATATAACCCTCCAGATTTATTGGGTGTTTATTCCCAAACATTGTTTACCGGGTGCTAAAAATGTTTATATGGGTTATCACTAGCTCAAAAGCTAGATATGGTTGCCTCTCTTGATTTTTGAATCAATGATGATTTGATTTTACATTTTTGGATATAAACTTTGATTTATGATTTCTTTTGATGGATTTGTTTTTATTCGAAAACTCTTTTTGCATGATTATCATATTTCTCTTCTTTTGATTTCATAAATCTACCTTTACAAATGTTTTTTTTATGTTCTTAGATATGGAACACTATCTTTCACTTTGATATATTTATATATGTTCTCATTATCTTTTGTATGTGAGTTGTGTTTAGCATTTATGCTTACTCATATATGTATTCCATGATCTTCATTTCATATATTCTATTTGGCATTTTGATAGGGGGAGCAATCCCTATGTATTTCTTATTTTATACTCACTCATGCTTATTGATAGGGGGAGCTTTCACTCTCTTATTCTTTTTGTTCCCTTTTTGATGTTGTCAAAGGGGGAGAAATATTGTGAGTATATTCTTTCTTGCTTATATGCATGATATATTATACATTGTATATTCATTTCCTTCATGCATATATTTCTTTTTGTAAATTGTTTGTCATCATTAAAAAGGGGGAGATTGTTGGCCTTCTTGTTTTGATGATGTTTAACAAATAATTTACCACTAATGTTGTTTGTCTAGTATTTGTGTTTTCTTATTTATTATAGACAAACAACGTGGTTGGAGGTTGGATGAAATAGAGCTTCAACGATCATATCCAAAGGAGGTTGGCGGAATGTCGGGTTGAAGCCTATACAATTCAAGTTAAAGATTAAGCTCAAGCTTCATCCGCAAGTGTACCAAGTTGAGCTCAATGAAGATCAAGATCAAGCTTGGGTAATTTAGTTTAGGTTTTATATTATGTGTGTTAGTACTTTAAGCTCAATCATATACACACATACACGCTTTGGTTTTTGTATATATATAGTTATATATATACATATATGTTTTGGTTTGATAGTTTTCAAGTTTTAACATACACGCTTTGGTTTTTGGTTTTGTATATATAGTTATATATATATACATATATGTTTTTGTTTAATAGGTTTCGAGTTTATATATGAAACAAATGAATAGAATTGGAAAATACTATTTTGTTTCATGTTTATGAGCCTATATATGATTTCGTCTTTAATAAGCTTATATTTAATGAAATCATATTTAGTGTTTTGTATATATTGCATAGAATATGCAATTTTGTGAAAATATGGTATTCATTGTTTTTGGACTTAACAATAATCATATACATATTTTATCAAGTCTATAAAATCATTTTGTAAAGTTTCAAAAGTTGGTTTAGGTCAAAACATCAAACTCATGTGTTTACATTTTCATGTTTTGGACTATTTTGTAAAATGATGATATTTTTCATTTGGGAAGTCTTTTTAGAAAACCAGTTTTTGTAGCATGTGTATTATCATGTCTACAATCATTCCCCAAAGTTTTACATTTTTTGGAATTTATTTGATATTTTTAAACAGCATTTCAAAATCAGATAAACAGTTTTCATATCAGTTTTCGGTCGACCGCACCGGTCGACCGATCATTTGATCTTTCATTCACTGGGCGACAGAAAGCCTGTCGGTCGACCGGTCCGGTCGACCGATGAAAATTTTCGGTCGACCGAGTTAAAGCTCCAAGTTAGGTCTTATTGTGCTTCAAATCTAATTTTGAGGCTTCAATTGTATCTTGCTTGCCTTTTATTTGATGGATATGCATGGTTTTGGTTATGCATTAATATTGCTCCTAGTTAGAATAATTTCGCCCTATGCCCAATGTGTGTTAGATTTAAACTTTTGTTTCAATCTAAAACTTTGAGTTATGGGAAATTAATAGATGATGCTTATATTGTGCCCACTTTTGGAGAAAATCAAATGGAATAAGAATGAATCGATATGTTTACAATGAATAATATTTTGTTAGAATATTTGCTAAATGCTTTTAATTCATCATGTCTAACAAGTTTGTTATTTTGATATGCTTACAAACTTTGGAAATTTATAGAAGCACATCAATGAGATTGGAGGCGATCGCGACAAGCTTGGAGGATCGCCGCTTCAAGTTCTAAAGGAGCATCAATGCACACGAGCAGCGATAGGCGATAGCCCTCGTGCAGGTTTTTGCGAGTTCGACATTCATAAATAATTTATCTAGTGACGAACTTGCTTGTGGCTTCCGAAATTATTGATGCCTATAAAAAAATTTGCAACTGATTTATTTGATTTAAAATGCAAGCATGAGTAATTTAGAATCTGCGATCATGAGTTGTTGATTTTAAGTTTGATAATATTTCTAAATGAGAATGTTGATCCTCAAAGAGAAAAGACATGATAAATTAACTTCGGATCTATGATTCAATTGCTTTCAAAACTTTGCTATTTTATACTCATGAAATAAGAAAATGCCATGCCTAGAAAGTAGAGTCTATAAGAAATGAAGTTCTAGTCATTCAAAAATGATCATGTTTGGCTCACTTCTTGATGACAATGCACACATAATCTCATGATGAATTGAATCTGGTAACGGTCGACCGACAATAGATCCGTTAGACACTAACGCATATTTTTCTGAGCTGTCTTCTGGGGACTGTTTTGTCATTTTGTTTGGGGTTTTTGTTAAGATCTTGAGTGGGTATAAATACCTAATTGCTGATCTCTTTTTAGGAAATCAATAAGTGTTTTAAACAAAGTTTTTAAACAAGGGTTTAGGGTTTTACTGTTTGTTTAAGTTTGGGTTTCTGTTTACAAAGGAGGAAGTTTTCACTGCAGATTGAGGGATTCATTCTCAATCCTCTTCATCCTCTTCTTTGTGTTCTTAGACAAGTTTTCTAACTCTTTTCTCTAGCAATTTCATTATTGATTTTCATATTCTTATTATTGCTAGTATTGAGTTTAGATTTGATTTTATTTTACTCATTGTTACACACACCCACATTGAGCTTTTAGTATTTACATACATAGTATAGTTGGGTGGTGAGAGATTGTAACTTTGAGTTGTGCTTTCATTGTGTTCTCATCCATAGTTGAGAACAATCATTTGTTATATTGTGCTTATTGTGAGAATCACTTTGTAATACACTTGTACACCGAGTGAGGAGTGTGTGGTGAGAGTCGGAGATCGTCCTAAGAGGAGTGGCGTCGGTTGACGTGCCTAGAGAGAGGTTGTAACCGAGCACTTGAGGGAGACACGGCTAGGTCCAACACTTAGTGGGTGTAGAGTGTGATTACAATAGTGTGTTGATTGTAAAGTTTTCGGTTAGCTAGAAAACCGAGTGTGAGGTGTAAATGTTGTTCGGGTGAATGTAGAAAACCCGGTTGATAGTGGATTTCTCCCCGGGAGTGGGGAGCGGAGACGTAGGATGGAAGGTCCGAACTCCGTGATCATATCTTGTGTTTGAGTGTGCTTTGGCGTTTATTTATACTTGTGTTTATATTTCTTGTCGCCATTGTCATTAGCTCATTATTTATATGATTCACTATCTAGTTCATATTGTTTACCCCTTGTGTTAGTTTATATATCCTTGCATATATATATTCATCATATAGGATACATCTCATTGTGTATATTGCACATTCTTGCACATAGCTCTTTATATATCTATCTTGCAAGAATATACTTATTAATTAAGTTTTAATTGGCATCAAATCGGATTAGATTAGCATAAGACCCTAATCACCCCCTCTCTAGGGTCTAACACTCTCCCCAAAATTTTGTATTACCCTAAGCCTTCTCTTTAACAGAGCTGTGTTCTAATAATGTGGTTGAGTACAATGCGCTGCTCATTGGACTTGACCTTGCTAAGGAATTTAGGGTAAAACATCTTGAAGCGTATGGCGACTCTAAGCTCGTCATCAATCAAATTACCAGGAATACGAGGTCAGACATGACGACTTGATTCCTTATCATGAAGCGGCTATCAAATTTGCTGAGTCATTTGAAGACTTTTACATTGACCACGTGCCGCTCTACAAGAAAACACATGCAGATGCATTGGCAGCGTTTGTAGCCACTTTGGCCCAACCGCTAGGGACAAGTCAGTGCATCACTATCACAAATCGGTAACTCTTTGACCAAAGTATGTGTAAGGACCATGAACTTTTGATACTAGTTAAAATATTTTTTTGATATTTTAAAATATTTAATTATTATTTTTAAAAGAGTGTTTGTATTTTTCTCGATTTTCTAGAATTTTCTACGATTTAAAAAATCCGATTATATATTTCTTTAAATGATTTTGATATTTATAAATTAACTTAGTAAAGTAAATTTTTTTTGAATTAATCCATTATGTTATCGATACTATTACATATTATTTTAAATAATACGTTGTATTATTATTACTATTACGTATTATTTCATATAATATAGTGTATTATTATTAATATTATGTAGTATTGTACATTTTGTTGTATTACTATTGCGTATTATCTGTTGTATTAGTATAGCTGGTACGTTTTATTTTGTAAATAATTTTCCCATAATTATTTGATTTAAAATGTAAGTAATTATGTTTTTTATTAATTAATTTTGTTAAATA
>NC_033794.1:23562940-23686741 GCF_001876935.1 Asparagus officinalis
TATCTCATCACCACCCAACGATCCCTGCTACCCCTCTATGACATCTTCGACACCCCGAGGCAAGATCTCACTTCCATATTATTTTTGTTATCACTTTTATAAATTAAAGCGTATGGAATTTTGTGTTGAGATCATAATATAGGTTATGATACGTAGTTACTTTATGATTACAGTTTAGTCAATCATGTGCCATGAAGTGCTTAGCAAGATCCTACTTGCTCAGAACTGAATTTTTGTATTTATTATGAATTATCTGTATGTTAATAATTATCTGCGTAGGCTTGTTGACGAAATTGTGAATTATCTACTTATGTTAATTTGTGATTAAATAAATCATAATTATGTGATAAAAAGTATTTTTAGAATAATTATAATAGATTAAAGAATTTATTTTAACAATGGGGTTATTTTAGAATAATTATAAATTTTTTTGAATTTATTTTGTGGAAGGAAATTATTTTAGAATGATAAATATTTTTAAAAGAATTTATTTTGGAAAAATAGATTATTTTGAATTAATGAGAATTTATCTTGTAAAAAGATTATTTTGAATTTATGAATTTATTATTTTAAGATATTATTTTTAGAATAATTATGGTGAGAGATAATTTGAAAGGAATATATTTTGCAAAAGAATTATTTATTTTGAATTAATTTAGTTTATGAACGTGTGATGGATGGTTGTTGATCGTGACAATTTATATGCAAAACAATCGTCGATTCCATGATTCTTATTTTAATTACGTGGTATGCTATGACACCGTTATACACGATTGTTGTTTCATTTATTATTTCTTATTGTGTTTGAGAACCCTTAGTAGTTCATAACTTAATGGCCTTGTGCGTCATGAATAAGAGTTAGTGACATGTGTGTGTGCGTTGACTAAATTTAGGAGGTGGACCAGAGATCTAGTTCAGGTTATGATTGTTGACTTAGAAAAGCGAGAAGAGTTGGGATGAGGAAGTCTTGATTTATGTGATCAGATGTGGCTGTTGATGTATCTCCCAGGCTCGCACCAGTGAGTTTGTGTAGCACTGGGGTTGGTTTGTTGGGTCAAAGTGAAGTTTGTGTAGTTTCTTTGGTCCGTAAGTTTGATATTCACCTGAGTTAGCTTGAGTTCGAACCAGGCTGAAAACGGATTGCGTGTTGTCCTCTGACCGAGTTTGTGTAGCGGTATTGGATGCACGTAGGGGATACGCAAACAGTCATTTATCTGAGAATATGAATGCTAACTCTGTATGAGATGTGAACCAGTGACCTGTTATAGGATGGCTAGTTACATGACCTCGTTTCATGGCTAAGTATGAATTCTTGTGAGATGTAGGCCAGTTGTATTTTTTTCATACATAGATCGGGATTAATATTTAATTATCTATAATTTGAAACATATGGTATATACATGAGGGTTTCCTTATTTGGATTATTTCGCTCGACGTACTACGTCTCTTGTTGTAGATTTTTAAGTATTAATTCCATCTAGTTGTATGACCTTGTTACTTGGATGGTTATTCTGATCGCTAGCTGCATGATCTTGTTATTTGATTGATTTTCTTAGATTCTTTTAATTATTATATTCTAGTTATAAATTGCATTTAGATTATTAGTATTCCAGTAGCATGCTTCTATTATTGTTATTACTGTTTTTGTATTGGTCGTTCGACCGTTTCTATTTCTCTCTGTGATATCTTATCGTGTGCCATGCACACTGATGTACACCTATTTTCTCTGGTGTATGTCATATTTAGGAGACGGAAAGCCCCTCAGTTCAATATCGTACAGGAGCTAGAGGATTCTTAGCAGGAGTACCTTGCAGACAGAGCAGAAGAATAAGTTGAAGCTTAGCTATTTTCTTAGTTATTTGATGGTCCTTAGTTTATTTTTTTGCAGAGCTTCCTTACTATTCCTATTGAACGATGTATTTTAATATTTCTTTAGTATTTATTTGGATTGTTTTGTAATAAGGGCATGTTTGACCCAAAATCTATGTCTCGGATGATATTCTATTTGTGATATGTCTCTTTTCTATTCTGAGTTGTTCATTATATTCTTGCTAATTGTGATCGGGGACCTGTGACTTCGCATTGTATATCGCTTGATGCTTAGCGTATTAGGTTGAGAAGAAATATTTATTTTTATTTATTCTCCTCAATTTAATATGTCATGAGCTTGTTCACATTCTGATTCCCGGTATTTTGGAAAGCGGGGTGTGACAGTACGCTCTGGAAGTGAATGCAACTCAGCAGACTACAGGTCAACTTCAACTGAGAGATTGGCATTTTCCTCTCATTGATTACATCTTATACAACATACTCCCCGAAGATGTTAAAGAGTGAGAGTCTGTTCAGAGACGTGCGCCAAGGTTCTACTACAACTCGATAATGAAGACGCTATATCATAGGTTGTATGATGGCATGTTACTACGATGTTTGTCAAGAAAAGAAGCGTAAGAAGCCCTGAAGGAAGCCCGTGATGGTATCTACTGAGCCTACCAGCCCGGACCTAAACTCTGGGATCACTTGTGAAGAACAGGATATTACTAGCCTAAAATGATCAGTGACACTGTAGCTTATGCAAGACGTTGTCATACGTGTCAAATCCATGCTAATTATATGCATCAACTGCCGAAATACCTACATCCGATAGAAACTTTATGACCATTTGAGACGTGGGGGATGGATATCAGCGGACTAATATCTCCGCCGTCAGCAAAAGGTCATCACTTCATTCTAGCGATAACCATCTACTTCTCTAAATGGGTTGAAGCCATTCCCTTAAGAGAGGTCAAAACCAGTGATGTGATCAAATTCATAAAGCATCACATCATCTATATATACGACATCCCAAGACGTATCATTCATGATAATGGGTCATCATTTATTAGTCATGCGTTTACCCAGCTCTGTGACAAGTTCAGAATCCAGAACTTGATATCCACTGTCTATAATCCAGCGACAAATGGACAAGTTGATAAGACGATCATTAAAATCTTGACAAAGCTAACATCCACCAGCAAGTGTGATTGGGATGAGAAGTTCGGTGAAAGCTTATGGGCATATGACACTACAGTCCGCACCACAACTGGCGCCACACCTTACTCCTTAGTGTATAGTTGTGAAGCCGTATTACCTTTGGAAGTACAGATTCCGTCCTTACGCATTGCACTTGCAATAGGGATGCCTACTGAAGAAAGTCATCAACGACATCTCGAAGAGCTTGAGGCGTTAGATGAAAAGAGGCTTGATGCTCAACACTTTATTAAGCTCTATCAAGCTTGAATATCAAGGGCTTTTGACAAGAAAGTCAAGCACAGGGTCTTCAAGGAGGGAGATTTAGTCCTTGTCGTTCGACGACCGATGATCCTCAACTCTAAGAAGAAGGAAAAATACCAACCCAAGTGGGAAGGGCCATTTGTAGTGGAGTCAGTCTACTCAAATGGGGGCAGTCTACTCGAATGGGGGCATATCGCCTTGTTAATCAAAACGGCGATAAGATCATGATACATATTAATGACAAATTTCTAAAGAAGTACGACCCATAGGCTTTTTATATACCGGCTGCTTCCACGCAAAGGTCTTCACGATTGACGAAGACTATTATGTTCATACAGAAGGAAAAGAAACCATTCTAAACTGCAACAACGCTTCAGGTTCGAACATCACGGATGTGACAATCATACATGACCTTAACAATATCGAGGAACGCGACCTTCGGTATTGTTGAAGTCATTAAAACTCCTCCAAATTCTCCTACCAATCTTCTTCAATAGGATGTCGGGTCCATAAAATTATCACATTAACAATTACTTCTGATAGTTAATTTCCTCCAAACTCTCCCACCAATCCTCTTCAACAGGATGGCATGTACGCACAAAACTATCACGTTAACAATTACCTCTGATAGTTAACTCTTTAGTCCATATTGAAAATACTTCGTAACTAGTGGCCTACCCTGCGACAATCCCCTACTTGTCACTCGATCAGGGTGGTGATCTACCATGTGATGATTCGTTATTTGATCTTTTCCGAACGTTCTATCTACTTAGAACGATCAAAGATAATGGCCTACCATGTGACGTACCTCTATTCCGGTCATAGTCGTTATACTTCAATGTCATTGAATGACTTGATTATTTCCGCACCATCATTCCTGTAAATAATGTTGTTCATTGATAGTGGCCTACTAGGCAACGTGCCTTATCTACCCACTTATTCCTAAATAGTAACCTACCAAGTGATGAGTCACTATTCAAAATTGAGATTGTTATTGTATTAACGATATCAACGTACTCCTCCGGTCATTCCCACAAATGACCACTTCTTAAAATAGCGAGCCTACCATGCGATGAGTCTCACTCTCAAATTTCCAGATTGAGCTGTTACACTGAACTACACAACCAAATTTGATTGTGACTTAACCGTTATAATCATGCTCAAACACTTGATCTTACACCCTGAATGGATAAGGATAGAGGATAAGTCTTAGCATTAAGTCTTCTCGACAACTCATCATGCTGAGGGAAATAGTATGTCTAGCCTAATCAAATGGTAATTAGTAAAGGAAAAATTAAATCCATTGATATCTGGGGGTTTGCTAAAAATCCTAATTACTAATCAGTAGAGCAAACAAAACAGAAACTCACAAGATATTAATAGAGAAAATTTGATTAGGGCACTGGATTTATTTATAATGAAGAGTCTTCATTACAAAAGTGGTTATTGATACAAAAGTGAGTCAGCTGAGAGGCCTCACAATCAAGCTTCTATCTCTTGCATGGCCTTGGCACGTTCCTCCTCAACCTTGCTGATGATTTGCCTACGAATATCTTCTTTGGTAAGTTGGACGGTGTTAGCTAGCTGGTCTTCCACTACCTTTAGAGCTCTATCTTTGTCCTCAAGTTCACTAAGAACTTGTTTCTGCTGACCCTCAAGCTCCTCCAATTCTATCAAGACTTGTTCACATGCCCGTTCTCTATTTGCCAAGTATTCCTGCACCTCCACTTTAACGCTCTTTGTGTTGGATATGGATTGGGCTAAGTCCTTCAGGACGAAAGCAGCTTTCTTGCACTCTTCCATTAAGCCCTTGTGCAGTTCCATAACTCGACATACCTCATCTTTTAGCTGACTTTTCTTGGCCACAGTCTCCTCCAAGAAGCATTCTCACTCTTTTAAGGCTAATTGAACCCTTTTAGAGGCCAGATCAAAAATGTTAGAACCACCAGAGCAGAAGGTGAGAAGTTCCTGGATATCTTTCTCCATGAGCTATAGACGGGCTTGGTATGAAGAAGCAGTGTTTGCACCAACCAGCCTGGTCAAATTATCCACGTACATCTACATGACTGGTTTGCAATCATCAAAGGGGCAGCCTTCATCCAACACCATCCTTACGCCGGTTTGAAGAGAGGACTGGAAGCTCTCGACGGTCTGATATATGGCCATCTTCCGCATACGCACTACTGGAGAAAGTGGAGTTTCTTTTGTAGCTAGCGTCGTTGCAAGAGCTTGGGGAGGAACACCAGTAGCTACTATGGTGAGAGTCGGAGTAGACAATATTGAAGTAGGGATAGGTGAATGAACAGGAGGGAGTTCCGCCACTACTGTTGAAGTCCTGGCAGGTGAAGAGGCATGAGCTTTGGCAAACTATTTAAGTGTTATCAAAATTAGAATTAAGGCTGTGACGGCGACAATGACCATCGAAGAACTTGACGCCTCCTTGTCCTGATCTACAACCTATTTCGCCTAAACTGGAGTTTCTGCAAGCCGACTCACTTGCTAAATAGTGGTCGGCTAAGGCAAAATAAAAGCTCCTCGTATATGGAAGCCCCAGCTCACCAAGGTCTTGGTTTTGATGCTTCGGGAGTTTTAGGGGTCGTATCGATTGTGGTGAAGATTATAAAGAAAGTGTTAGAACATTCAGTAGAGCAACCTTAGTGGATCTAAGAATTTATACTTCACAATACCTTGAGCTAAAGCGGCAGCCTCAGAAACCTGTCCGTGAGGAGGGCTTGGAGCATCCAAGTCTACGATAGGAAATTCACATTTAGGAAAAGGACGTGAGGCATATTCACCCTCATCATAATCCATGAATGCGACATCTTCACTATCAGCAGAGAGCTTGACTCGTTCTCTTTCTGTAGAGGAGATGTTTAGTCACCTCTGCCATTTCTACTTTAATCAACGAATAAAAGGACTGACCGCGACGCAAAGGAAATCGTAGTAAAACAAAGCGGGGGGGGGGGTGGAAGAAATGATTGACCCTCTAAATGATTGTGCTGGAATGAACTAGGTGGTAAGATTCAGCAGAAGGTTGTTGAGCAGCAAACAAGTCGTTAATAAGCTATAAGCTTCAACGTCGCATTGCGCATTTTATTGTAACAACTGTAGAGGCCTGGTGGGTGAAGCCCGCCATTACAGAAGAAAGACCTTTGTGGAAGGTTGAGCCATCATGGCTTGGATGTTTATAAGCATAGTTGAGGAAATTAGTAGAACCATCTCTGAAGAAGAATGAATTGTGGAGGATAGTTCAAGAGTACTTGGCACATAACCCTCCCCTGCTTCGACAGTCACTATCACCTTTTCTTGGCGTGCTCTCTTCATGACTTCTTCTTCGGAGAGGCTGGCTTCTGCTTCCTACCATCACTTTGGCCGAGTTGTGAAGTCAGGAGAGTAATCAGAAATAGCGTATTATGGCATTTGCATATGATTAACAATAATGCCCCTAACTCTTTCCAGGAACATACCTGCTCTGGTCAATTCCTCAGCTTCTTCTTCTTCAATCCCCTCTTCTGCGGCAATGTTGAGTTGGGAGGGAGCATATTAAGTTGGAAAGTCCAGCTCAGGGAAGTCGTATGGCCCTTAGTAACCAGAAGCTTCTTTGAAGGGGGCCTCCTCAGGCTCTTCAAATTGCTGATACTTCCTTCTCCTCGGTGCATGGATGGATTCACTCAAGTGACGTTTAATCACCTTCAGACATGACTCAGAAGGTTTAATGCCCTCGAGCGGTGCACTGGCACTTCGATACCACTTACAATATGTCAGGGTGTGCCGGAGTTGAGGGTTCTTCGATGACAGCCTAAAGTGGACATTGATGCATCCCGCTTAGTGTCAATACCACCCTCAGGCACCGTCAATCAGACTCCCTTCTGTTGGTCTTCTTATTTTGATGATGTTTAAAAAATAATTTACCACTAATGTTATTTGTCTAGTATTTGTGTTTTCTTATTTATTATAGACAAACAACGTAGTTGGAGGATGGATGGAATAGAGCTTCAACGATCATATCCAATGGAGGTTGGCGAAATAGTGGAGTGAAGCCTTACAATTCAAGTTAAAGATCAAGTTCAAGCTTCATCCGCATGTGTACCAAGTTGAGCTACAATGAAGATCAAGATTAAGCTTGGGTAATCTAGTTTAGATTTTATATTATGTGTGTTAAGTACCTTAAGCTCAATATCATATACACACACGTATTTGGTTTCTATGTATATATATAGTTATATATATACATGCATGGTTTTGAGTTTTCATGCTTTGGACACACTTGCAAAATACATGAGTTTTCACAAATAGAAATTCAATTTGAGAAATTTTTTTTCTAACATGTTTGTGTTCATGTTTATAAACATTTCGCAAAATTTCATCAAGTTTGGAATTGATTTGTTATGTTTAATGGAATTTACAAAATCATGTTTTTGTTCGTGCACATGTTCGTGCATGTTTTACAAAACAGATGGGTTTTCATAAATGGGAAGTGATATTCAAGAAATTCTTTCTTTGACATGTTTACCTACATGTTTAGAAACTTTCCTCAAAATTTTACTATTTTTGGAGTTGTTTTACTGTGCCCAATTGATTTTACAAAATCGTGTATGTCAGCAGTTTTTCAGAAACTGTAAATCTGTGTTCAAACATTTATTTATCTCAACTGGGAAATAATTTTTTAGAAATTCTTTCTCTAACATGTTATTATACATGTCTATAACCTTCCCACAAAATTTTATATTTTTTGGAGATGTTTTACTATTTTTAATTGATTTTACAAAGCCAGATACATAAATTTCCAGAATGCTGAATTTAGGGGTATTTTGGTCTTTTCAGCCTATAACGGCTAGTAACGGCTAGTTTTTGATATTTTCGATTTTTGGGGGTTTGTGGCTGGTTTAAGAGGCTATAAAAAGCCCTCAACTTTCATTGTTTCTCATGGATGTTTAAGAGAGTTTTAAAAAGAGTTTTACAAGTTTGTTGAAGGGTTTTTAAGTTTGTTTCAAGAGTTTGTTTATGAAGAACTTTCACAAGAGCTTGAGGAGATCATTCTTTGGTGTTTGGGCATTCAACTATTCTCCCTCTCTCTCTTGTCATCTATAGAGAAGTTTCCTTAAACTCAATTCTAGCATTTTATAAGTTTGTTCTTAATTTCATAAGCTAGATTTCATATTGAGTTTATATTGTTTTATCTCTTTGTTCACACACAACCTATTGAGCTTATTGTACTTACATTCATAGTATAATTTGGGGTTGTGGGTTTGTGACTAAGAGTTGTGCTTAATTGAGTTCTCACCTTGTTAGAGAGAACAATCATTTGTCATATTGTGCCTAATTGTGAGGATTCACTTGTAATACACTTGTACACCGAGAGAAGTGTGTGGTGAGAGACGGGGTCGAATCCAAGAGGAGTGGCATCGGTTGACGTGCCTAGGGAGAGGTTGTAACCGAGCACTTGAGGAGGAGGACACGGGCTAGGACCAACACTTAGTGTGTGAGGTGTGATTACATAGTGATTGTATTGTGAGGTGTAAACGTTGTTCGGGTGAACGTAGAAAACCCGGTTGTGATAGTGGAGATCTCCTCGAGGTGAGGAGCGGAGACGTAGGTCGTGGGGACCGAACTCCGTAATCATATTGCTTGTTTGTGATTGCATTGGCGCACTTCTTTTATGTTTATATCTTATATCGCCTTTGTATATTGCTTGTTGATTATATTGCCCACTATCTAGTTTAGATTGTTTACCCTTGAGTTTATATATCCTTGCACATATTTCTATCATATAGGATATATCTTGTTGTTCATATTACTTATCCTAGCTCATATACATTGTTGTATTTCATACTTGCTAGGATAACTCATTAATTAATTTTAATTGGCATTTAATCGGATTAGATTAGCATAAGACCCTAATCACCCCCCCTCTAGGGTCTAACAATTGGTATCAGAGCTTGGTGCTCTTTGATTTAAGGTCTAATCGCCTTGAGTTAAAGATCCAAGTTATCTTTTTTGAAGCACATCAAGGAGACTTGGAGGCGATCTGACAAGCTTTGGAGGATCCCGCTTCAAGTTCATATGGAGCTTCATGCACACGTGCACTAGGCGATAGCCCTAGTGAGGTTTGCGAGTTCGAAACCATAAATGATTTACCTAATGATGAACTTGCTTGTGCTAGTGATAAATTATTGCATGCCTACAAGAAATTGCAAAATGATTTCATTGATTTATAAAGCAAGCATGTAAATTTGAAATCCGATCATGAGTCTTTATCTTCTAAGTTTGATACTATTTTTAATGAAAATATGATCCTTAAAGAAAACAATGAAAAATTAAAATTGGATCATGATTCTTTGCTTTCAAACTTTGCTAAGTTAACTCATGAAAGAGATAATGTCATGCTAGAAGTAGTAGCTATTAGAAATGATTTTGATAACCATACATGCTCTACTTCTATTATCAATGATGTTGTGCATAATGATGATTTGAATCTTGTTAAGGAACGCATATCATGCTTAGATTCAACTTTAAAAACATGCATTGATAACCATAAGAAACTTATGGACAAGTGTGCTAAATCTAGTAAATCACCCATACACTATGCACACTTGTATAGCAAAGTTTACAAGTGCTCCATTTGTGGTCGTAAAGGCCATTTAGCTAAATTTTGCTATGATGCACAAAAACATAAGAATATTAATCCTACTTGTGCATCTCATCAAGTTTCTTCATCACATGTACACACACATGCACCTATTTCTCATCATAAGCATGCTCATGTGTATCATTGTGATTTTTGTGGTAGAGTTGGTCACTTAGCTAAGTTTTGTTTTGATTTGCGAAAAGTTTCTAAATCGCAAAATATTTTAAGTAGACCAACATTGTTTCAAAATAATTTAAAAGAAAAATCTTTATTTGCAAATGATTCTTGTGCACGCCCACTTGGTCAATACAAATCATTTAACCCTCTTCATTGCACCTATTGCAATCGGAAAGGTCATGAGTATAATTTTTGTTTTGACCGTGCTAGTGCACCATATGCGTCTAAATGGGTTCATAACCCTAGGGCTTTGAGCTTGAATGATAGGGGTCATGTCCCTAAATCTTTTGGTACCAAGAATACTTGGGTACCAAATCAAACTTGATTTTAAACCAAGAATTTTTAGTGTTTTTATTTTTCTTTTTCTTGGTTTTAAAAATTATGCTTTAAAATCTTTTATATGAAAACAATTTTTAATTGATCAATTCTTTTGTTTTCATGATTATTAGTTTTGATTTTGATGAGAGGTTTGTGTTCATATAACCCTCCGGATTTATTGGGTGTTTATTCTCAAATCTTGTTTACCGGATGCTAAAATATTTACATGGGTTGATACTAGCTCAATAGCTAGATATAATTGCCTCTCTTAATTTTTAAAAATCAATGATGATTTGGTTTTATGTTCTTGTATGATTTACTTGTGATTTATGATTTTATTTGATTGACTTTTTTTCATTTGAAAACATTTTGCATGATTCTCAGGCTCTTTTTCTTTTGATTTCATAAATCTATTTTATACATGGTTTTTATATTAGTGTAATGAGACACTATCTTCATAATGACATATTTATGTGTCTTCATTGTCTTTTTGTATGTGAGGAGTGTTTAGCATACTTTCCATCTATGCTTGCTCACATATGTTTTGATAGGGGGAGCAATCCCTATATTTGTTTTATACCCACTGTGCTTATTTGTAGGGGGAGCTTTTGCTCTCTTCATTCTTTTGTTTTTCCCTTTTTGATGTTGTCAAAGGGGGAGAAATATTGTGAGTATATTCTTTCTTGTTTATATGCATGTGAATTATAAATTATATATTCATTTCCTTCATGCATATATTTCTTTTTGTAAATTGTTTGTCATCATCAAAAAGGGAGAGATTGTTGGCCTTCTTATTTTGATGATGTTTAACAAATAATTTACCACTAATGTTATTTGTCTAGTATTTATGTTTTCTTATTTTAGTATTTGTGTTTTTCTATATATTGTAGACAAACAACGTTGTTGGAGGGTGGATGGATTGCGCCATAACGACGATATCAAATGGAGGTTGGCCGGAATAGTGGAGTGAAGCCTTACAATTCAAGTTAAAGATCAAGTTCAAGCTTCATCCGCATGTGTACCAAGTTGAGCTACAATGAAGATCAAGATTAAGCTTGGGTAATCTAGTTTAGATTTTATATTATGTGTGTTAAGTACCTTAAGCTCAATATCATATACACACACATTTTATTGGTTTCCTTGTATATATATAAGTTATATATATACAGCCGCATGGTTTTGAGTTTTCATGCTTTGGACACAGCTTGCAAAATACATGAGTTTTCACAAAATAGAAACTTCAATTTGAGAAAATTTTTTTCTAACATGTTTGTGTTCATGTTTATAAACATTTCGCAAAATTTCATCAAGTTTGGAATTGATTTGTTATGTTTATGGAATTTACAAAATCATGTTTTGTTCGTGCACATGTTCGTGCATGTTTTACAAAACAGATGGGTTTTCATAAATGGAAGTGATATTCAAGAAATTCTTTCTTTGACATGTTTACTACATGGTTTAGAAACTTCCCTCAAAATTTTACTATTTTGGAGTTGTTTTTACTGTGCCCATTGATTTACAAATCGTGTATGTCAGCAGTTTTTTCAGCAAACTGTAAATCTGTGTTCAAACATTTATTTATCTCAACTGGGAAATAATTTTTAGAAATTATTTCTCTAACATGTTATTATACATGTCTATAACCTTCACAAAATTTTATATTTTTTGGAGATGTTTTACTATTTTTAATTGATTTTACAAAGCCAGATACATAAATTTCCAGAATGCTGAATTTAGGGGTATTTTGGTCTTTTCAGCGCTATAACGGCTAGTTTTTGATATTTTCGGTTTTTGGAGGTTTGTGCGCTGTTTGAGGGCTATAAAAGCCCTCAACTTTCATTGTTTTCTTATGTATGGTTAAGAGAGTTTTAAAAGAGTTTTCAAGTTTGTTGAAGGGTTTTTAAGTTTGTTCAAGAGTTTTGTTTGTGAAGAAAATTCCAGCAAGAGCTTGAGGAGATCATTCTATTGAAGTTTGAGCTTCCAACTTATTCTCCCTCCACTCTTGATCTATTGAGAAGTTTTCTAAACTCTTATCTAGTTTTACATTTGCTTAGTTATTTGATTATCTTTCTTAAACTAGTTTTTTATTGAGTTTAGATTTGATTATATTATTCATTGTTACACACACCCACATTGGAGCTTATTGTATTTTCATACATAGTTTATTTGGGTGTAGAGTTATAACAATTGAGTGTGAGCTTTCATTGTGTTCTCATCCATAGTAGATGAACAAACATTTATTATATTAAGCCTAATTGTGAGGATACACTTTGTAATACACTTGTACACCGAGAGGAGTGTGTGGTGAGAGTCGGGGATCGTCCCAAGAGGAAAGGCGTCGGTTGACGAACCTAGGGAGAGGTTGTAACCGAGCACTTGAGGGAGACACGGCTAGGTCCAACACTTGTGAGGGTGTAGAGTGTGATTGCATAGTGTTTGTTATGTGCAGAGTTTTCGATAAGCTTGTAAACCGAGTGTGTAGAAGTTCCAGCTTCCAAACCGGATTGTGATAGTGGATTTCTCCCCGGGGTGGGGAGCGGAGACGTAGGACGGAAGTCCGAACTCCGTGATCAATATGCTTGTTTGAGTTTGGCTTAGCACACTTATATTTCGTTCATCTTTATAGCCTTTCTCTTCATTGTTTATTTCATCCACTATATCATTTGTTATGTTACCCTTGTGTTTGCATATCCTTGCATATATCATATAGTATACCTCTTTGCTAGGATATATCACCTTGTGTATTGCATATTCTTGCACATAACTCTTCGTATATCTATCTTGGAAAAAATATTTGTTAATTAGTTTTAATTGGCATAAAATCGGATTAGATTAGCATAAGACCCTAATCACCCCCCTCTAGGGTCTAACACCTTCATACCTTAGTTCCAGGGTTTGGTTTCCCTACATATAGTTGGTTATACCAAAACTAGCGAGTGAAATAGCACGGGAATAGGGCTCCATGTGGCAAACTGAGCCTGTTCGATAAATGTGGTAGCTCGGCCGAATGTTGACAAGCCAACGAAAGCTACCCAAAGGCATGCACTAAAATTGTCTTCCGTTAGCACGTCCATGAAAGCGTCACCATACCCTCCATCTATGAAATAGGGGAAGCATCGAAAGAACTCGTAGTTTCTAAAGAAGGAGAGAGAGCCTTCCTCATCTCTGCTATGTAACTATATTTTCATGAACACTTTCCTAGGTGCTGAAGAAAGGAAATTATTTGCCCTTCTAGACGTGCTACTGGTGCACTCATCAAGCAGGGATAGTGCAACACATACCACACCATTAGATACGTATACTGGAGGCTAATGCATGAGTTCAGAGTTTTGGCGACTTCTTTCCCTTCTTCTTCAACATATACTACCTTGCAGAATTACAACGTCAAAGTGCACAACCCGCTTTGAATATACGCGATCATAGTAGGGAGCTACACATAAGATCATCCATGAGCCAGTTAGACCACAGGGTAGACCACCTAAATGGGAATTACTTCAAAAGAGTGTGTAGGAATTATGCAACACTTCAGCCATAGCATCAGGTACACGACAAGCAGTGCCTTGTTGGAGATGGGAATCTTAGCCTGGTGGTGGAAGGACTCGAAAGTTGTCCCTACCTTGAATCCTCCTTCATCAGAGTCGAGAGTGTTCAAAATCGACTTACAATAGAAAATATTCTTCACCACCACCGTTTCATCGCAAATATCCAAAGGGAGATTTGGTCTGGCTTTGTCATCCACATTCTAAAACAGATAATCTGCCCAAGTCTTGTGACTGATGTCTTGGCTCCTCTTCTTCTTATCTTGATGATCCACTGCCCTAACAGTGTATAGGAAGATGTAATAGTGGAATAATAACTCTCAGAAGGTCTCTGCTATCTAGGGAAGCTTGTTTGAAAGGTGCTCGTTCTCCTTCGACCCGGGGACATACTCTTCATAGGGAAATTCCCCCATTGACAACCCTAGGACTTTGTACATTTCATGCAACGCGAAACCTAGCTCTCCATTTAGAGTAAAGAAAGTGCCGGTCTTGGGGCAATAGAGTTTGAGAATGCTCTAAAACTATGGTGCGTTGATACTAAGACCAAACTGCGTAGCCCTAATGGCGGTATACAGCTCTGTAACCCACATATCGACATTCTCCTCAAATATAAATTATGTGATCCAAAACCACCAGAGTGTCGTACTCGGGACAGAGTGGATCCATCGAGGGTCTTTTGGCAGAAACTGGCTCCCAGCATTAAAAAATCTATGGAGGAAAGTCTGAGCTACCGTGCTGTCTCCCCCATGGGCAAGTCGTTCTGTAACAAGCCAGGATGTAGGGCCGTTACACATTTTCCTGACCTATCTATGCCAAAACTAGTCTTCGAGCCTGTAAAGAGGACACAGGTGACTCCGTCTTGAGTGAGGGTCAGTTCCTAGTCCATCACCCTCGGCACGGAGAGTGATCACAAGTCCATGAATGAAAACCCGCTCGGCATGGCAAGGATGAAGTAGCAGACAATATCTATGACACGAAGCCACTTACTCTCACCAAGATCTAAGTTTGGCATTGGTCTTTGCATCTCGAAAGAGGACAGGAGGCTTCCTTATCTCCCTGCATTTAGAGTCTGTCATTGTGGCATCCTTGATAAGCTCTCGAAGGGTGAGCTAATGACCTTCAGCGATTCGTTGGTTACACTTTGTAGAACTACCAGGAGAAAAGACTAACATCGACTCATGAATGGGGAACCCCGTGGGAGTAGAGAAACCTACCCTACTAGTTAGGTTCTAGGCGAAGAGGCTAGATGTTAACGACACAAGGAGTACGATTGCTATGTCCGCTCTTATGACCGGCTTGCAGAGCAATGAATTGGCTGACTCGCTTGCCAAGAAGCTAGTTGCTAATTATGAGCAGCTGATGGCTAAAGCTCATGGGTACATAGACATACAGGATGCCTGAGCTTACAAGGCGTTAGCTAGAGCTACAAAGGCCTCCACAACCACGACTTCAGCATCAGCAGCAACAATAGTCGCTCTAGTAGCAACACTAGCACCACGGGCACCAGCAGTAGCTCTAACGGTGGTGCCGAGATCCAAGTCAGCTAGAGGCCCCCTGCAAGATATGAGTGACCAAGAGACCCCCTAAGAGTCGACTCCTGCTCCAATCTGTTCGACAGGAGGCACTGATGGAGGGACACAACGCCGAGGCCCTCTCTCACTGTCGTCAACACCTCCCTCATAGAAGCTCTCGCCATGGTCCAAAAGGAAGGACACCTCAAGGAGCCTGCTCCTCAGATGAGAATCTACAGAACTGAGATGCTCGGTAGTATTTTCACTATCATATAGACTATGGCCATCTCACTAATGATTGCTATATCTTGAAGAGGGATATTGAGGACCTAATCGAGAGAGGGTACTTGAAGAAGTTCGTCTTTCAGAGAGACCGGAGGGAAGCTACCCCATCCAAGGAAGATAGGAGATCCCGCTCGCGATCACCTCGTCCTCAACCGTCTCAGGATAGCTGACCCCCAAAGCATAGCTATAAGGGGGTCATCAACATGATCAGTGGTGGCCCCACTACTGGAGGGTATTCTAACATTGCCCAGAACAGGTATACTAAAAGGGCATTACGGATCGACCAGTGCGACAAGAGGCCGAGAGTAGAGGAGCCCATCTCTTTTGGGGATGCCGACCTGCAAGGCGTCGAGATGCCTTATGATGACCCCACTGTTATCACAGCCAGGATTGACGACTTCCAAGTGAAGAGGATCATGGTCGACACTAGAATCTCGGTGGACATCTTGTATGTCGACGCCTTCAACCAGATGGGCATTGACAAATCTCGACTGCTCCCCTGTAGAGGCCCACTTATTGGATTCACTGTGCACTCTCTTGCCGAAAGGGATGATCACTCTCCCCCTAACAGTCAGAGATTACCCCAGGCAATCCACCATCCAAGTTCAATTCCTGGCGATGAACCTCAACTCGGCCTACAATGTCATCTTAGGCCGAACCGCCCTCCACCTCTTGTAAGCCATCCCTTCAACTTACCACTAGATGGTCAAGTTTCTAACTCTTAATGGAGTTGGGGTCACCAGGTGTGACCAGTGAGAGGCTAGGTCCTACTACCTATTCTCGACCAAGGGTAAAGGCATGCAAGATGCCTTACCTATTGAGAAAGCCCACCTCTAGTTGGAGAAATCATCAGAGTGACAAAGAAAGATGCCGGTGGATGAGCTTCAGGAGATACCAATGGATTGGGAAGGGCGGAAGACGGTCAAGATTAGATCCAGCCTAGTAGATCCCTTGTGTGGAGTATTGATGGAATTCTTGAGGGAAAACACTAATGTGTTCGCCTGGGGTCCCAAAGATATGTCGGGGATTTCCCCTGAGGTAATAAGCTACGAGCTAGCTGTTGATAGACATTTAAGCCTTTACGACAAAAGAAGAGACATCTCGACCCTGAACACCAGAAGTCAGCTGCCGACAAAGTTGAACGACTTCTTAGAGTTGGTTTCATACGGGAAGTCCAATACCTAGAGTGGATCGCTAATGTAGTGTTGGTGAAGAAGGCACTGAAGAAATGGAGGATGTGCATGGACTTCACCGACCTCAACAAAGCTTGTCCCAAGGACAGTTACCCCCTACCTCGAATCGATCAGTTAGTTGATAGGAGTGCCAGACATGAGTTGCTTAGCTTCATGGATGCCTTCTTCGACTATAACCAAATCTTCATCGCATAATAAGATCAGGAGAAGACCTCCTTCATCACTGAGTTGGGCACTTATTGCTACAAGATGATGTCGTTCAGACTGAAGCATGCTGGAGCCACTTACCAGAGACTTATCAACAAAGTCTTCAAGAACCAGCTTGGCCGCAATCTAGAAGCTTATGTGGATGACTTGCTGGTGAAGTCGAAGCAAGCGTTGACCTATATAATGGATTTAGACGAACCTTCTTTACCCTCTGGCACTACCACATGAAACTCAATCCCACCAAATGTTCCTATGGGGTGCAATCTGGAAAGTTATTATGGTTAATGATCATACAAAGAGGCATAAAGATCAACCCTAATAAGATAGCCACCATAGAGAGACTACCCAAACCACACACCTTAAAGGATATCCAAAAGCTGAACGGGAAGATAGCAGCACTGGGTCGATTCCTCTCCAAATCGCAAGAGGAGCCTCCCATTATTCAAAACATTAAGGAGAAGCAAGAACATGAAGGAGAGCATGACTTGGAAGGTTGAATGAAGTATAGCTTTTTAGGATCTCTAGGCCTACTTGAGCATCAAACCACCACTAAGCCAGCTTATAGGGGGAGAGACATTGTACCTATACATGACCGTTTCCTCCGAAGTCATCAGTTCCATCCTTGTTCGAGAAGAAGAGAACATCCAGAAGCCCATATACTACATGAGTCGAATCCTTAAAGTGGGTGAGCTTAACTACCCCCTCATAAAAAAGGCTGCCTTCGCCCTCACCACCAACGCGAGGAGACTCTACCCCTACTTCTAGGCCCATGCCATAATTGTGCGGACAAGTCTACCTCTAAAGTAAGCACTGGGCAGCCCCACAATTTCTGGGAGAATGGTCACATGGGTAGTCAAACTCAGTGAACATGATGTGCAGTTCGAGCTTAGGATGACAATCAAAGCTCAAGCATTAGCCGACTTCCTCATTGGGTCGACCTCATCGAGCGACAAGCCATACGCACCCTTGCCATCAATTCAGTAAGAACCTCCAACACTTCCAATAGTACAATCATCTTCCCCACAGACCTATCACACTCCACAGTATGCTTCATCCGAGTTTGCCTCATGGTCGTTGTTGAAAGTGGACGGATCCTCCAGAGAAGCCGGCAGTGGAACAGGTGTGGTCCTGCGAAGCCCCGATGGGTCAACGCATGAGCACCCCATTTCTTTTGATTTCTCGGTCTCAAATAATGAATTTGAATATGAGGCTCTTCTCGTTGGCCTTCGAGTGGCACAACCGCTGAAGGCTGAACTCCTCTACATATTGGCAGACTCATAGTTGGTCGTCCATCAGGTGAAGGGACGATATACGGCTAAAGACCCAAGGATGGCCTTACACCTCAAAGCGGTTAAGAAGCTATCAACTAGTTTTTTGGATTTCAAGATAGCTCAAGTCCCCTGAACTCTCAATGCTCGAGCAGATGCTCTCTCTAAGCTCGAGTCGACAAGCTCGAGGATTAGCTCAGGGCTCGTCTATACCGACACCCTCGAGTGACCCAGCATTTCTAAGCCATTGAAGAACGTTATACATACGGAAGCGCCTATGACACCCATTGGCTGGATCCTATTGCCCTCTACCTAACATAGGGCACCTTGTCTGAAGATCCTACCAAAGTCAGGCATCTACAAAGGAACTCTTGCCACTATCTTATGATTGATGGACAGGTCTATTGAATATCATACTCTAGCAGTGGCGTAGAACCCTATCTTTGGTGTCTTTAGCCACCAGAGGCTAGTTATGTTCTCAGGTAGATTCATGAGGGCACATGTGGAAACCATCTTGGGGGCTAAAACCTCATGCAGAAAGTCATTCGCCAAGGGTACTACTTGTAGGCATAAAAAATTATGTATAGGTTCTTGCATGTAGCTCGAGATGAAGAGAAGGCAATGCATGTTGTTATCTGAGTCAAATGGGATCGTATGATGCTGTAAAGAAGAAAATGAACGTATGAAGTGAGTCGGCGAAGCGTACCAGCCAACGAAACATGCAAAATGGCAAAACAACGGATAAATGATCCCATGTTTTGCACCTGCCAGGACTCTCGGGACGCGTTCCGATGGTTTTTGATCTGTTTCGACAATTCTGGAGCCTCCCCAACTAGCTTGAGGCTATCCTTAAGGGAGATTTGTTAAACCAAAGATAAGGTCAAATCTTATGTTCTTATCCAAAAAACAGGACATCCGAAAGCATATAAATACAACCCTAGGGCCCTTATGCACGAGTAATCGGGAATTTCGAGCTGGAGGAAAAGCCCTGTCATTTTGAGCAGCAAAGAAGCATGGATTTTAGAGAGGAGGAAGAGAGATCTGTGAGTTCTTCAACATAAAGAGGAAGAGTTTAGTAGATCTACAGCCCCTTCTCCACCTGTTACCTGCTTCCCTTAAGATCAAACTTTGATTTGATCTTGAGAAGAGTATTTGCCTCACCTTGCTGAGTCATTCACTTTAATTTCTTGTTTCCTTTGCGAGTCAATGAAATCAACTGAATCTGATCTGTGGTGGTTCATGGATAAACCTCGGCACAGGCAAAGACCCCACACAAGCAGTGGGTGATAAACGTCCTCTGCGTGTGTTTCTAGGGAATTGTTGATCTATTTCTTTTGCGTAAAGAAGTCTTATAAAAAGACTCATCTTTTTTTGAATCTGTAAAAGTCGATAAACGATTTTAATGGATTTCACTAAGAAATTAATTTCCGATGCAAACACGTTAATGACCACAGTCAGAGCCAACAACCTCACTGCAGAGGCTATCGTGTCGCAACTATTGTTAAGATCCCGATGGAAGTAGAGGTCGAGTATGAGTTTGACCAGCAAAAGTTCAAGGAGTATGTCTCATCTTCCTCCTCCAGATCCTCCTCTCCTTACAAGCGTAGGAAAACCTATTCGTTGAAGAAGGTTTGTTGGTCTTTGGATCTGAAGAAACAGAGCATTGATTCTTACCCTATCGCCTCTCCAGCACCTAAGCAGGCCGAATCTAATGCTGAGAACAACTCCACATTAATCAAGGAGTTGCCCATTGAAGCTGTGCCAATTCTGACGAAGAGGTCTCATCAAAGACGATGCCAACGTCTTGCCCGTTAGCTCACAAAAGCTGTAGAGTAGATGGACGGATTTCACTATCAAGCGAAATTAGAATTCAGGAGGCACCAAACGACTAAGCCACGAACGTAGCAAGCAATGGACTCCTCAACCAACAAGTGACTCCTTATCAAATGAGCTCGTTCGACTCTCAAGGAGCGCATCCAGAAGCATCACACACTTCTCACTCATGCACAGATTCTCATGCAGAAGGCAAAGGAGTTGCAGAAGGAAGAGGCGGCCAAAGGATCATCGAAATCTAAACAAGTCTGTGTGACGAAGGCCAAAATAGCTTCAAAAACAGCACCGAAAATAGCCAAAACACCGCTACATAGTGCAAAACACCAAGTGTGTTTTGCACCTAGTGAGAAACACCAAGTGTATTTCGCACCTAATAGTGTGAAACACCATGTGTGTTTTGCACCTGGTGTGAAAAACCTGTTGGGTCCTTTTGTTTTGATGATGATTAACAAAAAATTTATAACTAATGTTGTTTGTCTTGTGTTCGTGTTTTATATTTATTCTAGACAAACAATATATTAGAGGATGGATGGAATCGAGCTTCAATGATCATATCCAATTGAGGTTGGCAGAATAGTGGAGTGAAGCCACATAATTCAAGTTAAAGATTCAAGTTCAAGCTCCATCCACAAGTTTACCAAGTCAAGCTATATTGAAGACCTTCAAGCTTGTGTATATAGTTTATAGTGTTTGTAGTACAGGTTTATACTTGTGTGGAGATACTTTAAGCTCATATTAATCACACACACATATTTGTTAATTTTATCAAAATATAGGTGTTTTTGATAAAATATTGTTTTATTAGTTTATAGACTTTAATATCAGTTTATACATATTTTATTAAGTCTATAAAATCAGTTTATATAGTTTCAAACCATGGTTTAGTCAAAATGTCAAAACAAGTGTGTTTACATTTACATGTTTTGAACTATTTTGAAAAATGAAGAGTTTTCTCATTTGGGAGGTTATTTTTAAAAACTAGTTTTTGTAACATGTGTATTATCATGTTTAAAATCATTTTCCAAAGTTTTACATTTTTTGATTTTATTTGCTATTTTTAAAAGTAGTTTAAAAATTAGATTTCTACTTTAAACATGTTGTATACTTGTTATCAGTCGACTGGTCAGTCGATTGATGCAATTAGTTGACCGATCAGTCGATTGATGAAAGTGTCTGCAGTTACCAAAATTTTCTGTTTTATTTTGGTCGACTGACCAGTCGACTGATGAGGTTATCAATCAACTGATAAGATCTGTCAGTCGACTGATGAGTTAGAAAATACAAATAATGGTTAGCTCATCAGTCGACTGATGAAAGTCGTCAGTCGACTGATACTGTAACGACTAGTTTTTTCCAGCATGTTCCAAATTTGGTTTTTTGGTCTTTTTGCTTTGATTTTCTTATGTTTTGGGGTCTCTATAAATACCTCTCATACTTCAGACCTAAAACCAGCTAAGAAAATTGTTTAAAACAAGTTTAAGGGTTTTTTGTGTTTGTTTAAAAGAGTGTTTAAGAGTTTTATTTGTGAAGCAATTTTCACAAGAGCTCGAGGAAGATCATCAATTATGTTTGAGAATCCAACTCTTCTCCCTCTCTCTCTTGATCTATAGAGAATTTTTTCTTAAACTCAATTCTGGCATTTTATATGTTTGATCTTAATTTCGTAAGCTAGATTTCATATTGAGTTTAATTGTTTTTATTGAATCTCTTTGTTCACACACAACCATTGAGCTTATTGTATTTACATTCATAATATAATTTGGGATCGTGGGTTTGTGACTTAGAGTGTAAGCTTATATTGTGTTCTCACCTTGTTTAGAGAACAAATCATTTGTTGTGTCGAGCGTTAATTGTGAGGTTCACTTTGTAATACACTATTATACCAAGAGGAGTGTGTGGTGAGAGACGGGGTCATCCTAAGAGGAGTGGGGTATGTGGTAATGCCTAGAGAGAGATTGTAATTCTTAACACTTGAGGGAGATATGGGCTAGAGACTAACACTTGAGGTGATAGTTAGTATAGTTACATTGTGAGTGATTGTGAACGTTGATCGGTGAGTGTTAAAAACTGACATTGTGAGGTGTAAACATTTTTTGGGTAAGCGTAGAAAATCCGGTGTGATAGTGGAGATCTCCTCGAGGTGAGGATCAGAGATGTAGGTCGTGGGGACTGAACTCCGCGAACATATTATTTGTTTTTGATTGTATTATCGTACTTATTTTTATGTTCATATCTTATATCGCCTTTGTATATTGCTTATCGTTTATATTGCCCACTATCTAGTTTAGATTGTTTACCCTTGTGTTACTTGTATATCTTTGCACATATATTTGTAATATACTATTCTTGCTAGGATATATTTGTTAATAAATTTTTAATTTGGCATAAATCGGATTAGATTAGCATAAACCCTATTAGTAAACTCGCTTGTGCATATAATAGATTAGCACATACCTACAAGAAATTGTAAAATGAATTTATTAATCTTAAAAGTAAGCATGTAGATTTAAAATCTGATCATGAGAAACTAGTATCCAAGTTTGATATCATTGTTAAAGAAAATGAATATCTTAAAGAAAATAATGTTATATTAAATTTGGAAAATGAAAAATTGACCTAATCCATTTCTAGCTTAACTCATGAAAGAGATAATGCCATGTTAGAAGTAGAGAACATAAAAAATGACACTTCTTCTTTTATAAATGACTATTAATATTCTACTTCTAATAAAAATGCATATGTGCCTAAAAATAAAGATTTGAATCTTATGAATAAACGCAGTTCGTCTTTAGATTCAACTTTTAAAATATGCATTAATAACCATAGGAAACTTATGGACAAGTGTGCCAAATCTAGTGCTACAAAATCACCTACACACTATGCACACTTGTATAGCAAAGTTTACAAATGCTCAATTTGCGGTCATAAAGGTCGCATTGTTATTTATTATGATGCACACAAACATAACAATGCTAATGATCATTGTGCATCTCATAAGGCTTCTTCATCACACACATATGTACATGCACATACTCATAAAGTTCACCATAAGCATGCTCATGTGTTTAAATGTGATTATTATGGTCGTTTTGGTCATTTGGCTAAATATTGTTTTGATTTGAAAAGAAAATCTAGTTTGCTAAATGTTTCTAGTAGACCACATATTTTTAAGTGTGATGTTTGTGGTAGGTTTGGACACTTAGCAAAATTTTGCTTTGATTTACAAAATATTTCAAAATCACAAGTTGTTCCAAAAGTACTACCTTTGTTTAATGATGTTTCATATTTGCAAAGAGCTACAAATAAATTTTCCTTGTTTACAAATTGTTCCCGTGCACTTCCACATGGTCATTATAAACAAATGCATCATTTTCATTATACTTATTACAATCGGATGGGTCATTTGGGTGAATATTACTATAACCGTATTAGTGCACCACATGTGCCCAAATGAGTTCATAACCCAAGGGCTTTCAGCTTAAATGATAGGGGTCATGTCCCTAAACCTTTTGGTACCAAGAACACATGGGTACCAAAACAAATTTGATTTTTTAAACCAAGATTTTTAATGTTTTTATTTTTCTTGGTTTTGGAAAACTTTTGTTTTATGATTTAAATCTTGATTTATGATTTTATTTGAGTGAATTGTTTTCATTTGAAAACTTTTTTTCATGATACTCATGTTCTTCTTTCTTTTGATTTCATAAATCTATTTTTATACATGGTTTTTATGCTTGTGTTGAGACACACTATTATATATTGATATATTTATATGTGTTCTCATTGTCTTATTGTATGTGAGTCATGATTAGCATATTTTTATATATGCTTGCTCACATATTTGCCATGATCTTTTATTGCATATATTCTATATGGTATTTTGATAGGAGGAGGAATCCCTATATTTGTTTTATACTCACCGTACTTATTTATAGGGGGAGCTTTTGCTCTCTTCATTCTTTTGTTTTTCCCTTTTTGATGTTGTCAAAGGGGAGGAATATTTTGAGTATATCTTATTTTGGTTTATGCATGATAATTCTAATTTACATATTAATTTTCTTTCATGCATATATCTCTTTTTATAAATTGTTTGTCATCATCAAAAAGGGAAAGATTGTTGGGTCCTTTTGTTTTGATGATGATTAACAAAAATTTATAACTAATATTGTTTGTCTAGTGTTTGTATTTTGTATTTATTCTAGGCAAATAATATATTGGAGGATGGATAGAATCGAGCTTCAACGATCATATCCAATGAAGGTGGGCGGAATAGTAGAGTGAAGCCACACAATTCAAGTTAAAGATTCAAGTTTAAGCTTTATCCGCAAGTTTACCAAGTCAAGCTATATTGAAGACCTTCAAGCTTGGGTATATAGTTTATAGTGTTTATAGTATAGGTTTATACTTGTGTGTAGATACTTTAAGCTCATATTAATCACACACACACGTATTTGTTGATTTTATCAAAATATAGGTGTTTTTGATAAAATATTATTTTATTAGTTTATAGACTTCAATATCAGTTTATACATATTTTATTAAGTCTATAAAATCAGTTTATAGAGTTTCAAACTATGGTTTAGTCATATTGTCAAAACAAGTGTGTTTACATTTACATGTTTTGGACTATTTTGAAAAATGAAGAGTTTTCTCATTTGGGAGGTGATTTTTAAAACCAGTTTTTGTAACATGTGTATTACCATGTTTACAATCATTTTTTAAAGTTTTACATTTTTCTGATTTTATTTGCTATTTTTAAAAGCAGTTTAAAAATTAGATTTCTGCTTTAAACAGGGTGTATACTTGTTATCAGTCGACTGGTCAGTCGACTGATGCAATCAGTCAACCGATCAATCGACTGATGAAAGTACATGTAGTTACCAAAAATTTTTGTTTTGTTTTGATCGGCTGACCAGTCGACCGATGAGGTCATCAGTCGACTGATAATGTTCGTCAGTTGACTGATGAGCTGGAAAATACCTATAACGGTCAGCTCATCAGTCGACTGATGAAAACCGTGAATCGACTGATACTGTAATGACTAGTTTTTTCTAGCATGTACTTGTTTTGGTTTTTTTGGTCTTTTTGCTTTGGGGTCTCTATAAATACCCCTCATACTTCAGACCTAAACCAACCAAGAGAATTGTTTAAAACAGGTTTAAGGGTGTTTTGTGTTTGTTTAAAAGAGTGTTTAAGAGTTTTGTTTGTGAAACAATTTTCACAAGAGCTTGAGGCAGATCATCAATTGTTTTTGAGCATCCAACTCTTCTCCCTCTCTCTCTTGTTCTATAGAGAAGTTTTTATTAAACTCAATTCTAGCATTTTATATGTTTGATCTTAATTTTGCAAGCTAGATTTCATATTGAGTTTAATTGCTTTTATTGAATCTCTTTGTTCGCACATAACCATTGAGCTTATTGTATTTACATTCATAATATAATTTAGGGTTGTGGGTTTGTGATTTAGAGTGTGAGCTTATATTGTGTTTGCACCTTGTTTAGAGAACAAATCATTTATTGTATCGAGCGTTAATTGTGAGGTTCACTTTGTAATACACTAGTACACCAAGAGGAGTGTGTGGTGAGAGACAGGGTCGTCCCAAGAGGAGTGGGGTAGGTGGTAATGCCTAAAGAGAGGCTGTAATTCCTAACACTTGATGGAGACACGGGCTAGAAACCAACACTTGAGGTGGTAGTTAGTGTAGTTACATTGCGAGTGATTGTGAAAGTTAATCGGTGAGCATTGAAAACCAATATTGTAAGGTGTAAACATTTTTTGGATAAGCTTAAAAAACTCGGTGTGATAGTGAAGATCTCCTCGAGGTGAGGACCAGAGACGTAGGTCGTGGGGACCGAACTTCATGAACATATTATTTGTTTGTGATTGCATTGACGCACTTATTTTTATGTTCATATCTTATATCGCCTTTGTATATTACTTGTTGTTTACATTGCCCACTATCTAGTTTAGATTGTTTATCCTTGTGTTACTTGTATATCCTTGCACATATATTTGTAACATTGCCCACTATCTAGTTTAGATTGTTTATCCTTGTGTTACTTGTATATCCTTGCACATATATTTGTAATATATCATTCTTGCTAGGATATTACTTGTATATCCTTGCACATATATTTGTAATATATCATTCTTGCTAGGATATATTTATTAATAAGTTTTTAATTTGGTATAAATCGGATTAGATTAGTATAAACCTTATTCACCCCCCTCTAGGGTTCCTTCCTAGTGGCATTAGGGTACTTTCAACACCAAGGGTGTTTAGCACCTGGCCCCAGCTCCACACATGTTTCTCAACCTCCAACAGCCTTCGATCCTACTCTATCTGATCCTGTACCTCCAATGAAGCCTCAAGGCAGCATAGACCTGACCAAATTCAAAATGAAGAAGGTAGATCGCATTGGTCCTTTGCATGGTGATACGGGTGTATCTTCTCTTCGGGAGCTTAGTGATCCTTATGGGAGCTTGAGGATAGGTGATTCTCATGGTATCTTTAGAATAGTGTAGAGGAGTCATGGACAGAGTTGTTGGAAGCAGCAAAGTCGAAGGATTCGTCAGAACACGAGAAAAATAGTTTTACTGTTTCACGGTTGACCGTGAGTGGCTCTGCGGTCGACCGCGAACGTGCACAGCTCTAAGGATTCGGTTGAACTGAGTCACGGTCGACCACGATGGGTGCGATGGTCGACCGCCAAAACCCTGTAACCCAGACTGCTCTCTGTCGTTGGTTACGGTCGATCGCGATGGGTTCGACGGTCAACCACCAAAACCCTGTAACTTATTTAAGTCTCGGGTGTTGGCCATAGTCGATCGCGCCTGGATCTGCGGTCGACCGCGAGTCGGGTTTTGGGCCTGGGCTGGTTTTCCTGCACTGTTTAGGATTTCTATTTTTTATAAATAGAAACACAACTTTTCTAGGGAAAAAAGGTAGATTACTCAGATTGTATTCAGAAAAGAGATCAGGGAGGTTGTTCTTTGATCTAGAGAGATTGTGAGAGAGAGAATTGTAATCCAATTGATTCTCATAATCTAGAGAAGGTATTTTCCTTCGCCCAAATTATTATATTGTGTTCTTCTATCGTTTTCTTCTCAACCCACTCTTGATAATTCCGCGATCAAGAGTGCTCGCTCGGTGACTCGTACCAAGTTGGTATCAGAGCACCTAGATCCTATGGAGGAGAAACTTGTGTATGGTCCTTACTCGCTCACAATACAAGAAGCTTGGCGAGATCCTTATTTCATTGGAAGGAGTCCAGAAATTAAGGAAGGAGAAGATGACTGAAGCAGATAATTCAGCAAGACTTGATGCCATGGAGAAGCAGATCGAGACGATCGAGACGACTCTCACTCAACTCGTTGGTCTCATCAACGGAGTAGGCAAAAAGGAGGAATCTTCTTCGAAGGGTAAGAAGAAAGTCATCGAATCTGATGAAGAGAGCGAGAAATCTGATTCAAATTGGGAGACTAAGATTGTCAAGACTGTTAGACATCAAGGGGGTAAGAATAATTATCAGAATCTGAAGATTGACTTCAAGGTTGAGATTCCTGTTTATGATGGGAGTATCAATGTGGAGAAGCTTGATGATTGGATCGAACGTATGGAGATGTATTTCACTCTCTACGGATATTCGTCCAAGGAGAAGATAGTGTTCACGACGCGTATGGAGATGTATTTCACTCTCTACGGATATTCGTCCAAGGAGAAGATAGTGTTCACGACGTTGAAGCTTTCGGGGCAAGCGTTGACGTGGTGGAAATCCTATTGCAATCAGGAGAAGAAGGTGGTGTCGTGGAACAAGTTCAAGGAGCTACTTCGGAAACAATTCTATCCAGTGGGGTTCCTTGAGGAGCGTTGGTACAAGTGGTATGGCTTGCGCCAAAAGTTTAATTAGACCATTCAAGAGTACACGACGGAGTTCCAACAGCAGAGGATGGTTCTAAACATCACAACAGAGGAATACTCCATCTTCATGAAGTACACGGCGGGTCTGAATGACTACATCCGAAAAGAGATGAAGCTGTTTTTAGTTGAGACGATCGCAGAGGCGAGCGTGAAGGATGCTGCCATTGAGGGTAGGTAGAAGAAGGGCAATGAGACAAAAGGGGATTCTAAACCATCGGGGAGCAAGATGGGTGAATCTCAATCTAAGGATGAGAAGAAGAAGGGTGACTCAGGGAAGGCAGGATTGACATGCCATCACTGCAAACAGACATGACACGTGGCTGAACGTTGCTGGGATAAGTATCCTCATCTGAAGTCGAAAGGGTTGAAGAAGAAGGAGGAGAAGAAGGCTTACGTGATAGCATAGGGTCTGAAGGACGTTCCCGGGATGACTGAACCCAACAGCAGTCTCAACCTTATGGCGGGGAAGCAGGACCTTATGGCGGGAAAGCAGGCCACTAAAGAAGATGACGACCCAAGGGAGCAGCTCTTTGTTCTGAAGTTACAGGTCAAGACCAGTTTGGTGGATGCTATTATAGATACAGGGATTCAAAAAAATCTGATATCTGAGGTATTAGTGCAAAAGCTAGGATTGAAGACGGTGAAGCATCCGAAACCCTATCCGTTAGGGTGGATTCAGAAGGAGGCGGGATTGAGTGTGGTGAATCAGTGTTCATTCAGATTTGCACTTCATGAGTCGTATATTGACGAGATCACATGCGACATGGTTCCGTTGGATGTTTGCTAAGTTATTTTGGGCAATCCTTATTTGTGGGATAGATATGCAGTATATGATCGGCGAGCCCAAAAGTATACGTTCACCAAGGATGGCGAGCAATACATTTTTCGTCCAGCATCTCTTCCACAAGAGACGAGCTTGGTGACGATGACTTAGGCTAAGAGGTTGGTGAATGCGGGCAGGAAGTTCGTTTTGGTGTTCATTCGGCCTTATAAAGAGCAGCTGAGTAGGATATGTTTGTCCACCTTGAGCAAGCTTCAGGAGGGAGATATTGACAGGTTAAAGGCCAAGTATGCGGACTTGTTTTCAGAGATCACGGGACTACCACCACATCGAGGTGTAGAGCATGAGATTATATTGACCGGGGAGAGTTCCTTGCCAAACATAGGCCTATACCGCACATCAGTACAGGGGTCCGAGGAGATCAAGAAGCAGGTCCAGGAGCTCTTGGAGACGGGAGTGATTGTGCCGAGTTGTTCACTTTGCGGGTTGCCAGTGTTATTGGTGCCCAAAAAAGATGGGGGCTAGCGCATGTACGTGGATTACTGGTGTTCGCGGGGAAAATCGTTTCTTTCTTTGTTATTGATTCCATTGCACTCTTAAATAACAACTTTTTGCGTTACAAAGATCCGGTCTTTTTATAAGATCCGGTTACAATGAAAATCAAAGAAAATAAAAGAAAGATTACAACTTTTTATCCTTGTTTGTCGAACAAATCACGAGCTCCTGTTTTGCGGTCGCTCGCTTGTGTGGGTTCTTTGCCTGCGCCGGGGTTTATCCGTGGACCACCGTGAGATCTAGATCCGATCAGATCTAAGCAGTACGACGAGTATTATTCCACAAAGGAAATAATAGCCGGGGAGGATTGATTCACCAAGGAAACAATGGTCCAAGTCTCGGGATCTAAGACCAAGCTTAGATCCGGAGTACGTCTGCGTAGATCTGAGATCCGGTCCTCTCGAACACCTGCCTTTTTTAGCGTTGACGATCGCTGAGCACCAGATCTGGAAGAGTGAGTCCCCGAAGTCCCAAAGCTCCAATCTTTTTTAAGTTTCGAGTCTTGAATTCAGCAGAGCTTCGCCTTCGGGTGTGTTGTTCCGTCGTTTTCCGCTCTTGGTTCTATCTGTGATTCGGTTCTGTGGTTGATTTATCCAGACTTGATTCGTTGACCTGATTTGGCAGTAAATCCGGCTCCCGATTAGGCAGTAAATCCACTTCTGAGTTCGAGTCCGAAACCGATCTTGATTCGATCGTGATTCGTCCAGTATTCCCTTGGTTGGATGACTCGTTGACTCTTCGAACACTTGGCTTGATCCCGCACGCGAATGGATGTATTCCGTTGCTTGCGTGCGATTAGTCAATCTCGTTGCCTCGTTGGTTTGTCGGTTTGTGCCGAGCTGAGCTAAGGGACCTATAAGCAATTTTATATGCCTACAGATACCCCCTCCAAAGTATTTCAGTCTCGTTCTTTTATAGAAGAGTCTGGAATACTTTGGATATGCTTGTCCCAACCTTCAGTCGGTGTAATGGGACCTTGGAATGACTTCCGTTCTTGATTCCTTCAATTCTCCAGGCTATTCGGTGCTTTGTCGAATGTCTGAAAGAGTTTCGGTGCTGCATTTATTGTCTGACCGTTGTCGGAATTTTGAACTTTGAAGTCGGTTCCTGATTTAGCTGACCATCGATTGTTGGCGTCGAGTCTTTATCTGCAACGCGTTGTCCGGCGTCTTATTGTTTGAGTTATCCTTAAGAATATTTATAGAAAACATTCTCCAGGAACTTCTCAAAAATTAGGGAACAGTTTATACTCATATACCTTATTGGAGTATTTAAGAAGCAGTTTAACCTCATGCACTGTTGGAGGATTGAGGAGCAGTTTATACTCATATACTCTTCGGAGTGTTAGTTCTTTCATTGCAACGCATTGATAGGCGTTGACCTAGGGTCACGCGTTGTCCGGCGTTGACCTTAGGGTTTTGAACGTCGTACGTTGAATTTTTGCTCGCAACGCGTTGACTGGCGTTGACCTAGGATCACGCGTTGACCGGCGTTGACCCTAGGGTTTCGAACGTCGTACGTTGAATTTTTGCTCGCAACGCGTTGACTGGCGTTGACCTAGGGTTACGCGTTGTCCGGCGTTGACCTTAGGGTTTCGAACGTCGTTGGATGCTCAAGTCACGAGACCAACTAATGGAGCTGATGCGTCAGTGACTCTCGTATTTATAGGATTTTTGGCAAACCCTCAGCCATTAACGGGTTTGATGAGCCTTTACCGACTACCGTTTGAGTCGGGCTAGCATGCGGATTGTTCAAGTCCGTTCCGCATGTGACGTTAAGCTAAAAGAGTTAACCCTTTTAGTGCTACGATATTGAATACGTAGACTTCGTCTTTCTCACGGGAATAGACTACCCGGCGATGCGTGTTAGGCGTTGACTTTGGGGTTTTTGGCTAACCCCCAGCCTTCAACGGGTTTGATTAGCCTTTACCGACTACCGTTTGAGTCGGGCTAGCATGCGGATTGTCTAAATCCGTTCCGCATGTAACGTTGTGCTAAGAGAGTGAATTCTCTTAGACTTTGTGCTATGATGTTGAATACATAGGCTTTACCATTGTTATGGGAATAGGCTACCCAGCAACGTGTATTAGACGTTGACTTATCCCTACTTAGGCTTCGGGATAAAAATACCCCAGACTGGTATTCTGGTGTCTTTTTCAATCGGTAAAAGACTAAACCGGCGACGCGTGTTAGGCGTCGGCATATCCTTTCTTAGGATTCAGGATGAAATTCCCCATGCGTGTAAGGCATGGATTTTGGTGTTATTAATAACAACCTGCCACAATGTTGAATATGTGGACGGATGTTCTTTTCAACGGTTAAGAACTAACCGGCAGCGCGGGTTAGGCACAGACTTATCCTTGCTTAGGTTTCAGGATAGAATACCCCAGAATCGAACCCTGGTGTCTTTTTGTACGGAAAAAGACTAAACCGGCAACGCGTGTTAGGCGTTGACTTATCCCTACTTAGGATTCGGGATAAAATTCCCTGTACCTGTGAGGCACAGATTTTGGGATTTGAAAAAGGTGGTGTCTTCTCTTGGGGCAAAGACGAACCCGAAATGGGAGAGGAAGAATTTTATATTCTATCTCCCGACAATGAAGAAGAAGAATTTTATATTCTATCTTCAACTGGAAAGGAGACTCGAGGTGGGATCTCCACCCCCAGAATCCGGAAAGGTGAAACTGAGAGTGGGATCTCCACTCCGAGAATCGAAAAGATTCGGATAACCCTAACTGTCGGAAGGTTTGATTACCGAACTAAAGATGAATTTCTCGTTTATCGAGAGTGAATTGCGGTTTTGGTCCTAACTGTAGGAAGGTTTGACCAAGCAGGAGTTTGAGATGACCCTAACTGTAGGAAGGTTTGATCACTCGATTTGAAAGTGGACCTCTCGTTCATTGGAGGAATCGAGAGGGGATTTTGACTGTGGTCCTAACTGTAAGAAGGTTTGACCAAGTGGGTGTTTTGAGACAATCCTAACTGTAGGAAGGTTTGATCGCTCAATTTGTGGACCTCTCGTTCATTGGGGGAATCGAGAGGGGATTTTGACTGTGGTCCTAACTGTAAGAAGGTTTGACCAATTGGGAACTTTACGTCCAGACTCTAACAGAGAGAGTGTTGAGTGCACAGACACGGTGAGAATTTGAATGGGAGTTCTTATTCATTACATTGCTGTGGTTTTGGGAACTTCCCGTTACATAAATCGTCCACCCCCAGTTTCCTCTGCGGAACTGGTTCGGACATTATTATCAGTTACCTAACCGGGTTATCCTTAAGAATATTAGCTTAATATTCTCCAGGAACTTCCCGTTAAAAGTGGGGAGCAGTTTAGACTCATATACCTATTGGAGTATGTAAGGAAGCAGTTTAACCTCATGCACTTGTTGGAGGATTGAGAAACAGTTTATACTCGTATACTCTTTGGAGTTTTGCCGTTCTCAATTGGCTTACCTTAGCGTTATGACGCCGGCTTCAACCAAGGTCTGAATGCTATTCTTGAGAGTAAAGCAATCCTTGGTGGGATGAACGACCCTCCTGTGGTATGCACAGTACTTTGGGTCCGTAGTGTTGTCAGCTTCCTCCTGATTTGTGATAGGTGGTAGCTTGATCTTGTTACCTTCAAGGAGGGATTCGAAGATGGCTGGAACGTCTTCGTCCTTGAAAGAGTACTCTTTTTGGAGTCTCGGACCCGAAGTCTTTTGCTGCCTTCGAGATTGCTGTTGTGACGCTTGATTAGCACCACCAGCAGCTGCAGGTGCCTTGCCCTTACCACGAGAGGCGAAGTTTGAGTCCAGCGGATTAACCGTCGGTTGGTTCCTCTCGGCTTTCTTCCTTCTAAGGAATCGCTCAGCCTGCTCCCCGGGGACCTTCAGATCCTTCCAAGTGTCAGACGGTGCTGTCCCCATTGCTTCCAATACGTCTAAGGACAGATTATTATGGCAGGGGGGGGGAGTGAATTCCTCGGTGATCGGGTCCCGACAATTCATCGCCTTGTTCCGGAACCTTTTGACGAAGGTGTCGACTAACTCCCCGTCCTTCTGCTTCTCATCGAGCAATGATCCGATAGATATCTCGGTGTCGTCGTCGAAGAAGTTAGCGAGGAATTTTGTCTCCATGTCGTCCCAGCTATTTACGCTTCCTGGCTTGAGGCGGCGATACCAATCGAAGGCGGCTCCGCGAAGAGTGCCGACGAATGACCGCACCATCAGAGGCTCATTGCCAGAAATAATACCCAGGTGCGATTTGAAATAAATCAAATGCTGAGTGGGGGAACCCTTCCCATCAAACGGCGTAAAGTTAATCAGACTGATATTCGCCGGATAGGGGATTGATTCCCATTCTCGTGGGTATGGACAAGGAATGCCCGTCTTCTTCATCTCTTGAGCGGAGATCAATGTGTTAATTTTACTCTCGAGGGTTTTGATCTTCAAGTCTTCACTTGTATCTTCGTTGGCATCCTCGTTACCACCCCCTGCATTGATGGGAGGGTTATTGGCATTGTGAGCTTCATCCCTATCCGTGTGCTCCTCTTCCTGAACAACCTAGTTACGGCGGCTTGGTTCACCTCCAATGCTTGGATTTGTTGGTCATGCATTTCTCTCATGTTCTGCATGGTCATCTGCATCTCGAACCTGAAAGTTTCCTGCTGTTTAGCCAAAGCGTCTTCAATCATCTTGGCAATTTGCTCCGCACCTATCATCAGTGACTCACGGGGTTCCCCCTCACTGGACACTGTATTATCTGATGCGACTGCGGAGCAGGTATCCGACTCTTCACCTTCTGAAGGTACTCTTGTCCGAACCCTACCATAAGTTCCTCGTGCGATTGCTCCAGACTGCAGACGGGTTAGACGCCGGGATGCTTTCAGAATCGACTCGAAATTATTCCGTGCCGATGTCCCCTTGCTGGTCATATTGGTGGTGACCCTCGGGAATTCTTCATCTTCAACCATCCTTCTTCTTCGTTGGGAACGCCTAGGCCTTGGTTTTCGCGTCTCCGCACTAAGTCTTTCAAAAACTAAAACTCTTTCGGGGACTGCCTTAATGCAGTTGCATTCAGACAATACGCCCGAATGAGTTTGGAACAGTGGCATTGAGTTTCCTGTTCTCGGGGACTCCTCTTCCTGGTTCTATTCGTACCCCCAACACGATAGTACAACTCGTCATTTTGACAGTCGGAGTAACCTATCGTGTGCGGGCACGACTTCTCAGGTATAACACTATCACTATCAGATGATAATGTTTCCATCTGAGGTTGGATTGCCTTCTTTGGGCTTTCAAAAGTTACACGCCTCGAAATGTGCCTTTGTGGGCGCGAGTCTTCAGCGTGCTCTTGGACTTCGATGCGCAAGTTGGTGAGCGCAGCTGCCTTGAGTTCTTTGTTATACTGGAGGTGACGGCGACCCCCAACGTGTTGAGTCGTTCTGGGCTTCTTCATCGGGCCCAAACGCTCGTGAACTGGAGCCTTGCATCTCTCGTCGGGAATTGGACTGAGGCGCTCCAAGACTGGCTTTCTCCTTCGGGAGGATTCTGCATAATTTCCCGAAGTATCTATGGGAATTCTCGGCGACTTAGCTTGGTTCGCCGGAGGTTGAATTTTGGTTGGAGGCTGCAGTTGCTGCTTTTTGGTCTGAACCGCCGCTTCAGACTTCGGCCTCCAAACTTTGCGAGTTGGTGGCGGCTTCTTGGCTACCTCTTTCTGCAGCTTTCTACGGGCTTCTTCAGCTTGAGCCCGTGCCTGCGCTGATAGTGCGCGGCGCTTGCGAATGCGCTCCTCCAGCGTCGATCGGTTTCGTTTGACACGAACCCATTCCATTATTGGCGGCTTGGAGGGACCACCATTCGTTGATTGTCGAGGCTGCTTGCCTCTTTTGTTCTTCAGATCCACGTTGTAGCGGATCCCGTCAACTGACTCCATGGCCTTTGCGAATCGTTTCACAAGGCGTTGACGTTGCCTTTGGTGGGCTCTCTTCGAGAGAGTCACCACGCCCTCTGTGGCAGCAGAGTTGGCCAGAACAGATCTGACCTGGTTGGAAACTGGAGGAATCTCACCCGATGCGACTTTGGCATCAAACGGGGCGAGATCTTCGTTGGTGGCTTCGACTTCTTCATACCAACGAACCTTTCTCCTGGAGGAGAACTTCTGGGATTTCTTGGACTTGCGGAGGGAGGTTGATCCAGACGAGGACAAGTATTCCTCGTACTTCTGCTGGTCGAACTCATACTCGACCTCCTCCACGACCGGGATCGAGATCCGCGGCTGCGACGCTCCGATCTCGGCAGCGAGATCGGTGGCTCCCACTGTGGTCGCCAGATTGTTCGCGGGAAAAATCGTTGCTTTCTTCATTATTGATTCCATTGTACACTCTTGTAATAGTCTATCGATTACAAAGATCCGGTCTTTTTATAAGATCCGGTTACAACGAAAATCAAATTGAAAAGAAATGAAAATTACAACTTTGTTTCCTTGTTTGTCGAACGAATCGCGAGCTCCTGTTGTGCGGTCGCTCGCTTTGTGGGTTCTTTGCCTGCGCCGGGGTTGTTTGCCGTGGACCACCGCGCGATCTAGATCCGGTCGGATCTACGCAGTACAACGGGTATTATTTCACCAAGGAAATAATAGCCGGGGAGGATTGTTTCACCAAGGAAACAATCGTCCAAGTCTCGGGATCTAAGACCAAGCTTAGATCCGGAGTGTAGCAACGTAGATCTGAGATCCGATCCTCTCGAACACCTGCCTTATTTGACGTTGCTCGGCTTGGACCGAGCCACCTTGAGGTGGCTCGGTTTGAGCCGAGCCCCTCCGGGTGTGTTGTTCCGTCGTTTTCCGCTCTTGGTTCTATCTGTGATTCGGTTCTGTGGTTGATTTATCCAGACTTGATTCGTTGACCTGATTTGGCAGAAAATTTGGCTCCCGATTAGGCAGTAAATCCACTTCTGAGTTCGAGTCCGAAACCGATCTTGATTCGATCGTGATTCGTCCGAGTATGCCCTTGGTTGGATGACTCGTTGACTCTTCGAACACTTGGCTTGATCCCGCACGCGAATGGATGTATTCCGTTGCTTGCGTGCGATTAGTCAATCTCGTTGCCTCGTTGGTTTGTCGGTTTGTGCCGAGCTGAGCTAAGGGACCTATAAGCAATTTTATATGCCTACAACTGGGCGCTCAACAAGATAACCATCAAGAATCGCTACCCATTACCACGGATCGATGATCTTGTGGACCAGTTGGAGGGAGAGTGGTTTTTCACAAAGCTGGATTTGATGTCTGGTTACCATCAGGTGAGGATTCGGGAGGAAGACACTTGGAAGGCGGCGTTCAAGACCAAGCAGGGCCTGTTCGAGTGGTTGGTGATCCTGTTTGGATTGTGCAATGCTCCGGCTACCTTTATAAGGCTTATGAATAATTTGTTACGATCTTTTATAGAGGATTTTGTGATAGTTTACCTTGATGATATCTTGGTGTATAGCAGGACTTGGGAGGAGCATCTTGTTCATGTTGAGAGGGTATTTGAAGTGTTGGATATCTTGGTGTATAGCAGGACTTGGGAGGAGCATCTTGTTCATGTTGAGAGGGTATTTGAAGTGTTGTAGGACGGATAGCTAAAGCTCAACGTGAAGAAGTGCGAGTTTGGGAAGGATGAGTTGGTGTATCTCGGCTTCATCGTAAGGAAGGACCAGCGGAGGATAGATCCAGGCAAGGTGGAGGTGATCACAAAGTGGCCGACACCGAAGACAGTGACTGAGGTGAGGAGCTTCATAGGGGCTTGCCAGTATTTGCACAAGTTCATTCGACATTTTTCGACTTATGTAGCACCGTTACATGGCCTCACAAAGGCTAATGTTTAGTTCGAGTGGGTAAGGACGCATGAGGAGGCTTTTCAGTTGCTAAAAAGGAAGATCTCGGAGGCACCGGTGTTGGCATTACCGAATTTGCAGCGGACTTTCGAGGTGGAGACCGACGCGTCTAGTTATGCGATGGGCACATTATTGATTCATGATGGGAAGCCGGTGGAATACCATTCTGAGAAGTTTTTGGGTGCTATTGCAAACTACCCGACCTATGATAAGGAGTTCTACGCTCTTTATCAGGCGATTAAGCATTGGAGGGTGTACTTGTTAGGGAAGGAGGTGGTCGTGCACTCGGATCACAAGCCGTTGGAGTTCTTACATGTCCAGACGAAGCTACAGCAGGCACGACACATGAAGTGGATGTCTTATTTGATGGCTTTCAACATCATTATCAGGTACAAGAAGGGGGTGACAAACAAGTTGGCCGATATGTTATCTCATCCGCTGGTGAGGTCTTTATTGGTAGCGACGCGTATTCAGCCCTTGGTTCCTTTGGAGTATATACAGCTGTATACATCTAGTAAAGACTTCGGTAGTGTGTTCGAGCAGGCGAAGACTGGTCAAAGGGGGGAGTATGCACTTGGAGAGGATGGCTTGTTGTATCGTGGGACATCACTATGTATTTCGGAGGATGGCAATAGGTTACAGTGGATTCGGGAAGCACATACCTCACGTGTGCAAGGGCATTTTGGCATTCAGAAGACGCTTCTCAATCTACGACGACATGTGTTTTGGCCACGGATGCCTGATGATGTGACCAAGTATGTTGGAGGGTGTAAGTTATGCTGTATTTTGAAGCCTTCTAACAGGAAGAGGGGATTGTACCTACTATTACCGGTTCCTTCCAGGCCGTGGGAGAGCATCTCCATGGATTTTCTAGGAGGGTTGCCGACTACGAAGCGCGGACATGACTATTTGTACATTGTGGTGGACCATTTCAGCAAGATGGTGATATTGATTCCTTGTAAGAAGACCGTGACAGGAGCAGGTGCAGCGCAGTTGTTCTTTGAGAATGTGTGGAAGCACTTTGGGTTGCCGAGTTCGATTATTTCGGATCAGGATATCTGGTTTCTCGGGCATTTTTGGGATTTTTTGTGGAGTTTGATGGACACTAGATTGAAGAAGAGCACGACCTTTCATCCACAAACAGACGGACAAACGAAGGTAGTCAATCGGACTATGGTACACATGTTGCGGGAGTATAATTCTAAGCATCCTAAGACTTGGGATAAGAGTTTACTATTTTTGTAGTTTGCTTTTAATCGGGAGATTCATGGATCTTTCGGAAAGTCACCGTTTAAGACTTGCTATAGATTTTTACCGCCAAGCACGTTCGATCTTGTGTTTTCGTGTAAAGCCATAGTGGATGGCAAGGAGGGAAGTGAACGATAATGTGCTCAGCAATTTCTCGAGAAGATTGCAAATATTCACGCCACGGTTGAAGCTCAATTAAAGAAATCACAAGCTAAATACAAGGCGAAGCATGATCAACATCAGGTTCCTTGTAATTTTGACAAAGGTGATATGTTATGGATTAAATTGAGTAAGGAGAGGTTGAAAGGAGAGGGAAAGAAGTTGAAGCCTATTCGTTATAGTCCGTTTCGGATTCTCGATTTGATTGGCGACAACGCTTTTCGATTAGACTTGCCGCCTTACTTAGGCATGTATTCGATGATCAATGCCGAGTATTTGAAGTTGTTTGAGCCTCCATTGTTGGATGATGAAGGTGATGACAAAGTGATCCTACCGCATGTTGAAGACTTGTGGTTTGATAGTGAGGAGCCGCTGAAAGAAGATTGCATTTTAGAACGAAAGACGACCACGACGAGGTGGGGAACGAAGGAGTCGTTTCTCATTGGACGTCAAGGTCAACTTCCTAGCAAGGCAAAGTGGTTCAATAGAGAAGGAGGGGCTCGCGAGTTCCCTCAGCTGAAGTTCTAACTTGAACGAGACTTCAAGTTCCTAAAGGGGGGACCCATGATACGGGAGTATCTTCTCTTCGGGAGCTTAGCGATCCTCATGGGAGCTTGAGGATAGATGATTCTCATGGTATCTTGAGAATAGTGTAGAGGAGTCGTGGATAGAGTTGTTGGAAGCAGCAAAGTCGAAGGATTCATCGGAATACGAGAAAAACAGTTTTACTGTTTCTGATCGACCGCGAGTGGCTCTGCGGTCGACCGCGAACGTGCATAGCTCTGAGGATTCAGTTGAACTGAGTCACGGTCGACCGCGATGGGTGCGGCGGGCGACCGCGAACGTGCATAGACCCAGACTGCTCTCTGTCGTTGGTTACGGTCGACCGCGATGGGTTCGGCGATCGACCGCCAAAACCCTGTAACTTATTTAAGTCTCGGGTGTTGGCCGCAGTCGACCGTGCCTGGCTCTACGGTCGATCGGTCGACCGTGCCTGGCTCTACGGTCGACCGCGAGTCGGGTTTTTGGCCTGGGCTGGTTTTCCTGCACTGTTTAGGATTTTTATTTTGTATAAATAGAAACATGACTTTTCTAGGAAAAAAGGTAGATTACTCAGATTGTAATCAGAAAAGAGATTAGAGAGGTTGTTCTTTGATCTAGAGAGATTTTGAGAGAGAGAATTATAATCCAATTGATTCTCATAATCTAGAGAAGGTATTTTCCTTCGCCCAAATTATTATATTGTGTTCTTCTGTCGTTTTCTTCTTAACCCACTCTTGATAATTCTGCGATCAAAAGTGCTCACTCGGCGACTCGTACTGTAACGCCCCTCCTCTGAGAGGTACATAAAAATTTGAGCATGACCTATCTGTAATAAGAAGGGTCGACATTATATTGTGTTCTTCTGTCATTTTCTTCTCAACCCACTCTTGATAATTCCACGATCAAGAGTGCTCGCTCGACAACTTGTACCACATGGGGATCATGGTAAAACTCCAATTAAAGAACGTCCCTAGCAACTCTTCAGGTTGGGGGTCGTACGTGTCCTCCTAACAAGTTGAAGCCATCCTATATTGGGAAAACACCCGTAACCACCCGTCTGGGGTTGCGAATCTTGGTTTACTAGCCCGTTGAGATTCCACACTTATAAGGGGGTGGATTTAAACGTATGACTCCTAAGAACGCTAATAAGGAGTTACATCCCCGGAAGGAGATGTGTCCATTATATGACAATGCCATACTTGAGGAACCAAGACAACAGCTGATAGGTTGCTCCGGTCACAACGCCGATGAGTTGTACTATCAGGCTAATGATACGAGTAAATCTCGAAAGAAAAGTATCTCAGAATCAGACTCTCATTATCCGTGTGAAAAGTTAATCAGGGCAGTACTATCACCATGTAGCTGCCCCAGGATTGCTTCACGGTGGGTCTCAGTATTCGAAAGGATATCCACTAAAGTGCCCAAATCTAAATCAAGACGCTTTCGCCAAAGAAGATCAGTCGGTCAGGATGACGAACTCCCATAAGTCACCATCAACATGGCCGATAAGGGAAAGTCAATGCAACATTCTAGTCCCGATCCCTTTCTAGGGCATCCCAGCATCTCACCTAGTTACGGTCGGGTACTATCAGGCCTAGGCCAAGCAGAGGACACTCCTCAGACGATGAAACATCAGATGCTAACTCTGCAGTCACTTCTGACAATATGGTTTCCAGCATGGGACGATCACGTAGAGTGTTCATGATCAACACAGAGCAAATAACTCAATTACTTTAAGAAGCTTTGGTAAAGTAGAAAGAATAATTCAAAGCTAAAATGGAGTTAACCATGCAGTGAATGAGGGAAGTACACGACCAACAGATTCAAGCCTTATCAGATTGGTGAATCTAGCCATCGCAACGCTACTAATTAAGGAGGTGGTGATTCAAATGTGGATGAAAATCCCAACACTAATACCCCTCCTGTTAACCAAAATGTTAGGGGTGGTCCCACTAAGGGTAACAAGGCTAGGGGTGGTCCAGTTGTTTCTCCTCGAAATCATCTGAAGAAAAATACAAGCAAGGATGAAAAAATGAAAGACCTAGAGAGCAAGATCAACGTATTGATGTCTGTTCAAGAGGTAAAAAAGACTGGTATTTCGTATCCCTATCCAAGAGACTAGGAGTTGAGCCTATATCCGGCAAAGTTTAATCTAATCAAAATTACGCCATTTGACGGGAGAGGCTCCCCTACTCAGCACTTAATCTACTTCAAGTTCTACTTAGGCATGATCTTTGTTAATGAACCCTTAATGGTTTGGTCATTTGTTGGTACCCTTCATGGAGCTGCCTTCGATTGGTATCGCCGTCTCAAGTTATGAAGTATCAACAGTTGGGATGACATGGAGAGTATGTTTCTTACCAACTTCTTCAATGATGACATTGATGAGAAGCAAAAAGACGGAGAAACGGTTGACAACTTCGTTAAACACTTCCAGAACAAGGCAATGAATTTCTGAAACCCGGTCATTGAGGAGTTCATCCTCCAAACTTATCACAACACCCTCTCTTTGGAAGTGCTAGAAGCCATGGGAACAACGCCATCCAAAACCGAAAAAGATCTGAAGGTGCGCGAGGGAGCAAGCCGAACGCTTCCTCAAGAGGAAGAAGGTTGAGAGAGGCTAACCGGTAGTGAATCTCCCTAAGTAGAACTTCGTCCCTTGTGGTAGAGGGAAGGTGCCAACAAAGGTAGTGAACATGAATCAGATGTTCCAACTACAGACTCAGCAACAAGCACAACCGCAAGCGTCGCAACAGTCGTCGCCTCAAAGGCAATAGAAGACCGTGGAACCAAAGTTCCCAAAGGAGTATTCTTTTAAGGAAGACGAGGTCCCCGGTATATTCAAATACCTTCTGGAGAACAACAAGATCAAGTTGCCTCCAATCATTAACTAGGAGGGAGCTAAGAAGTCTACAGATCTGAAATACTGCATATTCCATAGGGCGATTCATCATCCTACCAAGACGTGTTATGTGCTTAAAGACAAAATCCAGGCCTTGATTGACGTCAGGATCATCACTGCAAAGCAACCCAAGAAAAAGAAGGTGGGTGCGAATATAGTTAATATCAACTTCGGCTCTATTTCCCTAACATGGTTTCAACCAGAACCCGTAACGAAGGTGGAAATTAAGACCGTCAATGATGATCCTCACGGACAGCGCCAGAAGGGGCTTGTGCCACATACGGCCCCGAATGACAAATTTTTTTGGGTCCATCCAGATCTTCTCGAAGATGAACAGTGGATGAGGTCCTCCTCTAAGAAGAAATCTAAGTTCAAAGGTAAGGGAAAGTCTTGTTGAGCCACCACAGCGATCCCGGGGGAAAACGATGAAGGGATCCTTACCTTCCAACTTTCTGACTATGAGAATGAAGCTTTTGTGACCAACGAAGAGTTGGCCTTTGTCACTAGAAGCGGGAATGTGTATCGATTCAATTATCCTAAGGTGGCTGATCAATTAGCTGAGCAGAGAATGGTCACAACCACGCCAATGTCTTCTGAAGAACCTCAGTAGCCATAAACCAATAAATAGAAGGAGGCTGCATCAAAACAAAAGGAGAAGGAACCTCAGCACCAAGAGGTTCAAAACCCAAGGTAGTCTCGTTTCAATCGATCGATTGGGAGAAATAAATTAAAAAGTTTGAACACTCCATACCGCTTCGATGTTATGGTCCAATTGGCTAATATCCTAGTGAGGATAACTCTATATGAGTTACTATGTCTATCTAAAGACATCCGGGAGGCTTTGCTAGAAGCTCTAACTGATTCTGATGTATTTCTCACTCAGATCAGGCTAGCCCTCGAAGAGCTAGAGTCATCAGTTCAGCACTATAATCTCACGGTCAAACATTTCCCCTGCATCACACCAAAGAGGACATGCAAACGAGGAACTCAAAGCATGACAGACCATTTTATTTCACTGGATACATCGGTTCCAGTGTTGTCAACCGGATCCAAGTCGATTCGGGTTTCGCTATCAGTATTATGCCATTCCGATTGATGTACAATCTTAGAATCCCTGCTAGTAAGTTGGCTTCAAAAGGCACCATTATCTATGGATTCAATACCAGTGGGTCTAGGCCATTGGGTAAAATCCAGGTGAAATGCCAACTCGAAGATTTAAAATTAGAGGTCACGTGCTATGTGATCGATGTAGAGACCTCTTATAACTTACTATTGGGTCGACCTTGGATCCATGATAATATTATAATTCCTTCCACCCTCCACCAGTATCTAAAATATGTAGACACTAATAACAAGGTCAAGACGGTGGTCACGGATAAGCAACCGTTTGAGGGATTAGAAAATATTTCACCGTTTCCCTTATTTACGGTGCTAAATCCGATACTGAACCATCTGCCCAAGGTACAGACAGTAGAGAAGAAGCTGACACCAAAGCTGTGCTTGATTACGATGGAGGTTTTGTATTAAATAGCATTGTATCATTTGTAATCAATCTTGACGGTGGAGAATCGTCAGATGGTAGTTGTAATTGGCAACTGGCCAAAGGGGAAATAAATGATGATTTAGATTATTCGCCTTATCTTGATGATGTAATGCAGGGATTGTATGATAACCCCGATACACATATGCCGCTTCGGTCATCTTGTATGATGAGGAAGCGTATCCAAGACTCATTTCGAATGACCCTCAAGGCAAGGGGTGAAAATGAGTTAATCTTTGGCAAAGGGGAGATATCTCCACCATCAGTCCTCTTCTCAAAGGAAGATAGTGACGATGAAAGACCCGGTCCTCACTTGTTCCGATACAGTCAACAAGCGTGTAACTTCATAGAGAATGGGGATACAATTTCACACTCGAAGAAGGTCTTTGTTTTAGTCGAGGTCCACGGGTTTCACCTCACCCGACCTACATACCAAAAGGAACACCCGACAATTATTATGGCTATAAAAGGGGTCTAGGCTACATCTCTTCATCCGATGATGAGTGTTGCTAGCAAGTCATCGATCGATTAGGGAATAAGGATGGATACTTATTCAATTCTTCAAATTAGAACTCTGACACCAGCCTTGGAGAAATGTTCAAAGGTATAATGTCAAATATGGCCACGATCGATCCCGCCATAATGGAGGAAGATGATTAATTGCCAAAGGTATAATGTCAAATATGGCCACGATCGATCCCGCCATAATGGAGGAAGATGATTAATTGCCAACTTGGGATAGATTCGAACAAAGAGAACCTTCCACTGAAGATAAAGTGGTCCAGATGAACATAGGCGACAAAGGGAATCCAAAGCCTATATTCATCAGTGATAGTCTTCCACCAGACGAGAAGGAAGAGTTGATTGCCCTTATCAGGAAATACATAGATGTTTTCATTTGGAATTACAAAGATATGCTAGGACTTGATCCAAACATAGTGATGCATTGCCTCAACATCAAACCGGATGCCAAACCTATCAAGCAGCAACAAAGATGAGTTCGCCCACAAATTATGAAAGCGATCAAGTCTGAAGTTAAAAAGTTGATCGACTCGGGGTTTATCAGGGAGGAACAACATCCCGACTGGCTAGCAAATATTATACCGGTCCTTAAAAAAAAGGAGAAAATCAGGATCTACATTGACTTTAGAGACCTGGACACCACTTGTCCAAGGGATGATTTCCCTCTTTCGATCTAGGATGTCATCATCGACAACATGTGTGGATTCGAGAGAATGTCCTTCATGGATAGATTCTCGGGTTACAATCAAATTAAGATGTATTTGGACGATAAAAAATATACTTCATTCAAGACACCACTCGACATCTTCTGCTACATAGTTATGCCCTTCGGCTTGAAGAACGTGGGCACTACATATCAACGGGCCATGATGAAAATTTTCTAGGAACACATTAGGAAAACCGTCGAGTGCTATGTTGATGACTTGGTCTTGAAAAGCTGCAGCAAAGACGCCCACATAAAAGACTTGAGGACAATGTTCGATCTCATGTGGGGTCACCAATTAAAGATGAACCCTACCAAGTCCTTTCTGGGAATGTCCAGTGGTAAGTTCCTTGGATTCGTCATCACCATCAAGGGTATCCATATTGATCCTGACAAAGTAAAGGCGATACATGAATTGCAACCCCCGAGAAATCTCAAAGAACTCAGAGGACTGCAAGGATGACTGGCTTATATCCGTCGGTTCATCACGAACCTATCTAGGAAATGCCAACCATTCTCCAAGCTCACGAAGAAGGGCACATCATTTATTTGGGACGACACCTATCAGGAGGCCTTCGAAGATATTAAAGCATATCTGGCGAATTCTCCTATCCTAGTTGCACCGAAGTCGGGTAAACCGTTCTTAATTTACATCAAAGTGACGAACCACTCATTAAGTGCTTTTCTCACACAAGAAAATGACAACGGTCATGAACAAGTGGTATATTATCTGAGTCGAACTTTGGTAGGTGCCGAGTTTCGATATCCGATGATCGAGAAGGAGTGCTTCGCTTTGGTATTCACAATTCAGTAAATGTGACACTACCTGGTTAGACACATGATCTACATCATTTCCAATGTCAACCTAGTCTGGGTATTCATGACATAACCAGCTTCAATGAATTAGTGGTTAATGAGATGGGCCCTACTCTTATCCTAATACGATCTGCACTTCAAGCAACAGAAGTCGGTCAAAGGGCAAGCGATTTGTGATCTTCTAGCGACTAACCCTGCGAAGGATACGACCGAATTATATGAAGATTTACTGGGTGAAACTCATGAAGTCAACACTACCTCTCATCAGCAGGTGTAGAAATTATACTTCGACGGTGCTTCTCAAGCAACTAATGTGGCGAGCGCTCCTGGAAGTTTGAAAATATCCCCAGGAGTTGGAGTTGTCTTAGTTTATCCAGAGAAACACATGCTACCTCGGGCCTATTCACTCACCGATCCATGTTCCAATAATGTAGCTGAATACAACACGCTGCTCATTGGGCTCAATTTCACCAAAAAGCTTGGGATCGAATATCTCAAATCTTTTGGTGATTCTCAACTAATAGTCAACTAAATTTGAGGAGAGTATGAAGTCAGGAATTAAGACCTGATACCATACCACAAGGTAGCCATCGAGATAACATACTCGTTCGAAGAATTCTTAATCGAGTATATTTTACATCTCCAAAACACATATACAGATGCACTGGCGGAATTAGCAGTATCTCTGGCGTAGGCTCCTGAAACAGAACAATTGGTTACTATGAGAACTCACCAACTCTTTGTGCCAGACTATGCCCTAGACATCAAAGAGGCACACTCGGCCAGAATTGAACTTGAACCCCGAGACTGGCATTTCCCCATTATTGATTATGTCTTGCACGGTATTTTACCAGAAGACATAAAAGAAAGAGACTCGGTTCGACGATGAGCGCCGAGATTCTATTATATTACGTCGACCTAGATGCTATATCATCACGCATACGACAGTCTACTACTCCGATGCCTTTCAACTAAAGAGACGGGGAAGGCTCTCAAGGGAGCGCATGATCGGACCTATGATTGCACACCAATCTGGTCCCAAACTCTATGATTGACTCAGAAGAATGAGATATTATTGGACAACCATGGTCAATGAGGTAGTTGATTATGCCTGACGATGCCACACACGTCAAGTACATGCAAATTACATGCACCAACCCCCAGAGCATTTGTACCCTTTGGCCACTTCATGGCTATTCGAGACATGGGTTATGGACGTTGTCGGTCCTATTTTTCCACTGTCAGCCAAAGATGACTGTTTCATTTTAGCAATCACTGACTACTTCTCAAAGTGGGCCGAAGTGATTCCACTCAAAGAAGTGAAGACAAATGACGCCATTAAGTTCATCAAAAACCACATCATCTATCGATATTGTGTTCTAAGACGAATCGTGCACGACAACGGCCCTCAGTTTGTCAGCAATGCCTTCATCAAAATTTATGGAAAGTTCAGGATTCAAGTGTCTCGTCGATGGCATACAATCCCACGAAAAATGGATTAGCTAAAGTTTTCAACAAAATGAGACTGGGATGATAAACTCGGCGAAGCTCATTGGGCATATCATACCACAATCTACATGCCTACCGGAGTAACTCTGTACTCTCTAGTGTATGAATGCGAGGCTATTCTTCCCTTGGAAATCCAAATTGCATCCCTTCGCATTGTTCTCGCAACAGGGATGATGATGGAGGAACAACATTAGAAACATCTCGAAGAACTTGAGATGTTAGATGAAAAGCGCCTAGAGGCATAACAACAAATTGAGTTTTACCAGGCCAGAATTTCTCGGGCTTTTGATAAAAGAGTCCGACAACAAAGCTTCAAGGAAGGAGACTTGATTCTCACCGTCCGGCTACCAATAATACTCAACTCCAAGAAGAAAGAAAAATTCTAACCCAAATGGGAAGGACCATTTGTGATAGAGTTAGTCTACTCAAATGACACATATCACTTTATCACCCAATAAATGTGAAGTTCTTGAAAAAGTACTATCCCTAGTATGTTCAGGATAACCTTGTAAAACCCCGAAAATTTGAATACTTTATGATAAATAATAATAAATATGTTATACATTTATAAATAATATATTATGATGTTTGAGTATGATAGGAATTGATTTGAGATCAATTCAATGTATATATGTATATATATATAAGAGCAAATGCATATTTCATGCTCGATGTATAAATCTGGGAATCTATGACTAGCTAAGAGTTTATGTGTTTTACATATCATTTTAGTTGGAATTTGGAAAAAACTTATAAGACCAAAGTTGTAGGCCTCTTTAACATCTTTCCAACGAATCTTTAATCACCTCATTCCGAGGTCGTATCAGAAAGTTATGGCTATTTTACCGAACCTCAATCTCTGTACAGACTGTCAGACGGTCGACCGCAGTGGGCTCGACGGTCGACCGCAGTGGGCTCGACGGTCGACCGCTGGGCGTGCAGACGTCAGTTTTAGTTCTGTTTTGGGTTGGTTTTGTTTATACTAAACCCGGTTGTTACCCTAGGTATATATACTCATTTTGAAGCTCTCAGAACCCTCTTTTTAACCCTAATAGCCTCAGCCCCCTTCTCTCTCTCCTCTCAAACCCTAGCTTCGTTTTTGGTGATTTTTGAGGAGTTTGAAGGATTTGCGACGGATTTTTGTGTGGATCAGCAAAGGGGATCATTCTCTTGTGAATCCAGGAGCTTTTTTCACCTTAGAGCCGAGTAACATCTCGCCCAATCTCTCACCCATGTTTTTACAAGCTTTTCTAACGATTTTAATGAGTTTTCTTGAGCCTAAATCACTACTTTGCGTATATAGATAGATGTTTATGATATGAGATGTGAAAACCAAGTATTTTTAGTTTTCAAATACTCACCAATGATTTTGGTTAAAGAGATATAAATCTAAAAATGTTTTATTAAGAGTTAAAACTTCGATTTACTGTTTCATAACTTTTAAATCATGCGTATATACGTTCACGAATCTTAGTGATGATTTTGTTTACATGCTAGATTTTATTATATGATGATTCATATGTATTAGAATGTGTAATATATTGTTTGGAAGCATGGGTGTATTGTTTGGATCGATTTCGAAGCAGAACAGAAACCTGGAAAAGCTTCTGTCCGTTTAGTGGTCGACCGCGGTGTGACGTGACGATCGACCGCTGGGTGTTCCGTTGAGCAGAACGTCTCTGCCCTGTGCGCGGTTAACCGGAGTGGTCTCTGCGGTCGACCGCCGCACTGTTTGTGCATGTATTTGTTTTGGTTGTGTATTTTATACGTCCGAGGGGTCGCCTCGATTATCTGACACTATATTGCAATGATAGTGACTTGTTTATACATGTGAGTTGACACTTTTGTTTAGGATATGTATATCTTTCCACATATACCTTTGACAATTGCACCTCTTTACTTATAGTCCATGTGTTGGGCATACATTACTATTGATCCATGTGTTGGATACTTATCATTTTGGTCCATGTGTTGGACATGCATTTTATTCAGTCCATGTGTTGGACATGCATTACCTTTGGTCCATGTGTTGGACATTTACTAAACCTTGAGCATGATACATAATTAAGTTTGTAGTATGACTTATTTATTAAATTTGGACACGATAGCTACCTAGGCTAGACATGACACTAATTGTGGCTTTGACATGGTTACATTTATCGATAGAGATGAGTTGTATTCTTTTCTTTATTGCTTCTTGTATTAGACCTCGGGTTTAGTATTTAGGGATTTACAATTTGAGATACAAGGTATATACATGAGGGTTTCCTTGTTTGGATTATTTCGCTCGACGTACCTATGCTCGTGTTGTAATTTCCTAAGTACCAAAACCCATTATTGCTAGGATAAATGATTCTATATTTTTATGTATTAACTGTATTTTTCTTATACAACGAGCACTCTCCCTTGAGGTTGGTTGTGATGTTGCTCGCTAGCGTATTGACGCTCGTTGTCCCTCCCCCTTTCAGGTGACGAGCCAAGTGCCCGGAGAGTCGTAGGTTAATGGCGATGCACTTTAGCTTCAGCTGTCTATTTAGTTATATTTAATTTATGGAGCTCCACTGTAGACTTTATTTAGACATTTGAGGACTTTATTCTAGATGTTGTAAATGTTGTGTGCCTTATTTCCTTTACTCAGACTTGTTGTATTTGAGACTTATTAAGAACTCCAGTTTATTCATTTCAGACATTGACTTTGTATTTCTGTATGTTGGATGATGAAATATTATTTTGATCTCTATCATTTCATCAGTTATCTCTTGTATTATCTTTTACTTGCTTTTGTACCTACACCTGTTATTGACTCTACTAGAGTGATAGAATTGTGATGGTGAAACATGTTATTACATTGTGGTGCATGGCAGGTTTGACATTCTTGGTTTCACCTTAGACTACAGCCTTGTGTGAACCCAGGGGCGTCACAGTTGGTATCAGAGCTCTAGTTCTAGTATCCTTCGGATCATCCTGTGTCAAGTCATGAAGCTAGGATAGAGTTTCTTAGGATTCATGTATAGAGTTCGTAAGGATTCCCTAGTATGAGTGAGGACGATATATACGTATATCTCAAATTTTGAGAATATTTTTTTTATGACAACTATTTTTATGTTGATTGAAGGTATTTGCGTGAATACTATATATTATAAATTCGAATTGTGATACGTTGTATATATATAATATATATATATATATATAATCTCATTTACTGTGATAATTAAGCTCTCCTTTTGATATTATAAATATCAAAACGAGGATGTGGTCGAGGTAAAACTCGTACCTGGAGAGCTGGGCATGCAAATCCGAGCCGTAGCAGACTCTACAGTATTTGATCGACTTCATGACACCGTTAGCAACAAGATTTTACAACACTCGAGGAGCAAGAAGTGTATCCGTTTCCGTCAGCAGTACCACTTTCATGAGTTCTATCACCGGTTGTACCCATTGTGAAAGTAAAGAGGCAATACCAATGAGGGCACCACCACAACAATCAGCTGTTTATAGAGCCGCAGAGTAGGAGGTTTAGCTATGAAAGAATAAGAAAGATATCATACAATGAGAGCACCAGAGTTTCAAGGTGCACCAACTTTATTTACAACCTATATGGGAAGGAGTATGTGAAAATTCCTTGAATGTCGACTTAGTACCAAGCAGAAGTTAGATGTATTCAGTACTGAGGACATCGCTGGAGGATAGCAACAACATCCAGATTTTTGACTGGTAGCAATTATCACCTATTTGGGAGAATTTTAGTTACTACTTCAACAAGCAATTAAAACTAGTCTAAGTGAAGCAGAGAGATATACCCGTAGTGAAGGAAGAAATCAAATCAGAATAGTGACAATAACAATGACAAGAGAACTATTACGGAATCTAGAGGATCCTAGCACCGGGAGAATGATTTTAACCCAGTAACAAGGACAATATAAGAAAGGAGCACAATATGATTCAAGAGCGCCGAAGTAGCACAGAATTTGGAGTACATGTTACAATTACAACAAGATTGAACAAAGAGCGAAAGAATTATCGCAGTACACCAGCAGGGAGCCAGCAAGATAGAGGTCACGGACGATAGTCTCAGAGTCGTAATTTCAGCTAGCAATGGGGAAATAGAGGCACTACTTGTTAATCCGAGGATTAAGGGTCAGCAGGCCATATTTACATTATCCAGGAGATTTGCATTATCCAGCAGAGTCTATTCAGTAAAGCCACGTGATCAGGGTACGAGCAGAGCTTTATTCAATAATTTCTTTTCTGCTCGGATCTAATTTGATTTAGAAAATTTGCTTATCTTTCATACCTCCGTTGGTAGGCTTCAGCTTGTAGCGCATTCTTTAGATATTCCATTGTCAGTATCTACTCCTCTAGGGGAGGTGTCCACTCTATCTATAGGAGATATGTCATCAGACTAGACTAGTCAAATTTTATTGTCGATTTGATAGCGTTATATATGTTTGGGTTCGATATTATCCTTGGTATGGTTTGGTTATCCTCCTACCAGGCTAGTATTGACTGCTTTGCGAAGACAGTCAACTTGTGAGCGTCCGATGGGTCCGAGATGATTGTAGTAACCTCTCAGGGCAACCGTTTTGCGGAGTCGTTTCTGGCGTATATCAAGGAGGTGCTGTGACGAGATCTGAGTATTGATTTATTAGAGACTAGAGTTGTCTCAGAGTATCAGGATGTCTTTCAGGATATACCTGGGTTACCTCCTGTGTGAGAGGTTGAGTTTTGTATTGAGTTACAGCCGGACACAGTCCCGATATCCCGCACACCCTATTGTATGGCACCAGCTGAGATGAGGAAGCTTCAGACCCAGTTGGACGAGTTGTTAGCTCAGAGTTTTATTTGTAGGAGTTATTCTCCATGGGGCGCACCGGTCCTCTTCGTGAAGAAGGACGGTAATATAAGATTGTGCATTGATAATAGAGGGCTGAACAAGGTCACTATCCGGAATAGGTACTCATTATCTAGGATTGATGACTTGTTCGACTAGTTACAGAGAGCGCAGTATTTCTTGAAGTTTGATCTTCGTTCTGGTTATCGTAGTTGCAGGTTCGGGAGATGGATTTTCCCAAAGCCGTTTTTCCTAATTCGATGTGAATCTCTAGAGTTTCTAGTCAGGCCATTCGGGTTGACTAATGCACACGTGGTATTCATGAATGTGATGAACCGGGTTTTTTCTGTCCCTTCATGGGCCAGTTTGATATTCTCATATTTTTGAGATCGGAGGCAGAACACGAGTAGCATTACAGACTCTTCAGGAGTATCAGTTATATGCCAAGTTCAGCAAATGTGGGTTTTAGTTTTCAAAAGTTATATTTCTCGGCCACGTCAATAGCAGAGAGGGCATAGCAGTGAATCCGGCTAAGTTTACAACAATTCTTGATTTGGAAACGCCAAAGACAATGATAGAGATTCGAAGCTTCTTGGGTTTAGCCGGTTAATACAGGCAGTTCATCTAGGATTTCTTGAAGATTTTGACGCCACTAACATGCCTTACGAAGTCGGGTGTACAGTTCATTTGAAGCACGGAGTGCCAGAAAGTCTTTGATACCTTGAAGGCTAAGTTGACTATAGCATCGGTTTTGACTATTCCGAACAGCGACAGAACATATGATGTTTATGCAGATGCATCATTGGCAGGTTTAGGAGGCGTCTTGATGTAGACTCAGAGGGTAGAAGTATATATCTCATGGCAATTTAGAGTGCATGAGCAGAACTACCCCACTCATGATTTAGAGTTAGCAGCAGTGATATTTGCACTGAAGTCATGAGACATTACTTGTATGGAGCACAGTTTGTATTGTTCACTGATCACCAGAGTTTAAGTATCTTTTCTCCCAGAAGGAACTCAACCAGAGGTAGCGACGGTGGATTCAGTTTATTGAGAACTATGAATTCGCGATTCTGTACATCCAGGAATAACTAAGATGTACAAAGACCTAAAGAGACATGTTTGGTGGAGTGATATGCATAGGAAGATTTTAGAGTATGTAGCTAAGTATCTTATCTGTCAACAAGTGAAGGAGGAACATCAGAGACCGGTAGGAACACTTTAGTCTTTACCCATTTCGGAATAGCAGTGGGCAGACAATTTTTATGAACTTTATTATAGGGTTGCCGAAGTCGAAGAAAGAAAATGATTCTATTTGGGTGACAATGGATAGACTAATGAAGTCAGTGCCGAAGTCGAAGAAAGAAAATGATTCTATTTGGGTGACAATGGATAGACTAATGAAGTCAGCATATTTCATTCCAGTAAGGACTATGGATAGACTAATGAAGTCAGCATATTTCATTCCAGTAAGGACTACTTATACCGCCGAGGCATATGCGAGCATAATTGTTCGGGAGATAGTTCGACTTCATAGAGTTCCAGACACGATTGTATCGGATTGAGGTTCAGTGTTCACTTCGCGCTTTTGGAAGAGTTTCCAGGATTCACTTGGTAGCAGACTATCATATAGTAGTGTATTCTACCCATAGACAGATGGTCATACGGAGAGAGTAAATCAGGTGTTGGAATATATGTTGCGGGCTTGAGTTATTGACTTTCAAGGCTGCTGGGAGGAATCATATTCCACTAATAGAGTTCTCTTATAGCAACAGTTATCAAGCGATAATTGGTGTGGCCCAGTATGAAGCATCGTACGGGAGGCCTTGCAGATCGCCTATACATTGGGTAGAGCAGGAGAATAGTTTAATGCTTGGGCCAGAGCTTATGAGATAGATTACTGAGAAAGTAACATAAATCAGAGAACATGTTCTAGCCGCTCAGAGTCAGCAAAAGAGCTATGCAGATAAGAGATGAGGACATTTAGAGTTTCAGATTTGAAGAGTTAGTTGTGCTGAAAGTATCATCTATGAAAGACGTTCAGCAATTCGGAAGGCGGAGAAAGCTTGAGCTGAGATATATTAGACCGTTCCGGATTTTGGAGCTTATTAGGGCTGTTACATATGGACTAGACTTTCCAGCATTGATGTTTAGTGTACATAAAGTATTTCATGTTTCAATGTTCGAGAAGTAATTACATGATGAAGAGCAGCAGTGAGTGTTGAACACGTCAGAGATTTAGTTTCAGGATGATTTGACTACGATTGAAATCCCAGTTTGTGTACTTGCTAGAGAAGACAAGAAAATTAGAAACATGATATTTTTCCTTTGGTGAAAATTCAGTGGAACCGAAAAGGAGTTGAGGAGGTTTCTCGGGAGCGCGAGGAGGATATACATCGTGACTACCCACACCTATTTGATCAAGTAAATTAAATTTTTGTATGACTAGTTTATGGATTATGGTTACCTGTATGGTGATGTTTATACTTAACACTAAAATGAGAGTATTAACACTTATCTCCTAAGTACTTGGAACATATGGTATATATATGAGGGGTTTCTTATTTGGATTTTTCGCTCGATGTACTTGTTCTATTTAGTTAGGGGTTAAGTGGGGGTATTTACATTTGATGGTTAAGTGTAGACATCGAAGATGATGTTCGGGAGCGTGAAGATGTTATGCCGCGCGACTTCCTACACCTATTGAGGAAGTGGATTGATTTAGGTGTGCGATTATTTGTGTGGTTATATTTAGATTTAACGCTAGAACGAGGATATTTCCGCTTAATTCTTAATCTTTTGGAACACATGGTATATATATGGGGGGTTCCTTGTTTGGATTTTTCGCCCGACGTACTAGTTCCATTCGATTAAGGGTTGAGTGGGAATATAGTCATCCTGGACTGTTAAATATAAATATCCCTATATGCTTATCAAGAGTAAATATTTTAAGATGTTTATGTTTAATGGTTGAATTAGACCCTCTACGTGCTTTTCTAGTATTATTATTTGCTTAAGTATGATTTCTGAATTTCGAGGAAGAAATTCTTTTAAGGGGGGAAGAATGTAAAACCCCAAAAATTTGAATACTTTATGATAAATAATAATAAATATGTTATACATTTAGAAATAATATATTATGATGTTTGAGTATGCTAGGAATTGATTTGAGATCAATTCAATGTATATATGTATATATAAGAGCAAATGCACATTTCATGCGCGATGTATAAATCTGGGAATCTATGACTAGCTAAGAGTTTATGTGTTTTACATAGCATTTCAGTTAGAATTTGTAAAAAACTCATAAGTCCAAAGTTATAGGTCTCTTCAACAGCTTTCCAACGAATCTTTAATCACCTCATTCCGAGGTCGTATCAGAAAGTTAGGGCTATTTTATCAAACCTCAATCTGTGTGTAGACTGTCAGACGGTCGACCGCAGTGGGCTCGGCGGTCGACCGCTGGGCGTGCAGACGCCAGTTTCAGTTCTGTTTCGGGTTGGTTTTGTTTATACCAAACCCGATTGTTACCCTAGGTATATATACTCGTTTTGAAGCTCTCAGAACCCTCTTTTTAACCCTAATAGCCTCAGCCCCCCTTCTCTCTCTCCTCTCAAACCTTATCTTCGTTTTTGGTGATTTTTGAGGAGTTCGAAGGATTTGCGACGGATTTTTGTGTGGATCAGCAAAGAGGATCATTCTCTTGTGAATCCAGGAGCTTTGTTCACCTCAGAGGCGAGTAACATCTTGCCCAATCTCTCACCCATGTTTTTACAAGCTTTTCTAACGATTTTAATGAGTTTTCTTGAGCCTAAATCACTACTTTGCGTATATAGATAGATCTTTATGATATGAGATGTGAAAACCAAGTATTTTTAGTTTTCAAATACTCACCAATGATTTTGGTTAAAGAGATCTAAATCTAAAAATGTTTTATTAAGAGTTAAAATTTTGATTTACTGTTTTATAACTTTTAAATCATGCGTATATACGTTCACGAATCTTAGTGATGATTTTGTTTACATGCTAGATGTTATTATATGATGATTCATATGTATTAGAATGTGTAATATATTGTTTGGAAGCATGGGTGTATTGTTTGGATCGATTTCGAAGCAGAACAGAAACCTGGAAAAGCTTCTGTCCATTTCGCGGTCGACCGCGGTGTGGGCGTTCCGTCAAGCAGAACATCTCTGCCTTGTGCGCGGTCGATCGGAGTGGTCTCTACGGTTGACCGCCACACTGTTTGTGCATGCATTTGTTTTGGTTGTGTATTTTATACGTCCGAGGGGTCGCCTCGATTATCTGACACTATATTGCAATGATAGTGACTTGTCTATACATGTGAGTTGACACTTTTGACACAAGTTTAGACCCGCACATCGAGACACGTGCGAATTTAAGATATGTATATCTTTTGACATATACCTTTGACAATTGCACCTCTTTACTTATAGTCCATGTGTTGGGCATACATTACTATTGATCCATGTGTTGGATACTTATCATTTCGGTCCATGTGTTGGACATGCATTTTATTCAGTCCATGTGTTGGACATGCATTACCTTTGGTCCATGTGTTGGACATTTGCTAAACCTTGAGCATGATACATAATTGAGTTTGGAGTACGACTTATTTATTAAGTTTGGACACGATAGCTACCTAGGCTAGACAGGACACCTATTGTGGCTTTGACATGGTTACATTTATCGATAGAGATGAGTTGTATTCTTTTCTTTATTGCTTCTTGTATTAGACCTCGGGTTTAGTATTTATGGATTTACAATTTGAGATACAAGGTATATACATGAGGGTTTCCTTGTTTGGATTATTTCGCTCGGCGTACCTATGCTCGTGTTGTAATTTCCTAAGTACCAAAACCCATTATTGCTAGGATAAATGATTCTATATTTTTATGTATTAACTGTATTTTTCTTATACAACGAGGCCTCTCCCTTGGGGTTGGTTGTGATGTTGCTCGCTAGCATATTGACGCTCGTTTTCCCTCCCCCTTTCAGGTGACGAGCCAAGTGCCCGGAGAGTCACAGGTTGATGGCGATGCACTTTAGCTTCAGCTGTCTATTTAGTTATATTTTATTTATGGAGCTCCACTATAGACTTTATTTAGATTTGAGGACTTTATTCTAGATGTTGTAAAGGCTGTGTGCCTTATTTCCTTTACTCAGACTTGTTGTATTTGATACTTATTAAGAACTCCAGTTTATTCATTTCAGACATTGACTTTGTATTTCTGTATGTTGGATGATGAAATATTATTTTGATCTCTATCATTTCATCAGTTATCTCTTGTATTATCTTTTACTTGCTTTTGTACCTACACTTGTTATTGAGTCTACTAGAGTGATAGAATTGTGATGGTAAAACATGTTATTGCACGGTGTGGTGCATGGCAGGTTTGATATTATTGATTTCACCTTGGACTGCAGCCTTGTGTTAACCCAGGGGCGTCACAAACCTATTTAACGGGAAGTTCTTGGGGAATGCTATGCATGGTATTCTTAAGGATAACATGAGATCTGCTAATTATTTAAGATGAAGAATAGTCATCTGAATAATTCATCCTTAATCATAAATAAGAAGCAATTAAGAACCTCTCACGGTGGCTATTTAATCATTTCCATGATGATTAAAACCCTCCCACCGTGACTTTCCGAGCACTCTTTTGTTGAGATGAGATTCAATGACCTCATTCAGTCAATCTTCCCCCACGAAACTCCCATGATGCAACTGTAGAGTGCTTGATGATTCACGACCCTCCACCACAAAGCCTACACTGATCAAATTAACTGATAGCAGGTCCGTCAAAATTCTTTTGGCTGAATCCATCCAAACTCCCACTGTGTTTGTATACTTAACACTCCCAATGTTAAAGTCCCAACACGGTAGTCAAAAGTTAAAGCTGCTGATCCATGGCAATTAGCAAACCCTTTTCATTTTAAGTCCCTATCACTTGACGCTGAAAACCCCCACCGAGTGATTTGTACAAATCAACATTCCTACTGTTATTTGTACCCCACTCCCACTGCTTGTTTGGTCAAACCTTCCTATAGTTAGGACCAAAGCTAAAATTCCCTATCGATTCCTTTCATGAACGAGAGGACCACTTTCAAAACTGGAGTTCCCTTTCGATAAACGAAAGACCTCCACCCAAGTTGAATGACCAAACCTATAAAAGTTAGGTTCGTCTTAATAACCCACCTGGTCAAACCATTAAACGGTTAGGACCACAATCGAAACTCCTTTTCGATAAATGAAAGGGTCAAACCTATAAAAGTAAGGGCCTAAGTTCGAACTCCATCTCGATAAATGAGAAATCCATTTTCAGATCAGGTAACCAATCCTATAAAAGTTAGGATTATCTGGATCTTTTCGATTCTCAGAGTGGAGATCCCACAATTAGTTTTACTTTTCGAATTTTTGAAGTGGAGATCCCATATTGAGTTTTTTTTGTAGCAGGAGATAGAATATAAAATTCTTCCTCTTTGGTATCGAGTTTGTCTTTACCCAAAAAAGACCTGGGGACAGAATATAAAGTTCTTCATCTCCAGCATCTGGCTCGTCTTTACCCCAAAAGAAGACCTGAGGATAGAATATAAAATTCTTCCTCTCCAACACCGGACTCATCTTTACCCTAAAAGAAGACCTTGGGATAGAATATAAAATTCTTCCTCTCCAACATTTAGTTCATCTTTACCCTAAAAGAAGACCTAGGGATAGAATATAAAATTCTTTCTCTCCAGCATCGGGTTTGTCTTTACTCCAAGAGAATATACAATCTCTCAACATCACAAACCCATGCCTCACATACATGAGGAACTTTATCTCGACTCCTAAACAAAGATAAGTCCACACCTAACACGCATTGCCGGTTAATCTTTCATAGCGAAAGAGATGCTAATATTCATTCTGGAGGAATTTATCTCGATCCCTAATTAGAGATAAGCCTACACCTAACGCGTGTAGATAGTTATTATTTGACTTAGCAACAACTGAGTTTATGCCTCTTTGGCATAAGGGAGTTTATCTTAAATCCCTCATTAGAGATAAGCCTGCATTTGAGACATGCTACCGAGTGATCTATTCCCATGACAATGACGAAGTCTACGCATTTAATATCGTAGCACTAAGAGAGATAACTCTCTTAGTACAACATTACATGTGAAATGGATTCAGAAAATTCACATGCTAGCCCAATTTGAATGGTAATTGGTAAAGGCATATCAAATCCGTTAAGGGCTAAAGGTTAGCCAAAAACCCTAAGTCTACGCCTAATACGCGTTGCTAAGTAGCCTATTCCTGTAACAACGACGAAGTCTACATATTCAATATTATAGCACTAAGAGAGTAACTCTCTTAGCACAACGTTACATGTGAAACAGACTCATACAACTCACATGCTAGCCCGATTCAAACGGTAATCGGTAAAGGCAAATTAAATTTGTTGAATGCTGAGGGTTTGCCAAAAATCCTATAAGTATTATGATTATTTATTCTGGATGGAATAAAAATCATAATGGAAGAAATATTCTAAACAAAAAACTTTGTTTTCATAATGAAGCCAAATCAAAAGAAGATACAAAAGTGGCGCTACCAAGCCAAATACATCTTACGACCACGAATTTGAATTTCCAACATAGAGATCTCCTTCTCATTAGAGTCCTTGGGCTTAGTCTGCAACTCAGCCCGGACAGAATCTTCAATGGCGTCCAGTACACTTGAAGCTTTGCTTTTCGGCTTGGCTAGCTTTTCCTTTCGGAGGCTCTAACTTCTCTAGTACCTGTCTTCGAGAGTCTTCTGTATCGGCTAATTCGCCTGCGAGAACGGCACAAGAATCTTTAGTGTGCTTCAGGGCCTTCTCAAGATCAACAAATTTCTCGTCGACTAAAGCTAAAGAGCTAAGCAATTCAGTCATGCTCTTGTATTTCCTTAAGAGAACCACTGTCATCTGCGTGATATAACTCTCCTGCGTTTGAAGCTCGTCCCCAAGGGACATCCGGGTGTCACGCCACTACTTCATTTGAGACTCTAACCGAGTAGCAACATATAAAGAAGCACCTGTAGCCTGTAGCTCCCCCAGCTCTCGTAACTCGTGCTCTAGCATGGCTAAGTCTACGGTGAGAAGATCAGCTAAATCTGGATATCCTTCCTCTCTGAGCATTGTCATATGAAGATCAAGAGACCGCCTGAACATATTGAAAGAATACCCTCGATCAAGGATCTTCTCAATCATTCTACTTACAAAAGAAATGAAATGAGCAAGATCCACACGGAAAACCTCCTTGCTTGGATAAGTAACTCTCAGCAAAGTCATGACAAGCTCATATGGAGATGTGGAAAGCTCTGCAAAAAGAAAGGAGAAATATTACATTCTGAAATATCGGCTAGAAACTCAAAGCAAATTACAAAGCAGAACTTGCTAATGCCAGCAGAGGACCCTTCAGCTTGGCGTCCCATGCTTGACCCTGTCAACCTAACAATGGGAATCGCTGGAATGGTGGTAGATACGATAGTCATAGAAGTACTAAATTCTTCAGCTGGTCTTGCGATTAGGATTGTAGGTCTATCCCCTACAACGGTAGGTTCCGTAACCATCAGATCTGAAGGAACATTAGCCTAAAGCTAAGAGGTAGGTGGCTGGGCTACGGCCATGGCTACCTTTGATGGTAAAAAGCCAAGATACTCAGGCTGATCAGAAGCACCAATGATTGTAGCTGCATCAGCTCTGCTGGCTGGTCCTACAATCAAAAGTCCATTGTGGTTAAGTAAGAACTGACAAATGAAGTGCGGCAAGTTGCAATAAAAATCACTACATGTAGATGTACCAACCTCCATGCGTGGTCCTACAGCTTCATGATGGGCTTGCTCTGATAACATATCATCAAGCAACATATCGTCAGCCTTGAAGGAGCTCGGAGTCGGATCGAATGTGTGCCCACCCAACTCCTCGATGTCAGCATCATAAAGGGTTTCATCCTTAGCTAAACCCTCCATAATCATATCTACGGAAGATAGAGGTTAGGCAGAAGGAAGAAAAGCTAAAATTCGGAATGAGTAGAGATCGGACTCACCCTCTGTGGCTGTAGCAACTTCCCCAGTCTCGGCACTTAGGCCCGTTCCCATCATCTTCTCTAAAAGAGCATGAAGCATAGAAACGATTAGCGGATCCACGGATCCAGAATCGTTCAACTCCCATAATTGCCATTTGAATGGTGTATTACTGGTATTAGATATACCTAGGCTGGAGATCCTCATGGCTAGACTAAGCTCGCCAACATCAGCACCATTGCCAGCCCTAGCACGCACAGGCTCTTCACCAATAGCCTCACGCATTTGCTACATGAAGCTTTGGCCTTTGAAGTGAGCAAAGTCGGGAAAAAGAGGGTCGTACGGGAATACACCTCCTTCGCAACCCCCTGAGAATATAGAATGTGATTAGGTTTGAAGAAGTCACAAGTAAAATGATCAAAGGATACCCAAAGGTGAGAAGTTACCTTCTCTACCGGTAGGTGTGTTGCCGAAGGACTCCGCCTCAAAAGCGCGCGGATTGATATGTGACTTGTGCACTGTCTTCTTTCGCTTTAGGGATCAAGCCTCCTTGTGAATAGCAGGTCTCTCCTTCCCATACTTGGTACTCGACTTGACCCATGAAGAAGCCTCAACAGCGGATCGAGATCTCGTGTGAAGAAAGGGACGAGGCTCTTCTTCTTCAACAGCTTCACTTGGAAGGACATTTGTCATTTTGTTAGGAAAGTGAATAAAACTTCTTGCCTTAACTTCTTTGAAGTTGTCAGAGGCTTAAACAAAGCAAATGGACGAACCTGGCAAATGATCACCAGGTTCGTAAGTGATCTCGAGGAAAAGAAGGAGTCAGACAAACCTGGCTCAACAGCCTCCTCATCACCCTCAATCTCAATATCTCCACCATCACCAATGTCTTCTTCTAAGGTCTCCTCTTTGTCATTAGTGGGAAGGAGCTCCTCCTCATCCTCTACCATCTGTTTTCCTTTGCCAGAGGGTCTGGCAGACTTCTTCCCCTGCTTCCCCGGAAGCTTAGTATCACAGACGGTCTTAGTGGCGGCCCTAACCTCTTCTTCAGCCTCTAACTCTATAATGTGCTTCAACCTCACAGGCTCATTCACAGCAATGAGCCACTTGTAGAAGAGAAAAGTAAGCAGTGTCTTATGCCCTGTCGCAGGGAGGGCGAAAGTAGTGCCCGTGCAACCAGTCACGCTCCAAAGGCACGCTTAGATACCATCAATAAGATCGCCCTCAGTCCTCAGCTCTTAACTCAGATTACCAACGTACAGTTGGTCATGACCAAACTGACGATCAAATCGACACGGCAGGTAAGGCTCTATGTGATAGTGCTCCTTCACACGAAGGATGAGATATCCGGGCTGGATGTCTCATCAACCACCGGAAGCAACCCATTTCAAGATAGTATGCCTCATCCCTGGCCTCTCTTCATCAATCAGCAAATCATTATAATGGCCGAAGAAATGAGGGAAGTATTTGAAGAATTCTCAGCATTTGTGGATTTGAAGTTTTTGCCTTGCCTTAAGGAAACTTTTCGCTACCCACCTGCTCTCTTCTAATAACTATGTAGGGTGTAAATTTGATTTCTCGAAAATAGGGAGTTTCGTTTGTATTGATAAGAAAGCTTATTACAAACTAATAATCAAATGTTTACAACAGAAGCAGAGGGAATGCCCTCTTTGTTTAGTGTGGGGAATTTTGGTGGCTATAGGATGCTTCGCTCGATGCTCGTGTCGAGTCTGCTTCCCTTGGACCGTTCGATCGAGGTTGCTGGGGAGCTTCAGTACGCAGTAGAAGCTCGAGTCGATGGAGTTCAGATCTTCTAGTTCGTCGGCAATCGGGGCTCGGAACTAGGAAACGGTGCTGCATTGCAAGGATTATGCAAGGAGCTCGGTCTCAACTGCTTTTTTCAAAGTTTTTAGACCTCTCTCAAAGTTTGCTGGAAGAGGCTTTTAAATGGAAGAAGGACAGCTTGACTGCTCCTTGAATTATGGGATGTGACAATACATTGTTTGGAGATATCCTGCTGCTCATTCATACCACCAGTGGTCATTCGAAGAGCTATGCTCTGCATCACGTCACGTAGGAGTGGGAAGGCCCCTCCTCGTATGCGTGACAACGGCTGTCGGATGCTTGCATGGATCTGACCAACCACCGAGTGCCGGCGGCTCTCGCCCTTCGCTTGGACAACTGAGGTGAGTCGGATTTATGAGGGTGCAGGCCGCTTTGACACCTGTCTGTTCACTTGTACTGTAGGTGGCTATTCGGCGGGCCTGGAGTACCGTGTCTTCTCTCTTCAGGTCAAGAGAGGCCCTTCCGAAGGGCGTCTTGTACTCTTGGGTTTTTTCTTGCAGCGACCTTTTCTGACGAAGCCCTTCCGAAGGGCGTGGCCATCGGTCTCGCTGGAGGCACAGGCTATACGGCGCCTCCTCGATTTCCTTCTTTGGATCCGATGCCCTCATTCACTGCTGATAAGCCCTATAGCTTGACGAAGAGAGTTACGGACGGTCATCATTTGACATTACGTGAGTTGACGAACGATGCGATGCAGACAGATGATGCCAGGACGGAGCTATCGAAGCCGTAGTTTTTGTTCGGCGATGCTATGACTAACCCTTATGTTCTGTTACTCAAGGAGAGCAGTTGGTTCCGCATAGTGGAAGGGACTCACTATTACCTCCCCAGCATGCTGAGGGGGTTCTCGATCGTCGAGCTACGGTCTCTCGCGGTTCCCCGAGTGATGAACTGGGATTTAACCCCAACTCAGGACGGGGTCACTTGCGGCGTCTTTACAGGCTCCACGGCTGGGTATGGAGTGGAGAGTTCTTGTAAGCGCGTGATGGGTCTGCGCCCTGGCCTACCGTCCAACGAGCCGCCGGCAGGAGAGACGACGGCGGTCGCAGAGACGTTCCGCCATCGCTTCTTCCGAGTTGGCGGGAGATTTCCCCCAAAAGACTTCAGAGCCCCGGGGTGGGTATATTCTGCGCCCGGCAGCGACACTTGGTGGTCCAAGATCACTGACTACGTCCTGGCTGAGAATTCTGACCTTAAGAATTCGGAATTGTATGTGGCCATTCGAGCCGCTTGACATGGTTTGAGGATCAATGCTTCTCAGTTCCACAGCATCTTAGAACTGTATTGTGCGGAAAGTGGCACATTCTTCACCCCCAACGGCGAACTTGGCATAACCCACCATGAGATGTATGACGTGTCAGGGCTGCTTCTGGGAGAGTTTCCCTACGAAGAGTACGTCCCAGGCCAGGAGGAGATTGACCAGCTTTCCGACTGTTCCCCCTTGGTAGTGGAAACTCTGTGGGAGTTGCTCTGCCATTACCACATCTGCCTCAACACCTTAGGGGCTGCAGATCACAAGGGGAAGAAGAAAAGGACTCCGGGGACCAGCCACAAGAATTGATCTGACTATCTGTTCCCGGGGAACGATATCAAAGGGAAGTCTGCTCTTCCTCTAGGCGAGTGTGACCAGGTTGAAGTGGAAAGGAGGATGGCCGAAGAGGAAGCCACAGTAGTTCTTGAACGTGACGAGGGCGGATTCAAATCCGGAACGGTCCTCCACTCGTTCACCACCAGGCTAAGTCTCCTATCTCTGGGAAGGCCTTGCTTGTTGGGTATCTCATGTTGTGGCTAAAGAGGTGCGTAATCCCCGCTCACTCTTTTGAGGCTATTCCTGTAGAGGTCGTGTATCCTGCAGTTTGTTTAGCCCAGGGAAGTCCTATTCCCTGGTATCGGCGATGATAGCGTGTATCCACCGGGGGCTCCGCACCTTGACGGCCATTCCCTGGTATCGGCGATGATAGCGTGTATCCACCGGGGGCTCCGCACCTTGACGGCCCAATTCTGTCACGTGTCGACTATCGATGAGGGGGACGGAGAGGTCATCAGGACCCCCAATCCTAGGGTGGGGCTGCCATACACCTACTTGATGGCGTGGTTTGTATAACACTATGAATGTTTGATGAGCGCCCCCGCGACTCTTCAAGGAGACAGGTTTGTTCCATTCCTTGAGCGTTTGGAGAGGTGCTCTTGGAAGTGTAGAGACATTCCCGATGCGCGGAAGACGCTCTCCCACTTTGTCCACTACAATTTTCGTCAATCCCCATCTGCACTTCGAAGGAGGGCTGGTGGATGGAGCTCGGGGATGGTTCTGGACTCATGCCGGCGGCACCCATGCCCGCTTTGAGCTACCCGTGAAGGACTGTGATTTGCATCACACTCTCCTGTACTGCCGATGGTATCGGGGTGCTAGTGCTAATCCCGAAGGCTTCTGGTTTCAGGGTTCGTGTTTGGTGGAACAGGGGCGTCCCCCCATAAGGCCTCTCCGTTCTTCGAGACGGAGGGGTCGTCAAACTGCTAAGGAGTGGTTTTTGGAGGACCCAACTGAGGACGCTGAGGGAGGCGATGCGGGTCTAGACGAATCTGAGGTGCCTGAGCGGGGAGAATCTGACGAGTTAACCCGGGCGGGCGAGCGGCTGGAGCGAGCCCGGAGCGCGATAGCGGGGCGGATGGGAATGCCCCTTCTATCTCCGAGTAGTTCGCTGCTCTCCAAGTGGCAGCGGGAGATGATGGCGGAGGGTTCCAGAGTGGAAGAGGCTAAGAAGACCCGTCGCGAGGAAACTATTGTAGGCGTATAAAACTACCTATAGGTCCCTGAACGCAGCTCGGCACGATGATTCGACAAACCAACGAACCATCGGGCGACGTATCTAAACACGAGCGTCAGTCCACAACGCTGAAGCCAAGTGACACGCAACGAAGCGGATTAACGAGGCGACGAGGTTAACGAATCGTACGCAAGCAACGGAATGCATCCATTCGCGTGCAGAATCAAGCCAACGGTTCGGGGAGTCAACGAGTCATCCAACCATAGGACGGATTCGAACTCAAACACCAAGGCGGATTTACTGCCAAATCGGGATCCGAACTTCCAAATCAGAGTTCAGATCAACGACGAGGCGGATTTACTGCCAAATCATGATCCGGACACCAAATCAGAGTCTAGATCAATAGTAAAACTTGGATAAACCGCGAAACCGGACAACAGACGCAACGGCAAACACCCGGCCAAAAACCAAGCCACCCAAGGGTGGCTCGGCGGCCGAGCCACCCAAGGGTGGCTCGGCGGCCGAGCCACCCCAAAAGGGGTGGCTCGGTCGGTGGTCGAGCCACCCATGGGTGGCCGAGCCACCGAGCCACACTCAGATCTGGTCCCAGATCTGGGCCCAGATCCGCTTTCAGAGGCTATAAATAGAGGGCTATGGGCTCATTTGTGAAGGGATGGAACTTTTGGAGCCGAAACTCTGCTGAATTGAGATCTGAATCTTGGAGATTTAAAGCTTTGAAGACTTGCTCTTTCAGATCCGGTGCTCGGCGATCGTCCACACCAAATAAGGCAGGAGTTCGAGAGGGATCGGATCTGAGATCTACACGACTATAATCCGGATCAAAGCTTGGCCTTTGATCCCGAGAAGGCTATTATTTCCTTGGTGAAATAATACCCCCGGCTGTTATTTCCTTCGTGAGATAACACCCGCTATAACGTGTAGATCCAACCGGATCTAGATCGTGCGGTGGTCCACGGATTAACCTTGGCGCAGGCGACGAACCCACAAAAGCGAGTGACCGCAAAACAGGAGCTCGTGATTCGTTCGACAAACAAGGAAAAAGTTGTAATTTTTATTTTCTTTTGATCTCGTTGTAACCGGATCTTATAAAAAGACCGAATCTTTGTGTAATCGATAAACAATTGCCAAAGAGCATAATGACATTAATGAAAGCTACGATTTTTCCCGCGAACAATCTGGCGACCACAGTGGGAGCCACTCTCGCTGCCGAGATCGTCGCGTCGCAGCCGCGGATCTCGATCCCGGTCGAGGAGGAGGTCGAGTACGAATTCGACCAGCAAAAGTTCGAGGAGTATCTGTCATCCTCATCCGGATCCCCCCCCCGCAAGTCCATGAAGTTCTCCTCCAGGAGAAAAGTTCGTTGGTATGAAGAAGTACAGAACGCCAACGAAGCTCTCGCCCCAATTGACGCCAAAGTTGCGTCGGGTGAAGTTCCGCCGACCTCCAACCACCGCCGATCCGCGCTCCACCGTTGAGGGCGTTGTGACTGCTCCTCAAGAGAGCCCGCCAGAGGCGACGTCAATCGCTAGGGACACGGCAGGACTCGCGCGATGGAGTCCACCGACGGAGTCCGCTACAACGCGGATCTGAAGAACGAGAGAGACAAACAGCCTCAACAACAGATGAACGGCGCCTCTTCCAAGCCGCCAACGATGGAATGGATCCGTGTCAAACGGAACCGTTCGACACTTGAGGAGCGCATTCGCAAGCGCCGCGCACTATCAGCGCAAGCACGGGCTCAAGTCCAGGAAGCCCGTAGAAGGCTACAGAAGGAAGTAGCCAAGAAACCACCACCAACCCGTCAAGTTTGGAGGCCGAAGTCTGAAGCGGCGATTCAGACTAAGGCACAATCAGTGCAGCCTTCGAAGCAGGTTCAACCTCCAGCGAGCCAACCAAAGTCACCGGTAATTCCAATAGCTTCTCCGGGAGATCCCGCGGAATCATCCCGAAGGAGAAAGTCAGTCTTGGAGCGCCTCGGTCCAAATCCCGACGAGAGAGGCAAAGCTCCAGTCCAAGAACGTTTGGGCCCGATGAAGAATCCCCGAACGACTCAACATGCTGGGTGTCGCCGCCGCCTTCAACATGACAAAGAATTCACGGTAGCTGCGTGTGCTAATTTGCGCATCGAAGTCCAGGAGCCCGCTGAGAACTCATGCCCAAAAAGGCATGTTTCGAGGCGCGTGACTCTTGAAGGCCCAAAGAAGGCAATTCACCCTTAGAAGGAAACATTATCATCTGATGACGATAATGTTATACCTGAGAAGTCGTGCCAACACACGATAGGTCAAGCAGACGAATTGTACTATCGTGTTGGGGGTACAAGTAAAACCAGGAAGAGGAGTCCCCGAGGACTAGAAACTCAATGCCCCTGTTCCAAACTCATTCGGGGAGTATTGTCTGAGTGCAACTGCATCAAGGTGGTCCCTGAAAGAGTTTCGACTTTCAAAAGGCTCAGTGCCGAAACGCCAGAACTAAGACCTAGGCGTTTCCGACGAAGAAGGAGAGTAGTCGAAGATGGAGAATTTCCGAGGGTCACCACTAACATGACCAACAAGGGGACATCGGCACAGGATAATCTCGAGTCGATCTTGAAAGCGCCCCGTCGTATAACCCGTCTGCAGTCCAGAACCATCAAACGAACAACTTATGGTATCTGATGCCGGCTCCACGGTCGCATCAGATAATACGGAATCCAGCGGGGGACAACCCCGCGAGGCACTTATGATAAGTGCGGAACAAGTGGCCAAGATGCTTGAAGAGGCCATGGCTAAACAACAGGAGGCCTTCAAGTTCGAAATGCAGATGCCCATGCAGAACATGAGAGAAATGCATGACCAACAAATCCGAGCATTGACGAATCAGCAAGGCGAGTCAAGTTGTCGTAACCAGGTTAATCTGGAAGATGAGGACACAAATGCAAATGAGAATCATAATGCCAATAATCCTCCCATCAATGCAGGGGGTGGTAATGAGAATGCTAGCGAAAACACAGGTGAAAACTTGAAGATCAAGAATCTCGAGAGCAAAATCAATACATAGATTTCCGCTCAAGAGATGAAGAAAACAGACATTCCTTGTCCATACCCAAGAGAATGGGAATCGATCCCATATCCGGCGAAGTTCAATCTAATTAACTTCATGCCGTTTAATGGGATGGGTTCACCCACTCAGCATTTGATTTACTTCAAATCGCACCTGGGGGTTATCTCTGGTAATGAGCCTCTGATGGTGCGGTCCTTCGTTGGCACTCTTCGTGGAGCCGCCTTCGATTGGTATCGCCACCTCAAGTTAGGAAGCATGAATAGCTAGGACGACATGGAGACTAAATTCCTTACTAACTTCTTTGACGACGACACCGAGATATCCATCGGGTTGTTACTTGACGAGAAAAAGAAAGATGGGGAATTGGTTGACACCTTTGTCAAAAGGTTCCGGAACAAGGCAATGAACTGTCGGGACCCGATCACTGAGGAATTTATTCTCCAGACTTGTCACAACAACCTCACGTTGGACGTGTTAGAAGCAATGGGGACAGCACCGTCCAAGACATGGAAGGATTTGAAGGTCCGAGGAGAGCAAGCCGAGCGATTCCTCAGAAGGAAGAAGGCGGAAAGAGGCCAACAGGCGACTAATGCTCCACAGCAGAATTTCGTCCCACGGGGGAAAGGTAAGGCACATGCTAATGCAGTTAATGCTAATCAAACTTTCCAATTGCAACCTCAGCAAAAGCCGCAGCAACAAGCACCACAACAATCTCGGGGGCAATGGCAACAACGGCCTCAGAAGCAGAAATCTTCGGAGCCAAGATTTCCTAAAGTGTACTCCTTCAAAGATGACGAAGTTCCCGGCATCTTTATGTACCTATTGGAGAATAACAAAATCCAGCTGCCAACGATCGTGGATCAAGAAGGGGCTAGCAAAGTGACGGATCCGAAGTATTGCGCATACCATAGAGCGGTCCATCACCCTACCAAGTCATGCTACCACCTCAAGGATAAGATCCAGGCGTTAATTAATGTAGGCGTCATAACCCCAAAGCCATCCAAGAATGTTGGAGCAAATGCGGTGTCAATCAGCTTTGGATCGGTGCCCACAACATGGTTCAAACCAGAGCGCATCACCAAAGTAGGAATGAAGACAGTAAACGATGACCCACACAGACAGCGCCAAAAAGGACTTGTGCCACACACAGCCCCAAATGGCGAAATCCTCTGGGTTCATCCCGATCTAATCGAAGACGAACAGTGGGCGACTTCCTCGAGAAGAAAGGGCAAAGACAAGTCCTGCAATGTTACATCCGCAATCTTCGAGGAGGATGGCGATGAAGCTCCTACTTTCCCGCTCTCCGAAGAGGAACAAGAAGTCTTCGCCACTAGAAGCGGAAATGAATATCACTAAATTTATCCGCCACCTAGTGATCAGGGGGTGACTAAAGGGGGCCAGCCAAAACTCTCACGGAGATGGGGGTGATTATGAGTCCTACACCGAGCGAAGAGGCTCGAAGACAGCCGGTGAATAAACCGAAAGAGAAGAATCCCCAGGAGGTTCAGAATCCGAAGCAGTCTCGTTTTAGTCACCCGATTAGAAGAGACAAACCGGAAAGCTCGAAGACTCCGCAAGTCTTTGATATAATGTCTCAACTAGCCAACATTCCAGCACGGATAACGTTGTATGAGTTGCTACGGTTGTCCAAGGAAACTAGGGAGACCTTGCAAGAAGCTTTGGCCAATTCAGAGGTATTTCTGACTCAAATCAAGCCGATGCCTGAAGAGCCAGAACCGCTGAGTCAACACTGTAATATAGCAACTAAGAACCTTCCCTGCATTACTTTCACCAAAGAGGATATGCAGACGAAGAATTCGAACCACGATCGACTGCTATATTTCGTCGGGTACATTGGCTCCGGCAAAGTCAACCGAATCCAAGTGGATCCGGGTTCGCCGCTTCGCTTGATGCATAACCTCGGCATTACGGTTAGTAAGTTGGCGTCCACAGGCACTGTTATCTATGGATTCAACACTAGCGGGTCAAGACCCTTGGGTAAGATCCGGGTAAAGTGTCAAATGGGAGATTTGAAGACAGAAGTCACATGTTATGTGATCGATGCCGAAACTTCATATAACTTACTATTGGGTCGGCCTTGGATCCATAGTAACGTTATAATTCCCTCCACTCTCCATCAGTGTTTAAAATATGTCGACACTGATAATAAGGTTAGGACAGTGGTCACGGATAAGCAACCATTCAAAGGGTATGAGAATTATTTCACTGATTCTCTTCTTTATGGTAACGAATCTGATACTGAATCATCGGCCCATGGCACGGACAGCGGAGAAGAAGCTGATACCGAAGCTGGATTTGATTACAATGGAGGTTATGTTTTAAACGACATTGTACCCTTGGTAATCAACCTTGACGATGAACAATCGTCAGAGGGCAGTTGTAACTGGCAACTTGCCAATAATGAAATAAATAACGATTTAGAGTACTCCCCGTCTCTTGATAATGTGATAAAAGAATTGTATGATAATCCTGACTTGTATATGCCGCTTCGATCGTTCTATATAACAAAGGAACGCCTCCAGCATTCTTTCGAAACAACCCTGATCATTCCGAACAAAATAAGAGGCCAAAAGAAGTGATTTACGGTAAAGGAAAAATCTCTCCATTACCAGATCATTTCTTAAGGGAAGATGAGGATGATGACAAACCTGGTCGGCATTTATCTAAGTATAGTCCGGAAGCGCGCAAGCTCATGGAAAAGCAGGGATATGATTTCACACTCGGAGAAGGTCTATACTTCGATCGAGGTCCTCGTACTCCAGCCAAAGCGGCATATGTACCAAAAGGGAAACCCGATGATTATTACAAATACGGACGAGGGTTAGGGTATGAATCTTCTTCAGAAGACGAATGTTGCTGGTAATTCGTCAGATTCCTCGGAATGGGATTCCGATACAAGTCTGGGGGAAGCTTTCAAAGCTCTAATGGCGAACGTGGCTATAGCTGATCCGTCCACAATGGAAGACGATGATCAAATGCCAACATGGGAAGACTCGTGGGTTCATCACCTGAACATGCAGTATGGTGATAGGTTCGAACAGAGGGAACCCCCCACTGAAGATAAAATAGTCCAAGTTAACATGGTGACGAGACCAACCCAAAGCCTATATTCATCAGCGATAGTCTTCCCCCAGATGAGAAGGAGGAATTAATTGCTCTCATCAAGGAATATATTGACGTCTTCGCGTGGAACTATGAAGATATGCCCGGGCTCGACCCCAATGTGGCAATGCACCACCTCGATATCAAGCCGGCTGCCAAACCTATCAAACAATAGCAAAGACGGTTTCGTCCGCAGATTATGGAAGCCATTGAGGCAGAGGTTAAGAAATTGATCTAGCCAATATTGTTCCGGTCATGAAGAAGAACGGTAAAATCAGAATTTGTATCGACTTCAGGGACCTGAACACGGCATGTCCAAAAGACGACTTTCCTCTCCCGATCACAGATGTCATTATCGACAATACATATGGATTTGAGAGTATGTCTTTTATGGATGGCTTTTCAGGATATAACCAAATCAAGATGCACCCAGATGACGAGAAGCATACAGCGTTAAGAACGCCCCTTGGTGTCTTTTGCTACACGGTGATGCCTTTCGGTCTAAAGAATGCAGGCGCCACGTACCAACGAGCAATGACTAAGATTTTCCAAGAACGTCTCAGGAAAACAGTCGAATGCTACGTTGATGATTTGGTTGTAAAAAGCCGCAACAAAGAAGATCACATCAAGGACTTAAAGATGATGTTCGATCTCATGCGAAGTCATCAATTGAAGATGAACCCCACTAAATCCTTCCTTGGAATGTCCAGCTGAAAATTCCTTGGATTCGTCGTCACCACTAAAGGTATACATATCGATCCTGACAAAGTGAAGGCGATACACGAACTGCAACCTCCTAGAAATTTGAGAGAGCTCAGAGGATTGCAAGGGCGGCTAGCTTACATCCGGCGGTTCATTTCAAATCTTTCTGGGAAATGCCAGCCATTCTCTAAGTTAAACAAGAAAGGGGTGTCATTCATCTGGGACGTTGCCTGCCAAAAAGCATTCGAAGATATCAAAACATATCTGACGAATCCTCCTGTTCTTGTTGCACCGAAATCGGGTAAACCGTTCTTGATTTACATCAAGGCGATGAACCACTCGATAAGTGCTTTACTGGCACAAGACGACGATAACGGTCACGAACAGGCAGTCTATTACTTAAGTCGGACCTTGATAGGCGCCGAGTCTCGATATCCGATGATTGAGAAAGAATACCTCGCATTGGTATTCGCAATGCAAAAGATGCGGCATTACTTGGTTGGACAGACGATTTACGTCATTTCTAACGTTAATCCAGTACGGGTGTTTATGACACAACCGGCATCTATGAATTGGCGATTAGCGAAGTGGGCCCTTCTCTTGTCCCAATATGATTTGCACTTCAAACAGCAGAAGTCGATTAAGGGACAAGCGATTTGTGATCTTTTGGCGGCAAACCCGACCACAGATACGATAGAAGTATATGATGATTTGCCGGATGAAACCCACGAGGTTAACACTACATCGCACCAACAAGTATGGCAATTATATTTTTATGGTGCTTCGAGGGTAGTTAATAGGGCAATAACCCCGGGAGGTTCTACAGTTTCCTCTGGAGTTGGAGTTGTCTTAATTTCCCCGGGAGGTTCTACAGTTTCCTCTGGAGTTGGAGTTGTCTTAATTTCCCCGGGGAAGCATGTGATGCCTCGAGCTTATTCGCTGACTAGTCTGTGTTCCAATAACGTAGCCGAGTACAACGCGCTTCTCATTGGACTCAGTTTCGCCAAAGAGCTGGGGGTCGAATATCTCAAAGCTTTTGGGGATTCTCAATTGATAGTCAACCAAGTCCGTGGAGAGTATGAAGTCAGGAACCATGACCTGATCCCATACACCAGGAGGCCATCAAAATGGCAGACTCTTTTGAAGAATTCTTTATTAAATACATCCCTCGTCTCCAGAACGCTTATGCGGATGCACTGGCAGCACTAGCGGTATCACTTGCACAGCTTCCCGAAACTGAGCTGTTAGTCACAGTAAGGACGCATCAACTCTGCATACCCATATACGATATGGATATTGAAGAGGAAGATGACGGGAACATAAGCGCCAAGGAGGTGAATTCAACTCAAATTGGGTATGAGTCCCGAGATTGGCGTTTTCCCATCATTGACTATGTCCAATATGGTATTTTGCCAGAGGACGTAAAAGAAAGGGAATCAATCCGCCGAAGAGCACCAAGATTCTTCTATAATACCGAGACCCATACATTATACCGTAGAGGGTACGATGGTTTGTTACTCCGATGCCTTTCGAACAAAGAAGCAGAAGAAGTTCTCAAGGAAGCACACGAAGGAGAATGCGGTGCGCATCAGCCCGGTCCCAAACTGTATGATCGCTGTTTGTTGGAAAAATTGTAAAGAAGAGAATAAAGAAAATTGATTTGTATTTCTTTGATTCTGATTACAACTTGATTACAAAAGAGAGGAAAACGAATTTGGTTTTCCCCTTTGTTTAAAACTGGGTTCTTCACGGTGGCGATGGAGTGCCTCCCTCGAATGCTCGCGTCGAGTTTGCTCTCCGTTGACGATCCGCATGTCTTGATTCACTGGAACGATGTCTTCTCCTCACGATTCGACGCTGTGGAGAACTTGCGTGGCAAGTTTGAAACTCTTGATGAGTTGATAACTCTGAACGAGTTTGAAACTCTATGAAAGAGTTGAGCGAATGGATTAGCTGAGGCGTTTAACAAGATGATCATTAAGATCCTGTCAAAGCTCGTGAAGACCAATAAACGAGACTGGGACGATAAACTCGGTGAAGCACTCTGGGCTTATCGCACCACCATACGCACACCTACAGGAGCCACCCCATATTCGTTGGTATACGAATGTGAAGCTGTGCTACCATTGGAGATTCAAATCACATCCCTTCGGATCGCTCTCGCAACCGAGATGACGACAGAAGAACAACATCAGAAACATCTTGAAGAACTCGAAAGGTTGGATGAAAAGCGCTTGGAAGCTCAACAACAAATTGAGTTTTATTAAGCCCGAATATCTAGGGCCTTTAACAAAAGAGTCCGACAGAGAAGCTTTAAGGAAGGAGATCTGGTCCCAAGCCCGAATATCTAGGGCCTTTAACAAAAGAGTCCGACAGAGAAGCTTTAAGGAAGGAGATCTGGTCCTCGCTGCTCGCCGACCGATAATCCTCAACTCCAAGAAGAAAGGTAAATTTGAACCCAAATGGGAAGGACCGTTTGTGATAGACACAGTCTACTCAAACGGTGCATATCACCTGATTACTCAAGAGGGCGCCAGGCAATTAATGCCAATAAATGAGAAGTTCCTAAAAAAGTACTATCCCTAGTACATTCAGGATAACTCATTTACCGGGAAGTTCCTTGAAGAATATTACACTTAATATTCTAGAGGATAACCCAAAATAATTTTCACCACCAAAATCCCTCACTGATCAATTTCAATTGACAGTGAGTCCACCAAAAGTGTTTTTCTGGCCCTCTTGATTCTTTCCATGAACAAGAGGTCCACTTTCATTTTGGAGTCCCCTTTCGATAAACGAAAGAACTCCCTTCTTTTTCTCTTTGGTTAAGCCTTCTCATGGTTATAACCGAAGTTGAAATTTCACTTCGATAAACGAAAAATTTATTTTCAGATTAGATAACCAATCCTATAAAAGGTAAGTTTATCTAAATTTTCCAGATTCTCGGAGTGGAGATCCCACTTCTAGTTTCTTTTGCGCTGGAAATAAAATATAAAATTCTTCCTTTCCAGAATCAAGGAACAGCATATAAAATTCTTCCTTCCTTGTATTTGGGTTCGCCTTCACCCTAAAAGAAGACCGGGAAATAGAATATAAAATTCTTCCTTTCCCGCACCGATCTTTTCCAAAATTTATCAATCTAGGATTCATCCTAGGAAGTTTATCCCGAATCCTAAGCAGGGATAAGTCTGCGCCTAACACGCGCTGCCGGTTTAGTCTTTTTCCGTAGAAAAAGACACCAGAGTTCGATTCTGGGGTATTCTATCCTGAAACCTAAGCAAGGATAAGTCTGCATCTAACCCGCGCTGCCGGTTAGTTCTTAACCGTTGAAAAGAACATCCGTCCACATATTCAACATTGTGGCAGGTTGTTATTAATAACACACAATTCGCATGCTAGCCCGACTCAAACGGTAGTCGGTAAAGGCTAATCAAATCCGTTGAAGGCTGGGGGTTAGCCAAAAATCCTAAATTCAACACCTAACACGTGTCGCCGGGTAGCCTATTCCCGTAACAATAGCGAAGTCTATGTATTCGACATCATAGCACAAAGTCTCAGAGAATTCACTCTCTTAGCACAACGTTACATGCGGAACGGATTTAGACAATCCGTATGCTAGTCCAATTCAAACGGTAATCGGTAAAGGTTTATCAAACCCGTTGAAGGCTGAGGGTTTACCAAAAATCCTATGAGTATTATGGTCAATCATTTCAAACGGAATGAGGAATCATAATAAAGATAAAGATAAAAACTAGTTTCACTAAGAGAATCAAAAGTCAAAGTATTCAACAAATGAAATCATACATCAAGCCCATGGCTAAAAATCTGCTGACTAAACTTAGACAGCTTCTCATCATAAGCTTGCCTAAGCTCATCTTGCAACTCGGATCTGATGGACTCTTCAGTCGCGGCTAAAGTCTTCACAGCGACCTCCTCTGTCTCGACCAGCTTCTGCTTCAAGGACTTCAACTCATCAGATAAAGCAGTATGGGCTTGCTGATCTTGTATCTTCGTCATCTGAAGAATACTCAAAGTCTCCTCTTTCTCACGGAGTACTCTTCGGAGCTGGTCTATCTCGGTCTCACAAGAGGCAATGGAAGAATCAAGCTCGTCGAGTGAGGATGATCTAATAGCAAGGTTAGCCTCAACTCGGTCTACCCGGTCCCGCTGCACCTGAATCTCGAGCTCAGCAAGAATCCGAGTATCGCGCCATGTCTGTAAGCGAGTATCCAACTCGGCAGCAATGAATGAAGAGGCACCTGCATCCCGGAGCTCGTGAAACATCTGAAGCTCATGCTCTAGGCAGTCAAGATCATCAACTATAGCCTTCGCCAGATCCGGGTATCCTGCATCCCTTATCGAATTTATCCTAGAATCAAGTAATGGTTTAAACTAGTGAAGGGAATGTCCGCCGTGGAAGAGTTTGCCAAGCATAGCATTCACAATGCAGAAGAAAGAGCGGACTTCTATGCAGATGACGATCTTCTCAGGGTCATTGTCCGATAACAACTCCTTCACGAGGACATGAAGCCGAGAAGGAAGCCCTACATAAAAAGGAGAAATTCGTCAAAACCCTTAATGAGGAAATAAATGACATTTCTCAGTTGCTTAATTTATACCTCCTTCCCCTTGAGTCACTGGGGGTAGTGGGGGTGTAACGGCTGTGGATGTATCGGCTGGTGTAGCTGGTCTCACAGCCGGCTCAACAGGATCAGTCTCGACAAAAACTTCTGTCAAACACAAAACGGAATTCTCAGATTCATCACATTATAGCTGCATTAGTCAAAAAATGGCTAGTCCTATAATTAACCTGAGAAGAGGCACGTACCTTCAAAAGCAGTCAAAAAATCTGACACAAGAAAATATAAATGCGAAAGAAGAATAAAGAGACTACGACCAATGGGTCCACAAACAAACCTTCCCCGTCGAAATCTTCGGTCGGGAAATCTGACACGAGAAAATATAAACGCGGTGAAAGAAGAATGAATAGACTATGACCAAGGAAATGACTTACCTCCTACGGGTGCTTCAGCCTCTTCACTCCCAAAGTCCATGTTTGCCTCCTGCAATTTATCTAAAAGAGCAAGAAGCATAGAGACGATTAGGGAATGCACGAATTTTGGATCGTTCAACTTCTTCGTGTGCCATCTAAAAGATATATTGTCAATGGTAGATGTACTTGGATTCGCTGAATCAGGTCCTACATTGATAGCCTCCCCAACGTCGGCAGCTTCTGCAGGCTTTTCTACCGGGTACGGCGAGTCAGGCTCACCAGAAGATACAAAATCATGAGGACCGTGATCGATACTCATCTCGCCTTCCTCGCGCTCTCCTGTATAGAATGGAAAAGCATGAGCCTGAAATTCTAAACGATCAAGAGAATGGTCTGTAGAATAGATGTTACCTCCATCTCTAGCAGAATCGTCACTAGCCAAATCCATGTCAGATGCTCGCGGATCTGCACGCGGCTTGCGGACTAGTTTCTTCCGCCTAGTAGCTGGAGCAACAGTTGAAGGACTTGCCCGAGTAAAAGGACGGAATTCTTCTTCACTGTCGGTCGCTGTCCCTGAAACATCAGATAGTGGTCAGGACTAACAATTCTAAAATGCAGAGGGAGAAGATAGGTGACTAACCTCGCTCGAAATCTTCCTCGTAGTCTTCAGGATCTCCGCCTGAGGCCTCTCCAGCAGAACTGAAGGCCTTATTTCCTTTTGCGTCAATTCGGCGGGTCTTGCCCCGCGCCCTCTGTGACCGAGCATCGTCCTGAATCACACGAGAATCAATCTGAGAAGCTTCCTCGGCCACTAGCTCTTCAATCGGCTTCACGGGGACAGTTTTATTAGCTGCTAACAACCACCTGCAGCTTAAGAAGGTGAGATTCAACTGCCGCTCAGCACTCGGGAGACTGAACTTAGCACCAGTACAGCCCTTCACGGTCCACAACAATGCACGAAGATCGTCCACCAAACTTCCATGAGTCCGAAGCTGCTGATATGGATTCCCGACATAAAGCTGATCATAACCAAACTGGCCGGCGAATCGGTAGGGTAGATATGGCTCTATAAAACACTGATTCCCCACCCGGAAGGTCAGATAGCCCGGCCTAATGTTCACTAGCCAATTAAAGCAGCCGATATCTAAATAAGTTCGATACTCCCTCGGCTTCTCCTCATCAATCAAACACTCGCCATATCGGCTGGAGAACTGTGGAAAGCAAGTGGAGAATACCCAGCACTTGTGGACCTGTAGTTGCCTTCTGATGTCAGGGAATCCTCAGCCCTCCCACTTGCCATTCTAAAGCAACTGTAATAGAGGAACAGAGTGGTCTGTGGCGTTCGGTACCGACATCATATCAGAACAATGAAGGACGAACCAAGCCATCAAATAAGTATACGGAAGCTCCACCTTAATGGTAGGAATCTGAGTCGGCGATTCACTTTCTTTCCGTGTAAAAGCACTAGAAATCTGTCGAAGCCCTTGATGAATATTAGCCACCATCACCGGAAGAAGCGAAAGTTCCTTTTTGTAGGCAAGTTGAACCGCTAGGTAGAGCACTTCTAATGGAAAAGCGTCACCGGACTGATACGGGACCACGCATTTCTTTAACCAGATAACGAGGTAACCTGCAAGAAGGGTCATCGGCCGAATCAGTGTGGTCGCATGCTATAAGAATGATTTAAACTTGGTCCCTGCAGGAAAGCCACTCTCAGGATTGCTAATGGTATAGGAATGAGCGTCAATCTTCTTCAGTAGACTATTAACCCCTGAAGGAGTGAGTGGTGCCAGCTCATAAATAGCCTCGCCAGAATTGCTCTCTAGATTTCTGAACAAATAAGACGCGAACTGCTTCAGGCTAACATTTGATTTAGTCCTTGTTGCTAAAGGCTCAGACTGCGCCAAAGCAATATGATAGTGACATGTGAGATCCCATAAAGTCTCATAGCGGTCGGGCATACGGTCCTTCTGCTGACTCAATTCATGGTTGGAAGGAAAGTACTCCTGATATAACATCTGACCCATGGGCAAACCAGAAATCTTGTGCATCTCATGGAGAGCCAAGCCCAACTCTCCGTGCCTGGTCAGAAAAGTGTTGGAATCTGGATTATAAAGCTCACATAGGGCAAAGAAATGCTTCGCGCTTGTAGGCAAACCATGCATGGTGGCCCGAATGGCTGCATAAAGGCCGCAAGCATGTAACTAGGAGCTGCCTGATGAGTGATATAGCCACAGTGAACACTCTCATGCTCCTTCGTCAAGCGCCACGACATCTCCCGTTTAGCAGCCTGACGCCTAAGCTCAGTCAACGAGCGGTGTCGAGGAATCTTCGGCAAATATATGAAACCACCGCTATTCTTATGGAGCCACTGCTCGGCATCAATGAACACTGCATCAGGATCTCTGACAAAATCGCCAAATAAAAAGTCAGTCTTCCTGAGAGACTGAACAGAACTGGCATCCTTCACGAAAGGCGCATCTGTAATCAACTGTCAAAGAGCTCGATGACCAACTTCCTTCACCACTTAGGCAACCTCTGTAGACGTGCCCGGAACAAACTGAAGCATAAGTGGAATGGGTGAAAAATCATCGGACGTCGAATAATACTCGTCACGATGTCCGTTCACCGCATGAGATGAAAATGCTCCGGAAGGATACTCCACTTAAAACAAGCAATTAAACGTTTGTTAATTCCAGTTATAAAAGGAAATTGAACTCATCCTACAAATGGGTAAGATAGAGTCATTGCCTTATAAAAGGGTGAGACGATTTTGCCACATTGTGCATTCATAAGATAGAGTATATCGACAATATATCCCTGCCTTATAACGCACAATGCAGCGTCAAAACGCCCCCTTTATTTTGAGATATGGTTTTGACCAAGCAAAACCTATCTTTAAAGCGTCGATCCTCACCAAGGAGAATCAAGTCTCTTCCCGATCGCCTCACCAAGGAGAACAACGTGGGGAAAAAGGACTAATTTGTAAATTTCCAGGAAAAAGATGACTAATTTGTAAATTTCTAAATATGCCAAAAATAGCTCACCAGCGTACGAGGGAAGCACGCCATCAGCCGGTGCAGTAGGGGAGCGACATCTCGGGATACGCGACATGATGATCTGCAAAATAAATTAGGGGATCAGATCCAGAAAACAAAATTTCCCTTTTTATCTACCCCCCTGAAAGATGAGCTCGAGACGCCAAATCATAATCCTAACCCTCATATGCAATCCCACAAATTCATAAATTGAATTAAGCATGAAATATGCTAAAATTATGGAGGATATACCTGAAAGAAAGCTCGAGGATCTAATAAAAATTAGATCTTAAAAGAGGCTCGAACCACGTGCTCGAGGGGCCTGAGAGAAATTTTTATATGAAGATTTTTGAGAGATTTTTTAGTCTAAGATCCAAAGGAAGGCTAGATCTAAGACAAATATGAGGATTTGAGGGAGAAAGGATGCACGAGGGAAGAGAAATCAAGAAAATTAGACAAAGGGGGGGCCGGCCCTAGAGAGGAGGAAAAGAGAGGCTTTTATAGGTGAACCAGCCTTGAACCAGACCGGACCAGGTTGAACCAGACCAGACCAGTCTAAATCAGCTCAAAAGAGACTGAACCAGACCAAACCAGGCTTAACCAGGCCAAGCCAGACTAAACCAGACCAGACCAGGATGAACCAGTCGAACCAGTCTTGAACCAGTCCTGAACCAGCCTTGAACCAGGTTGAATCAGTCTTGAACCAGGTCGAACCAGTTTGAACCAGATTTGAACCAGAATTCAAATTGTAGCTGAACCGAGCATCGAAACAACTTCAAATCGACCGATGGTTTAGTCCTTTGTTTATTCTTTCCTCTCCCACACATTCGGAAGGGTCAGAAGATTTTTCGAGCCTAATTACTGCCTTTTTTGGGTCATTATTAGGCCGGTTCGGCTCATTCGGACATGAAAAATACTCCAATAAGGTATACGAGTATAAACTATTCCCTATTTTTGGTTGAGAAGTTTCTGGAGAATATTTTTTCTAAAAATATTCTTAAGGATAACTCAACAATACTACGCCGGACAACGCGTCAACGATCGACAATCAGTTCTATGTTAAACCAACAAGCACCGAATAACGGTCAGAAAATCAGGAATCGACTTCAAGTTTTAAATTCTGACAACGGTCAGACAATAAATGCAGCACCAGAAACCTTACAGACATTCGACGAAGCACCGAATAGCCTGAAGAATTGAAGGAATCAAGAACAGAAGCCATTCCAAAGTCCCGTTACACCGACTGAAGGTTGGGATAATAATATCCAAAGTATTCCAGACTCTTCTATAAAAGAACGAGGCTGAAATACTTTTGGGGGGTATCTGTAGGCATATAAAACTGCCTATAGGTCCCTGAACGCAGCTCGGCACGATGATTTGACAAACCAACGAACCATCGGGTGACGTATCTAAACACGAGCGTCAGTCCACAACGCCGAAGCCAAGTGACACGCAACGAAGCGGATTAACGAGGCGACGAGGTTAACGAATCGCACGCAAGCAACGGAATACATCCATTCGCGTGCGGAATCAAGCCAACGGTTCGGGGAGTCAACGAGTCATCCAACCATAGGACGAATTCGAACTCAAACACCAAGGCGGATTTACTGCCAAATCGGGATCCAGACTTCCAAATCAGAGTTCAGATCAACGACGAGGCGGATTTACTGCCAAATCATGATCCGGACACCAAATCCGAGTCTAGATCAATAGTAAAACTTGGATAAACCGTGAAACCGGACAACGGACGCAACGGCAAACACCCGGCCATAAACCAAGCCACCCAAGGGTGGCTCAGTGGCCGAGCCACCCCAAAAGGGGTGGCTGGGTGGCCGAGCCACCGAGCCACACTCAGATCTGGGCCCAGATCTGGGCCCAGATCCGCTTTCAGAGGCTATAAATAGAGGGCTATGGGCTCATTTGTGAAGGGTTGGAACTTTTGGAGCCAAAACTCTGCTGAATTGAGATCTGAATCTTGGAGATTTGAAGCTTTGAAGACTTGCTCTTTCAGATCCGGTGCTCGGCGATCGTCCATGCCAAATAAGGCAGGAGTTCGAGGATCCGGTGCTCGGCGATCGTCCATGCCAAATAAGGCAGGAGTTCGAGAGGGATCGGATCTGAGATCTACACGACTATACTCCGGATCAAAGCTTGGCCTTTGATCCCGAGAAGGCTATTATTTCCTTGGTGAAATAATACCCCCGGCTATTATTTCCTTCATGAGATAACACCCGCTATAACGTGTAGATCCAACCAGATCTAGATCGCGCGGTGGTCCACGGATTAACCCCGGCGCAGACGAAGAACCCACAAAAGCGAGCGACTGCAAAACAGGAGCTCGTGATTCGTTCGACAAACAAGGAAAAAGTTGTAATTTTTATTTTCTTTTGATCTCGTTGTAACCGGATCTTATAAAAAGACCGGATCTTTGTGTAATCGATAAACAATTGCCAAAGAGCATAATGACATCAATGAAAGCTACGATTTTTCCCGCGAACAACTATGGAGGCCGCCAGAGCGGCGGAGGGTCAGGATGATGATGCCTCTGGGGCTGGAGCTGGTGACTGTGACCCGTTGGGTCGTTCTCGAAGGCTGGGCCAAGTTAGCTGCCAAGGATGCGAGAGCGTCCGCATGTGTGTTCTTGGAATGGAGCACGTGTTTAATGTGGAAACTCTCGAATAACTCCACTAGCCTGACAGCCGCTTTGTGGAGTGGGATGAGATCGTCGTTCCTTACTTCATATTCGCCGGTCATTTGTTTAACGATGAGTTGGGAGTCGCCGTAAGCCTCCAGATGCTTTATCCCTAACTCTCTGGCTAATTCAAGCCCTATGAGTAACACGTTGTACTCGGCCTGGAGCTGTTCGGTCTACCTCTTCTGCCGCATCGAAGGCGGCTCTGGTGACTTCGAAGGACACTCCCCCTCTACCTGGTGTGGGGCTACAGGCGGGGGTCTCAACGACTCCTACGCCCGCACCCGGAGGTAATAATTTTTGGTACTCTCGAGCACAAAGCCGAATCTGCTATCTTCTAACATCAGTGTCTAATCTGAGCAGGTGCAGCTGAGAGAGTGATCTCTATCCCTTCGGACAAAGAGGAGGAGACCGGAGACGGAAAAGAGACCGGTGATTCAGGTAAGCATAGGCTTAAATGTTGTTGATCTTCCGGGGCCGAAAGGGCATTTGTCAATCTTTTCTTTCGCATCCGCAGTCGGCCCTTCTCATGAAGCTACTGGCAAGGAGGATCCTTTTTCTTGGGAGGGTCATTAAGGCGGAGAAATGGGCGGATCAGAGGCGGATGATGACGTCTCGATTCATGAGGCGCTGTCTAGCGAGGAAGAGGCGTTGGCTCCTGAGGACAGGTCTGGCCAACAAGAGGAAATCTCCATTCCCGCGGGAGCACTGATTGGTGGGGAACCCTTGTCGCAAGAGCTTTCGACTCAGAGGAGGACTCCCACTCGGGTGGTGGCCGCTTCCTCCTCTGTAGTGGCTAGTGACGCCACGGCTACTACCCCGATGGCCCACCCCCGTTTCCGCGGTTATGACCACCAGCACTTCAATCGTAACCTCGTCTTTGGCGGAGGGGGCTGCCCTTTCTCCCTTGGAACGTTTGCAGAAGAGGAGCACGACACGAGCCTTGGTTTACTTCGAAGACACTTTGGCTGACTGCATCAGACTCGTCCTGGAGGATAATTGTTCTTTCGAGGAGTTCAAGGAGGACCTCGATCACAACATTTTCTTCTTAATCAAGAGGCTAGGCGCCACCGTGGCAAAACCGTACTTTTCCCGTTTGAAAGAAGTGGAAGAGGCTGCTCAGCGGTTGCTCACCCTTCGTGCGCAGAGTTCCACAATGGTTGATCTCGCCTCCGACGAAGTCCGAGCAGCAGTGGAAGAGCGCGATCGCCGCCTGAATGAGACTATGTCGCTGGAGACAAAGTTGGCCGTAGAATTGGAGCATGCCAATGCTGAGGATGCACAAGTGGCTCTTGAGCAACAGACAGCCGATAACCGTCTTTCTCGCCTATCCTCCGAGATAGAGGAACTGAAACGAGTTATAGCTGACACACAGGCCTCTTTGGTCATTCGAGAGAAGGCTCGTGAGCAAACGGCGAAGGAGTTGGCGGACATTGAGTCTCGTCGGCGATTGGTCACTGATTCTGTCGAGGAGAAGGATCGAGCTCTCAAGGAGGCCAAAGATACCGTTCAGGACTTAGTCTCGCGTACCGAGGAAGATCTTCGCCGAGAGATCCTGAAGAGACTTGAACTTCGCCTAGCCGGAGAGATTCGTGAGGCGGAATTGCGGTTGAAGGCTTTGTAATTTACCTTTAATTCCCCGTTGTAATAGGATTTCTTTATGAATGAAATTATCCTTTCGTTCTTGGTCACTATTACTTCTGTGCATGCTCCATTTAACATGTGTTAACTAGAGTGTTAGTTGTGAGGGGTGGTTTTTAGTTGTCGGCGAATTTCGTCCGTAAGCTTGTCTCCTCTGCGAGCGGATTTCGTCCGTAGGCGGATTTGAAATTGACTCAAGTTCCAGAGGGGCAATCGGTTTTGACCCGCGGGAATCTCAGCGGCGAATTCGCCATCAGGTAGGCTCCGCTTTCGGTGGGCCACGTATCAGTTTATGCTTACGTCAGCCAAGAAGGCGTGGGCACGTCGCTTCACATTGAATGCGGCGCAGCGGGGCTCTTCGTCTATCGTGCCCGATTCGGGCCGTTGTTGAAGATCGTATCTCAAAACCGTTAGATCTTGGCTGTCCAGGTAAGATCCGATTTGTTCGGCCTTACCCTTCAACTGTTTTAGCCTTGAACGGTCCAATCGAGTATTGAGTAACAGTCTAGGATTCTTAGAGTATTTAACGCCCTTACCCTTGGTTAAGAGAGGCTATAGCTTCTTTCACTGTCTTCCCTAGAGGAAACCTCAGTTCTCCTCTCATCGGACCCATAATGGTACCGAAGGTAAAGAGAGTTGTTTCCAAGAAGAGGAAGGAGGCGTCTCCTTCGGGCGCCGCCGAGGTCGCCGCGGCCGAAGGTATCTTTTCGTCCTGACTCTCGCATGGGTTGAATAGGTATTCTTCCCTTGACTCCTCTCTGTGTTATTGTTGTGTTTTACAGATCGAGAAGAGACGCCGACTGTCGAGGAGCATGCGGCCGAGCCTATTCTGATTTCTGACGACGAATCTGAAGGTCTTGCGACCTCCGCCGCCTCAGGCTCTGCTCCCCAGCCGGGAGCCGAACCCTGTCTCGAGATTCTACCCATTACGGCGCTCGCTCCAGGTCAAGAGCCTACTTCCTCTGAGTCCTTATCCTGGCAGGCTCGCGTCGAAGAGTTTGAGAACGCTGTGAGACAGGTGATTTCCCTCGTCAACCTTAGCCTGGGCAGCTTTGACGGCTTCAGGCAATCCCTACTGGATCGCGTGGTCGACTTTCGGCGGTCGGGCGAGAATCGGCTTGCTACACGTTGTATGCAGGAGCTCCATCTTTTGGAGTCGCGCATGATAAGGGTAGAGACATTGCTGCGGGAAGGCCCGGAAGCCAATCTGGAGCCTTGCCTAGTTCATGTCAGGCATCAGGAAGCTTGGGAACAGGAGGTCCGTTCCAAAGAAATAGCGGACTCGGAATCCATCGTCAACTTTTGGGTGGATCAACAACATTCGTTGGAGGAACGAATCGTCAACCTTAATCGTACTGTAGCCCGCCTGAGAGCTGAACTGGGACAGGCGGAGACGAACTTGAAGGGGCTCCAGTCCGACGTTGTAAAGGTCAGTAAGAACGCTGAAGCAGAAACTCGGAGCCTCCAAGCCTTGCGCCAAAAGGATGTTGCTGCCCGGTCGAGCCGCGAAGACCGGATTCGGAAGGCGGCTGAAGACAAAGCCCGGGAGGATCATGCAAGAAGAGTGGTGATGACCAAAGAAGAGCTCTCTTCTTTTAGCGTGTTCGACTGAGATCTTGGACTTGTGAATGTGTTAAGACATTTTGCTTATGACTCGTTTGTTTATGAAGTCATAACTTTGTTCAAATGTGTTGTCTTAAAAACTGGGTGCGTGTTTTGCTTCTTGAACGTAGTATTATGACTTTCGCAGTTGCAAAAACCATAACTTTGTTCAAATGTACTGTCTAGAAGCATCTACTGAAGTTCATGTTTTCTTGTTACTCACACCTCCTTTTGGTATGTCGTTGTTCGGTGTTTTGTTTGCATAGCCGACGGTGACTTAACATTGCAGGCGAAATTCCTCGAACAGTGGTGAGTTTACTTTGAAGGTTCGACTCCTGCATAGGCGAGTTTTCACTGCATGCAGATTCGAGTGATCTCGAATTAGCACTACAAGCCTCCTTCTGGAACGCTGGTGAGTGCCTACTGAAAGTGAAGCTAGCTTGATGGCGAGTTTGCTGGAAGGCTAACTTCGACTGTTGGCGAACTCGGGCTACCGGCGAAACTCTTGTGGTGGCGAGTTCGTCTGTAGGCGAGACTTGATCACGGAGAATTTTACTCAGGGGCTAAACTCAACTGCTGGTGAGAAGGCTAAGCTCGATTGACGGTCGTTTACTCTGCAGGCAAACCCGTATGATGGTGAGTTTGAGTCGAAAGCCAAACTTGATTGATGGCGAATTTACGCTGCAAGCGAAACCCGTATGATGGCGAGTTTACACGACCGGCGAAACTTTAGGGGTGTCGAATTCGTCCCACAGTTGGAGATCTAACCGTGGGTGAAATTTTTGCCACGTGTCCGTCTGCGGGCTTAAGTGCTTGCTAGCTAAGGCTCTGCGGGCGCATTAACGCTCATTAATGGCGAAGCGATAGAACGCTTCGCCTCATGGGCTTAATCTGATCGGTCGGTTTGGAGTCCCGAGAGGAATGGCCTTTATTAGCGTTGAGCTCGAAGCGTCACAGGACATCTGGACCGCTCGATCGTTTGAGGGGACAGATCATGACCGTCGAATTTTTTGGTTATATAAATAGAATGTACTTGCCATCTTTCCAGCAAAGTTCTCTTCCTTTCGAGATAATTCGCTAAAAGAAGAGAATAGACGCAGGACTTCTCCTTGACCCATGGCTTCCGACTCCGACCACAGCGTTTTTGAGGGTGTTGGGTCTTCTGCCACCGTCGTCGATGTCGGTGCTCCTCCTACTTCTCCTGCGAGTTCGGTCCAGGAGTCTTCTACCCCAGACCCCACAGCTCACCCTGCCTTCGAAGCTCTCCAGAAGTTGGAGGGTTTGGTCCATGGTATCGGCATCTCGGTCAGCATGGGTGACGGGAGGTATTACGATGTGCTCCCCCTCGTGGAGTCGGGTCTGAAGGCGGTCCGCCGCGAGGGTGGCACCTTGCTCGCACGACGGTGTAAGTGGGAGCTTGAGCGCGTGGAGGGGTTGATGTACCACCTCGAGGAGCTGGCATACGACGACCCTTCCGACATGCCACCGCCCCTCTGCGCCTCCTGCCTGCTCGAGCGCGAGGTGCTTGAGCGGTAGGAGCGGGCGAGATGTATCCAGGTGAAGGAGGCCGAGCTTAGGCGCCTGCGCAAGCAGTGCAAGGTGGTGCAGGCCCGAATGGATGTTTATCTGGATGCCGCTTTCTTCAAAGACGCCGGGTCCCTTCGTGGCGAGGCGATGCTGCTAGAGCTCGAACATGAAAACAGGGCAATTGGTCGTGCTACTGCGGAGGCGGATCGATCGCTTCAGCTCCTCCGCCAGGAGGAAGAGGAAGATGAAGGCGTAATGGCCTTTAGCTTTTTTGCTTATCTTTGCTTCGCATGCACAGTTTTCTTTTTCCTTTGTCTGCGCTGTTTGGCATTTGAGTTGAACTTGGCGAGCCTCTGATTATTTTGTTTTGTACTTAGTCGTTTTGGCTCTTATTCTGTCCTTGGTTGCTCACAGCGTGGGATTGGGTTAACTCCGATTTTCGCGTTGTAGCTCAAATGGGATCGAGAGAGCAACACTTGGCTTGCAGCACAGAATAATCGTTCGCTCATGCGGCCAACGGAAGACCCAAACTTCGAATCGCCACTCGGCGAGTTGTTGCTCGGAGAACCGGCAGAGTCTGGGTAGGCGACGACACAGGTGATAATCGAATCGTTCAGGGATGTAGGAATGTGACGATTGATTGTTGTAGGAGCCGTCGCGTGGTAGACTACTACCCATCAGTTACCCTAAGGGAATGTTAGGATATCTGGAATAGGTCAAATAGTTCAGGGACGTAAGAGTGTGACTATTGACAGAAGTAATAACACGTCACGTGGTAGGCTATTACTTAGGCTGTGTTACTCATAGGAATAACGACGCCAATCATCAGAGGTGATCATTAACCTGATGGGGTTTTGTCGCGATTGGAGCAACTGTGGGGACCTACCATCCTTCTGAAGAGGATTAGTAAGTAGATTTTGTTAGAGATTTAATGTTAACGTGACAGGGGCTGTCGTGATTAGAACGACTTTGAGGACCCACCATCCTTTAGAAGAGGATTGGTGGGGGATTGTGGCTCTGGTCCTAACTATCTGAAGGTTTGACCAAGTGAGCGTTTGATGTCGCCTACCTGAGATGCTAGTCTCGCTTGTTTTGAGAGGTTCGCCAAGACAGGGAGCTTAGCTCAAGAAGTGGATTTCGCCTATACTGATAGGCTTGCTTGATATGAGTGATTCGCCTGATCTGAGCGATTCGCCTGAACTGAGCGATTCGCCTGATCTGAGCGGTTCGCCTGTACTGGTAACCTGGCTTAAGAAATGGAAGTGTAGGAACAGTTTTACCTCTTATACCAGTTAGAGGGTGTGAGGGCCAGTTTAAACTCATGCACTCGTGGGAGTTAGTGAAGAAGAACTAGGGGTAGTACTTCTTCAGATACTTGCCGTTGATGGGCATCATGATCTTATCGCCATTTGGCTTGACGAGGCGATAGGCGCCGTTCGAGTAGACTGTCTCTACTACGAATGGTCCTTCCTATTTGGATTGGAATTTCCCCTTCTTCTTGGAAGTGAGGATCATCGGTCGGCGAACGAACAGTACCAGTTCTCCTTCCTTGAAGGCTCGGCGTTTGACTTTTTTGTCGAAATTCTTGGCCATTCGAGCTTGATAAAACTCGATGTGCTGTTGAGCTTCTAGTCGTTTGTCGTCCAACGCTTCGAGCTCTGCGAGTCGTCGTTGGTGATTATCCTCCACCGTCATCCCTGCTGCTAGGGCGATGCGGAGAGATGGGATTTGAATCTCTAAAGGCAACACGACTTCACAGCCGTTTACCAATGAATAGGGTGTGGTACCAGTCGGTGTGCGAACCGTTGTACGATATGCCCATAAGCTTTCGCCTAGATTTTCATTCCAATCGCGTTTGCTAGTGGAAGTCAGCTTGGTCAAGATCTTGATAATTGTTTTGTTGAAGGCCTCGGCCAAACCATTCGCCGAAGGGTTATAGGCCGTGGATGACAAATTTTGTATTCGGAATTTGTCACAAAACCTGGTGAACGCATGGCTGACGAACTACATGCCGTTGTCATGAATAATACGCCGGGGCACGCCGTATCGGTATATGACATGGTGTTTGATGAATTTAATCACGTCATTAGTCTTGACTTCTCTTAGGGGGACGACTTCGGCCCATTTAGAGAAGTAGTCGGTGATCGCGAGAATGAAGCGATGACCTCTTGCCGATGGCGGTGATATTGGCCCGACTATGTCCATCCCCCATGCTTCGAAGGGCCAAGATGCCCTCGTCGGATACAGATCCTCAGGAGGTTGGTGCATGTAATTGGCGTGGATTTGGCATTCGTAGCAGTGTTTCGCATAATCGACTGCGTCGATACCATCCCAGGCCAAAAGTAGCCTATCCTCCGCAGGCAATCCCAAAGCTTGAGTCTGGGCTGATGAGGCTCGCACACACCGTTATGGGCTTCGCGTAGGGCCTCTTGCGCCTCTGCCTTTGAAAGACATCGAAGCAATAAGCCGTCATATGACCTCCGATATAGCGTCTTAGTGGTTGAATCATAGTAGAACCTCGAGGCACGTCGTCGGATGAACTCTCGTTCCCTTGCGTCTTCAGGCAACATGCCGTATAGGACGTTATCGATGATCGGGAGACGCCAGTCTTCCTGATTAGGCTGATCCGGGGTTTGATGAGTGGCGTTCGCCTCTGGGACATCTTTTAGTTGAAAGAGTTTTCGGCTGACGACTGTGACCCATTGGGTCATTCCCGAAGGCTGGGCCAAGTTAGCTGCCAAGGATGCGAGAGCGTCCGCATGTGTGTTCTTAGAACGGAGCACGTGTTTAATGCGGAAACTCTCGAATAACTCCACTAGTCTAACAGACGCTTTGTGGAGTGGGATGAGATCGTCGTTCCTGACTTCATATTCGCTGGTCATTTGCTTAACGATGAGTTGAGAGTCGCCATAAGCCTTCAGATGCTTTATCCCTAACTCTCTGGCCAATTCGAGCCCTATGAGTAACGCGTTGTACTCAGCCACGTTGTTGGTGCACGGTTCTGTTAAAGAAAAGGCCCGGGGTAACACGTGGTCAGCTGAGAGGTGAGGACCACCCCCACTCCTGCAGCGATAGAGCCGCTCGTGCCTGCACGAGACGCGCCGTCGAAGATATGACGGGCAACAAAGAGTTATTTGCAACCCTATCAAGGATTGAAGGAGGCAATGTCTCCTTCGGTGGAGGTGAGAAAGGCAAAATCGTTGGTATTGGCTCCATTGGTAAGAAACCCTCACCCATAATAGAAGATGTTTATTTAGTAAGTGGTTTGAATCATAATCTTCTTAGTATTAGTCAATTGAGTGATAAAGGTTTTGATATTTCTTTTAAACCGGACAAATGCATCATTAGTATGGATGGAAAAATTGTTTTCATTGCAAATCGCAAGTCTAATGTTTACATTTTTGAGATGAATGAGTTAGTGAATCAAGATGTAAAGTGTCTTGCGGCAATTGATGAAAATCCTTGGATTTGGCACAAGAGACTTGGACATGCAAATATGGAGCTAATCTCAAAATTGTCTAAGAAGAATCTTGTGAAAGGGCTACCTAACTTGCACTTCATAAAAGATACAATTTGTGAGGATTGTGCCAAAGGTAAACAAACAAAATCTTCTTTCAAATCCATCCATGAGGTATCGACTTCTAAACCCTTGCAATTACTTCATCTTGATTTATTTGGTCCTATGCGTGTTACCTCTCTTGGAGGCAAACACTATGTTTTTGTGATTATTGATGATTTTTCTCGTTTTACATGGACAATATTTCTTGCTAAGAAAAATGATTGTTTTGAAGAATTTGCTAATCATGTTAAAAGGATTGAAAATGAAAAAGATTTGAAAGTTGTTAAAATAAGAAGTGATCATGGTGGTGAATTTCAAAATGAATTTTTCTATGATTTTTGTGCTCATCATGGTATTACTCATATGTTTTCCGCTCCTAGAACACCACAACAAAATGGTGTTGTTGAACGGAAAAATCGCACCATACAAGAGATGGCACGCACTATGCTTAATTCTTTTGATTTGCCAAAATATTTTTGGGCGGAAGCCGTCAACACGGCTTGCCATGTTTTAAATCGTGTTTTGATTAGACCAAAACTTAAGAAAACCCCTTATGAACTTTATTTTGGAAAAACTCCTTTCATTGGCTATTTTCGTGTCTTTGGTTGCAAATGTTTTATTTTAAATACAAAAGATCACCATGATAAATTTGATTCCAAAATTGATGTTGGTATTTTCTTGGGTTATGCACCTCGAAGTAAGGCTTATAGGGTCTTCAATAAACGAAGCCTCGTTGTTGAAGAATCTATAAACGTTACTTTTGATGAGACTAATGTTGGCTCTCAAGTTGTTTTGCCTAGGAAGGATGATGATGATGATATTGAGGGAGGATTGGACTTGTTGCAAATCAATGGCACTCCCTCTATAGAAGCTCAAAAGGATGTAGATTGCACAAATGCTCAAGATCAAGTTGAGCAACCTAAAGCTTGGAAATTCACATCAAACCACCCAAAGGAACAAATCATTGGGAGCCCTTCAAAAGGAGTTATAACTCGCTCAAAAGCCTTGAGTGAATGTGGTAACGTTGCATTTCTATCTCAACTAGAACCTAAAAAGGTTAATGATGCTTTGAATGATGAATTTTGGGTGGTGGTTGTAAGAACAAAATTCTGAGTCTGATACACCACTCGGGATCCCTTCTAATTCTGAGTCTGATAGTGAAGATTCTGCTAGCGGATCAGGTGGTGGTGGTGATGGTGATGGTGATGGTGATCGTGATGATGATGTTAGTGGTGATAGTAGTGATGATGTTGGTGGAGGTGATGACTGCTTTGAGCTTCGTCATGTGATGTTTTATTTTTTTATGCTTTCTTCTGGGTTGTAAAACTTGATAACTATGTTTTATTTTGAGTGTAATAACTCTATGATGCTTTGTGGAACAAATTATGTATGGTTTTGTGTGACTTCTTATGTAGGATTTGCTATCTTGTGAACGAATCTATGTTTTATGCAAAACTATAGTGATTCTAATGCTTATATGATATTTTGTGGCTTATTGTGTTTAGTTTAATTCTTGTATGAATCAATGCACATTCATGACTTGATGTGTGGTAAATAAGTTGCTTATCATGAGTTTTTGTATTGTTTAAGGTTTTGGTATATTTATGCACATCTATGCTGCTTAGATGATGATTTATAATTGCCTATGCTAGTTTCTTTTTTTATGATCAATACATGATTAAGAAATAGTCATGTTTTGCTTACAGAAATTGAGTTACTTGTATCATTGATACACATGTTTGTTGAATAGTTGTCAGTTTAGCTCCTGTATATATACTCTATTGATGTCATCTAGTCTATTTGACAGGGGGAGTTTTTGACATAAATTTCTTTACTTCTCTTATCTATGCTCATAAGCAGGGGGAGCATTGCTCCTATCTTTCTTTTTTCCCTCTTTTTGATGTTGTCAAAGGGGGAGAAAATACTAAAAATACCACTTATAGCTTACAAATTAATTTCTGTTATATATGGTCATATATGATTTTTACATTTGGTCATGTATAACTTATTCTTGTTTTGGCTTATATGTGGATTATCAGTGTATACTTCATACTCATATAAATTGTTTGCCATCATCAAAAAGGGGGAGATTGTTGACCCTATAGTTTTGATGATGATTTGACAAACAATTTATTACTAATAAGTTTTTCCAGTGTTTTGTGTTTATGTTCTCTTTTCAGGTATTTCAACACAGCGTTAAAGATTCAAGTTCATCTGCGTGGATTTACCTAGGTATATATATACACTTAACACGATTTTTTGACGTTTTATATCATATAGATGATTTTTCTTAAAACATTGTTAAAATATCTTTATCTCTTGTTTACAGCTCTCTCACGCTTTGCTATATATATATATAATTTATGCACAATACATATATAAATATTTACAAGTCCTATGTCAAATTTCACTTTCATAAAAATATATTTACAAGTCCTATGTCAAATTTCACTTTCATAAAAATACAGGTTTTCTAAGCATTTTTCAAAAACAGGTAGTTTTCACAAACGAAATTTGTTTTTCCAAAAATTCCTTTTCAAACATGTTCATTTCATCATTTATAAACTTTCCCCAAAGTTTCATTATTTTTTGATATGAATTGATATTTTTAACGAATTTCCAAAAACTGCCCAAAACCTGTTTTCTGCCCATGTCAGATTTCGGTCAACCGATACGGTCGACCGACGGCTGTCTGGTTTCTGAGAAACTTTCTAATGTTTTTCCGGTCGACCGGAATTTACGTCGGTCGACCGAAATATCCATTCGGTCGACCGAATTTCACGTCGGTCGACCGCCAGCCTCAAAATATGTTTTCTCTGGGTTTTTGAACTAATCGGTCGACCGTACCGGTCGACCGACGCATTGACAAATGAGCCTAACGGCTAGTTTTTCAAAATGGACTTTTTGGTCTTTTACTCTTTTCTAGCTGTTGTATTGGGGTGCTATATAAACCCCATTACTGTTCTTCTTCTCTAGATTTAAGAAATCTAAGTTTACTGTTTAGCAAGTTATTAATCGCGTTTAAGAGCTGTTTAAGAGTTGTTTCGTTAATCTGTTTTCAAGAGAAAGTTTTCTACAACAAGAAGAGGCTCTCATATTCCATTGGGATCATATTCTTCAGCTCCTCTTGTTCATTGAGAAGTTTTCCTAAACTCTTTCCATATAGCTTATTATTTCACTTTCATTTGATTAGCTATATTCATTTAAGTTATTTATTGAATTTGATTCACTATTATCACACATTTATTGAGCTTGATATTTTCCATATTATATATTGTGGGATTGTGGAGTGTGATTTAGTGAGTGTGAGCTTCATTGTGTTCTCACTTGTTAATTGAGAACAAATCACTGTATTTAACTTTTATTTGTGAGAATCACTTGTAATACACTTGTACACCGAGAGAAGTGTGAGGAGGGAGAGACGGGGTCAAATCCAATAGGAGTGGCGTCGATTGACGAACCTAGGGAGAGGTTGTAATCGAGCACTTGAGGAGGAGGACACGGGCTAGGTTCCTACACTTAGTGTGTAAAGTGTGTTTGTTGAGTGATTGTGTAGTGTGAGAGTTTTCGGTGAACTTGTAAACCGAGTGTGTAGAAGTTCCGGCTTCCAAACCGGATTGTGATAGTGGATATCTCCTCGAGGTGAGGAGCGGGGACGTAGGTCGTGGGGACCGAACCTCGTGAACATATCGTGTGTCTGTGCTTTGATTGTATCACATTTTATTTGTGCATTTCCTTATTGTTCTTATTGTTCATATCCATCGCCTGCAAGAACATATTGATCTATATAATTTTAATTGATATAAATTGGGATTAGATTAGCATAAGACCCTAATCACCCCCCCTCTAGGGTCTAACACTCTCCCTCTGATTCTCTTCCCCCCAAAAGTCCCCGAACTCTGTTGAGTTTGTTGATATTTATAGGGAGATTAGGGGTGTAACCGCCCCCATAATCCGCTCCTAAATGAGGATTTAGTTGCCTCATTAATCGGTTGCAACAACCCACGTAAACCACTCCTCAGATCGTGGGTGAAGAGCTGCATGGATCGTGTTTGACTAGGTCAGAACCTTGACTTGCGTTCTGGCATAGATTCTGCGCTTGAACGTAGCATCTGGAAGTACGTTCTGCAGCGATTTGAAGCTGCATTGTACAGCGATGTAGAGCTACGTTGTGCAACGATGTAGAGCTGCGTCTGGCAGCGGTTTGAGCTGCGTCTGACGGCGGTTTGAGCTGCGTCTGACGACGGTTTGAGCTGCGTCTGACGGCGATTTGAAGCTGCGTTTGGCAACGATTTGAGCTGCGTTGTGCAGCGATGTAGAGCTGTGTTCAGCGGCGATTTTGTGGCTGCTTTTCGAACGGTAAAGTTGTAGCTGCCTTTTCTATCTTTATATATGGATGACACCAATGACCATTCGAGAAGGTCCTATTCAGGCCATTTGTGACAATTAAGGCATCTCAATAACGCTCTATCTCTTTGCATGGCTTTGTACTTCTCAGCATGTTGAATATTTGCCCACAGTTCTCTAGATCTTCCTGCTTTTCTAAAATCATTACACTGCTCATCAGCACTCTAATAGTTGCTAATATAATATTAGTCATGTTGTTGTCGTAGCCATCAAGATCAATCCTCTCAAACATGGGACTGTGTTGATAGTTGAGGATGCAATGATTGCGGTGCTTCGACTTTTAGAGCGTAGCCCATTGTGTTTTGACTGTAGGGATGAATTCTACCTCTTGATTTCTTCATGGTCCATAGGGGCGTCTCCCGATTGTAGCTTTCTGTTGGTAACAAGAAAGTCATCTGATTGTAATTTTCTTTGTTATAGGCTAATGGGGATCAGCTATCCATTGTGATTTTTTAGACAGCCTACATCATTAAAAACAAAGCTCATCATTGAAGACGAAGCTCGTTATTAAAGAAGAGGCTCATTATTGGAGACGAGGTTTGAAGCTCATTCAGGAGATGAAGTTCATCATAGACGAACCTCGCTAAGCAGCGTCTCACCCCTCAGAAGACGAAATTCATCATTTGAAATGAAGTTTGCCCATAAACAAAGTTTGTCATTGAAGATGAAGTTCGTCTACAGACGAGGCTCTCAACGCCTTATCCTCTAGGAGACGAAGCTCCTTCAGAAAACTAAGCTCGTCAGTAAAGACAAAGTTTTTTCAGAAGATGAAGTTCGTCAGAAGAATTCCACGAGGCTTGCTACGTAGTTAGACTCGACCATCAAAAAATGGAGCTCACCATATAGTGAAGCTCGTCTTGTTAGAGGAACCTCGCTGCTCATTGAGGCTCGTCTCATTAGATGAACCTCGCCACGCAGCAAGGCTCATCTTATCAAGAGAGGCTCGATGCTAACGGCATTGAATACCTAGTCAGCCCACGTGAGCTAAATTTAAGGAGTCAATTACGCTCATCAATCCCATGATCAGTGCATCAGTTACGCGCTAAAGGCCTATAAATAGCCTTGAACAGCTATGAAAAGGCCAACCTAATTTTGGTAGAGCTAGCACTCAAACTGGGAGATGCTCTTTTGAAGATCTGAACCTTGGTTCTTGTGATCTAAAAGTTAGACGCATGAGCGTCAAAGGCCAATAGTAGCCATGAGGAATTCAAGCACTCAAAAGAGTCTAACTTCCTTCTCGAATTGAAGTGATCTTGCTCTGATCATCAACGATTATCGAGCGAGGCATCTCATCACCACACATAAACCACGTTAGACAAAGGAGAAGTCGAATCAATCTTCTCCTCTTCTATACTTAGAAAAGAACAATTGTAAAAAGGATTCTTATCAGGCGATAGAATCTCTCCTCATAACTAAAATAGTTAGAGAACCAGTCATTTCATCTTGTTTGGGACCCAACAGAGATGGTGACCATAGTGGGAGATATCATTTTCTCGGAAGAAATTATTGTGGCGTAGTCGGACAAGATCGCCGTGGGAACTGACGCCAAAACTCTCATCATTGAGTCCGATCAATCCAAGTATGAGGAGCTCCTCTCCTCCCGTACTCCTAGTCCCGCCAAGGTACGCAAGTGCTGTAAAGTCTCTCGCGAGACTCTAGCCAATTCAACTTCTGACAACTCAACACAAGTTCGCCTCAAGGAGAAATCCATGCCTCTGACTACCGAGGCTCTGAAAACTAGCCGTCAGGCTAAGCAATAGGTTGTAAAGCAACCCAATCAAACTTTGATTGTAATGGAGCCTATGGCCAATTTGCTGTCGAGAAGGGAAAGACGTCGTCGACGCCAGAATCAGGCTCATCGTGAAGCCCGCGCATTAGTCTCTTTGGATGACTTCCATTATCGGCCACGAGACAACATGGTTAAGGCTCGCAAGTCAGTCGAGACTCACCCATCTGAGGTGCATCAACATGACAAACCTCGCTCACAATGTGAAGCTCACCATCAATGCCCAAGCATCCAAGTGTGCTCAGATGACGAGCCTCGTTTTCAACATGAGGCTCGTCCAAGATAATAAGTGTGTCTCCCGAGCCAAGCCCGCCCAAATGTCGATGCTCATAAGAATAATTAGGTTCGCCCAATTGACAAACCTCGTGTTAAGAATGTGAATGACGAGGCTCTTCCCGCCACTCAAGCTCGCCAATCTCTAACACTCAGAGATTCTTACGCATGCATAGACTAGCTACCTGAGTTAACAGGAACTGGTCCTGTGACTGATCTCCATGATTACATGGTTCATAAATGAAGTATGAGCCAGATGAAATCTCGTTGTAGCTGTGAGAAGTTCATCTCCATAGTACTTGCCAAATGCTAGTATAAGGGCCCGTCGCCAAGGTCCTCTATCTTTTAGTAGTTGACTAAACTACTGGAAGCCCCATCATCCAGAAGAAGGCGCTTTCGTCCCAAGAGACAAACTCCCAAGAATGAACCTACTAAAGTTACAACCAATATGGTTAACAGGGGCAAAGGCAAAGGCCCAGCTAACTCTTCTGACTCCTCTGATCCCAAGTTCTCTCCGGGGCTGAGGGGGTTGCTCATTAAGGAGGAGGGTGTCTTTCAACATACCTGCACCCGTACTAGCTTAGTAACTCCATTAGATTATCAACGTTTAGCAGACATCTATGACGATGCTGATGAGGAGCTCGAAAACTCAGCTATTGTCACTTCCTAAGCATCTAGCACTGATCAAAGTAAGCATGTGAATGCTCATATGGCCGGAAATGCAGAGGACTTGGCGAAAAGGCTAGAGGAGCAGCAAGTTACTCTTCTCCAATAGCAGAAAACTATCAAGCTTATGAGGGAGATGATAGACAAGCTCCTCAAGAAGAAAGAGAAGAAGAAAAAGAAGAAAGGCTTCGGTGAAGCTTCGGGGTCAGGATATTGGCAACCTTCACCTGAAGCCGGGGGATCTAGCCGTCGAAACTAAGAGGACACTAATATAGGGGGTGATGATGAAGAAATTCTAAAATTTTATTTTGAATTATCATAAGCCGGATCTAATCCTCGCAAAAAAGAATAAGATCAGAAGCTGGACGACTTTCAAAAGCAACTTGATGCTTTAAAGCTTCAAAGAAATTTTAAAGAATTGGGGGTGACTAGACCGTACCCTACTGAATAGGATGCCATTACTTATCCACCAAAGTTCAAGCCACTCAACCTCCTACAATTCGATAGCAAGGGCTCTCCTACCCGGCATGTTTATTACTTCCAGGCACAAATTAGGCACATAGTGGGGAATGGTCCCATTATGGTTCAACTATTCATCGGTACTCTTAAGGAGGTTGCCTTTGAATGGTTCCGCAGATTAGAGCCTAGGTCTATCAATTATTAGAAAGATATGAAGAGGCTCTTTATGGCCAGATTCTTTGATGACGATATGAAGGTATCTATGGCCACTCTGCTAGCTAAAAAGCAGAAGAAGACAGAGTCCATCAATGACTTTTTCAAGAGATTCAGGAACCGATAACTACATTCTCGTGATCAGGTCTCGAAGGCTACTCTCATCGAGATGTACTGGAACAACTTTTCATTAACATATTATCCAAAACGGGCACTGTCGAAGCTCGTTCATAGAAATACTTGATCTGGCAGGGAGAACAAGTTGAAAACATGCTTAAGAGACTAGATGCTGAAGAACCACATGAATCTCGTCCTAGAAGAGGGGGTAACAAAGGAAACTTCACCACTTAGACTCATTCAAAGGGGAAGGACACTCTAGCAGTGGAAACCACTTCCTCACCCAAACCCTCTTCAAAGCCGAAGGGTAATTCTTCGAATAACCATTTCCAGAAGCAGTACAACTTCAAAGATGAACAAGTTGTACCAATTCTCAAGTTCTTAATCAAGATGAAGAAGATCAAGCTTCCAGAATCAAAGCAACCTGAGGAGGCTTTAAAGATGGATGATCCTAATTACTGTATGTACTACAGGATGGTCCATCACCCGATAAAAGCGTGCTACATCCTAAAGGATAAGATCCAAGCTTTGTTTGACGCAGGCATCATGACCCTTCAATCTGAATAGAAGAAGGTGTCTACAAACATGGTCTCCTTGCGGTTCATAAGCTTCCCAGAGCTTCTGGTCCAAAACGGTGTGAACTGATCCCTCAAGCAGAGACTAGGGTCATGAATCTTGATCCTCATCAACATAAGGAGAAGGGTATGGTCCCCTACACTACTCTAGAAGGCGGGTTATATGGATCCATCCTAACCTACTTGCAGATGAGTAGTGGGCGTCGACAAGTTCAAAAAAGTCCAAGCAGAAGTCCTACAATATTGTTTCTACCATCCCAGATGAGGGAGTTGAGACTACTTCCCTCAGCAACTCCGGTGATGAACAACCGGCACTCACCACACAACTTGTTCAGACATCAGGAACCCATGGTGGAAAAGAGTATTTGAAGAAGTACCTTGAGGTGGGAGACACCTCGCCAAAGCCAATGGGGGAAGTAGTGGAGAAGGCGCAATTACTCGCTAGTGATCCGAAGGCAAAGGAGCTCCGTTACAATAAGGCACTTAGAAAGGAAACTCCTAAGAGCTTGAAGGGTCCCTTTCGATTCGATGTGTTAGCCTAGCTAGCCAACATCCCGGTAAAAATCATAATGTTTGAACTCCTGTGTTTATTGAAATCAACCAGGGAAGCTCTGCGTGAAGCACTGGCAGACAATGAGGCATTCCTTGCTCATATTCCCCCGATCCCGACAGAGGAAACCTAAGAAGCATGCCCCCAGTGCCACCAGGTTTTTTGAGGACAGATGCCCCAAATAATGTTCTCCCAAGAAGACATGTTTGTGAAGAACCTAAAGCATGATAGGCCTTTATACTTCACAGGATACATTGGCTCTGTTCGGGTAGACTGAATCCAGGTTGACCCAGGTTCTGCCCTGAGTATCATACCTTTGAGGCTCATTAATCATCTCGGGGTCCTTCTTCACCGTCTGTCAGCAACGGGGACTACCATCTACAGCTTCAACGCCTCTAACACTCGTCCTCTTAGTGAGGACTTGAAGATGGATGTCACCTGCTACGTTATCAATGTAGAGACCTCTATAACTTGTTATTAGGCCAACCGTGGATCCACAATAACTTGATTGTTCCCTCTACCCTGCATCAGTGCATGAAGTACATGGATGAAAATAGCGAGATTAAAACAGTGGTCGCGGAAAAGCAACCATTAAAAGGAGTGGAGAATCATTTTACTGATTCTATCCATTACCTAGATAGTGAGCTGACCAAGCATCACCAGTTGATGACTTTGACAGTGGTAACGAGGCTGATACCGAGCCTGAATATGAACAGGGGCTTGTCTTTAACGACATTAATCCCGTCATGATTGGCTTTGAGAGCCTCGATGAAAATGATGCCAGTGATGATGGCGGCAAAGTTATCTTCAATAATAATGAGGATTTAGCTTACTTGTCATGCGTTGAATCTAACTCTAACATGTCAGGTACAAGCGCCAACATATCGCAAGACCCTCTATCATGGTTATTTGTCAAGTCAGCATTGCACATGTCGATTCACTCATCCTTCGTAACAAGCCGGTGACCCATCGAATCTTTGTAGGTCATCTTTGTAGTGCCCACCAGGAAGAGGGATCAAGAAGACATCATCTTTGAACAAATTGAGCAACCATCGCAAACTCTTTAGGATAAAGCCGAAGAGAAGGAAGAAACTCCTCAATTCTCACATTTCAGGCTAACAACATGTAGCATAATGGAGAAAATGGAATATAACTTTTCCCGTGCAGGAGGTCTAAATTTTGGGATGGGCCAGCGTGCTCTGTTTACCCCCTTCGTACCAAAAGAAAAACCTGACAATTATTATGATATGACTCACAGGGGATTGGAATACGTGTCTCCACCACCAACGCAATGTTTCGAAGCTATTGAAGAATTGAATGGTTACTCCATTAGCTCTTCTTTCGAATCAATCTGTTGGGATTCAAACACTAGCATAGGAGCTGTGTTCAAGAGACTTATGACTAACATGACATCATCTCTCCCAAGCGAAACTCAGGAGGATAACCAATTACCCCTATTCGAGGATCCCTTGAGTCGGCAACTCAGCATGTAGTGGAAAACCCGCTTCGAACAGCGTGAGCCCCCTACTGATGACAAGGTAATTCAAGTGAACATGTGGGATGAATCTAATATGAAACCCATATTCATAAGTGACTGCCTGTCATTCAAAGAAAAAGAAGACCTCATCGCTCTTGTACATGAGTATATTGATATCTTCGCCTGGAACTACGAGAACATGCCAAGTCTTAATCCTTGGGTGGCCATGCACCGTCTTAACATTAAACCAGATGTTAAGACTGTCAAGCAATAGCAATGGTGATTCCGTCCACAGATCATGGAAGCAATCAACGCCGAAGTCAAGAAGCTCATTGATTCGGGGTTTATCCAAGAAGAACAACACCCTGATTGGGTGGCCAATATTGTCCCAGTTCTAAAAAAGGATGGGAAGACTTGAGTCTACATCAATTTCTGAGACTTGAACTTGGAATGTCTGAAAGACGATTTCCCTTTGCCCATTATAGACGTCATCATTGATAATACATGTGGGTTTGAAAGGATGTCATTCATAGACGAATTCTCAGGGTACAACCAAATCAAGATGTATCCCGAGGATGAGAAGCATACTTCCTTTCGAATACCTTTAGGGATCTACTACTATATAGTAATGCCCTTCGGATTGAAGAATGTCGGTGTCACATATCAGCGTGCTATGACCATTATTTTCTGGGAACACTTGTAGAAGATAGTGGAGTGCTACGTCGATGATTTGGTTATTAAAACCCGTAGTAAAAGTGATCATCTTCACGACTTGAAGATGATGTTCAACCTAATGCGATCACACTAGCTAAGAATGAACCCAACCAAATCTTTCCTGGGAATGGCCAGTGATAAACTTCTTAGATTCGTGGTTGTAGCTAAGGGAATCCACATTAACTCGGACAAAGTCAAATCCATTCAAGAGCTTCCTCCTCCCTAAAATCTTAAAGAGCTGTGTGGTCTACAAGGGCGCTTAGCTTACATTCGTAGGTTCATTGTTAACTTATCCGGCAGGTGTAAGCCATTCTTGAAACTCATGAAGAAAGGCGTATCATTTGTTTGGGATGAGTCCTGCTAGAAGGCATTTGAGGAGATCAAACCGTATCTCTCCATGTAGGCTGTCTAAAAATCACAATAGATAGCTAATCCTCGTCAAGTCATAACTAAGAGGGTTACAATCAAATGACTTTCTTGTTAACAAAGGGAGGCTACAATCGGAGGATTCTCTTATAGATTAAGAAGAGATTACAAGCCAACGACTTCTTCCAACCGAGAGGTAGAATTCATCCCTACGGTCAAAACACAAGTGGCTATGTTCCAAAGATTAAAGAAATACGATCACTATATTAACGCAGCTCAAACACAACATGGACGCAGCACAACTGCAGCTCTGAATGAACTACGTTCACAGCCGCTGAACGCAGCATAAACGCATCATCCAAAAGTGTTCGCATGCCTAGGCCCAGCAACGCACGACTTGCGCTTGACATGTTCAAACCTGATCTGGCAATCCCGAAACTGCTCTTCACCCATGATTTAGGGAGGTGGTTTGAGTGGGTTGTTACACCCGATTAATGGGGCAACTAAACCCCTATTTAGGTGTGGATTATAGGGACAATCACACCCTTAATCTCTCTATAAATATCAACAAACTCAACAGAGTTAAGGATCGATTTTGAAGGGGGGGATCAGATATTGGAGATCAAATTCTGGAGAGGAGAAAATCTGGAGGCAACAATCTTCAATAACCGAAGATTATCAGATATTTAAAACTTGGATTCTCAACTGAATTATTTTGGTTCAAATAACTCTTCTCCACCGAAGTTTGTTACTGGTCCTGAGTTACAAAGCTCATTAAGAGTTCTTGATCAGTTCGACCACACAAGTCAGTTATTCCAGTGAATTGAGACATTCGGATCGTCAACGGGGAGCGAATTCGACGCGAGCATTCGAAGGAAGCACTCTATCGCCACCGTGAAGAACCTAGAATTAAACAAAGGGGAGAATCAAATTCATTCTCCTCTCTTTTGTAATCAGAAAATCCAATTGTAACTGAGATTAAAGTAATACAAATCAATTTTCCTTCATTTCTTTTTACTTCAAATTTTCCACCAAACACTCCAGTCCATCAGTATTGGTCTCACAAAAATCAGGGAAACCATTTCTAGTGTATGTTCGGGCTATGTAGCATGCCCTGGGAGGACTTCTGGCGCAAGACGATAATAATGGCCATGAGCAAGCTATTTATTATCTAAATAGGACTTTAATAGGGTTGAGCACCGCTATCCACCCGTTGAGAAGGAATGCTTGGCCTTGGTCTTCACGGTCTAAAAGATTTGACACTATTTGGTCGGGCAAACCATATATGTCATCTCCAAAGTCAATCCGATACAGGTACTCATGATGCAGTCCGGGGCATTGAATTGACAACTTGTGAGGTGGACATTACTGCTGTCCCAGTATGACATCTATTTCATGCCACAAAAGGTAGTAAAAGGTCAAGCTATCTGTGATCTCCTTGCAAACCATCCCTTGGAGGGAAGGGTTGATTTATACCAAGATATGTCGGATGAGACCTGTGAAGCTAATGTAGTCTCGAAAGAACAGGTATGGCAATTATTCTTCGACTACACATCAAGAACAGACCCTAAAGCTACAACTGTCGCTGGAGTAGGGGTAGTCTTGATTTCTCTACAAAACCATGCATTACCTCGAGCCTTCTCTCTGACAGAGCTATGTTCTAATAACGTGGCTGATTACAACATTTTGCACATTGGTCTTGACCTAGCCAAGAAGTTGGGGGTAAAACACCTAGAAGTGTATGGCGACTCGAAGCTCGTCATTAACCAGCTAAAAGAGGAGTTTTAAATCAAACATGGATATCTGGTCCCTTACCACGAAGCAGACATCACATTGGCTAACTCTTTTGAAGGCTTCTACTTTGATTATGTGCCTCGCATCAAGAATACATATGCCGACGCCTTGGCGTCACTCGCATCTACACTAGCTCTGCCCGAGGGAACTACTCAACGAATCACTGTAGCCAGCAGATAACTTTTCTGACCGAAATATGCATTACAAGTTAACACGGTCAATGAGGAGCCCAAGGCGTTCGAACCCAGAGATTGGCGATTCTTGATCATCGATTATGTCTTATACGGCTTACTGCCTAAAGACATTAAAACAAAAGAATCCGTCCACAGACATGCACCAAGATTATATTACGATTCCTTATCGTAAACCTTATACAGGAGATCATATGACGGATTGTTGCTTCGCTGCTTGTTGAACAAAGAAGCAGAAGAAACCCTCAAAGAAGTCTGTGATGGCATCTGTGGAGCTCACCAGCTAGGACCTAAATCGTGGGACCGACTGCGTAGACTTAGCTACTATTGGCCAAAGATGATCAGCGATGTTGTTGCATACGCTAAATGATATCACGTATGCCAAATAGATGCAACTACATGCATCAACCGCCAGAGCATCTGCATCCTTCGACCATTTCGTGGCCATTCAAAACATGGGGTATGTACATCATCGGGCCGATTGCCCTACCTTCTGCAAAAGGACATCGTTTCATCCTGGTAATAACCGACTATATCTTCAAATGGGCCGAAGCAATTCTATTTAGAGAAGTTAAAATAAGTGATTTGGTTAAGTTCATCAAACACCACATCATATACAGGTATGGTGTCCCGACACACATTATCCATGATAACGGACCCCAGTTTGTCAGCCGAGCCTTCACGCGATTCTGTGACAAATTCAGAATCAGAAACTTAGCATCAATAGCCTATAATCCTGCTATGAATGGACAATTAGAAGCTTCCAATAAGACCATCATCAAAATTCTCACCAAGTTGGTCTCTACAAGCAAACGAGACTGGAATAAGAAGTTGGGTCAAAGATTATGGGCATATAGCACAACGGTTCGTACGCCAATAGGTGCTACACCCTACTCCCTGGTATATAGATGTCAACCCGTATTGCTATTAAAAGTCCAAATTCCATCCCTTCGGATAGCACTTGCAACCGGTATGACAATAGAAGAAAGTCATCGCCGAAGTCTTGAAGAATTTGAAGCGCTAGACGAAAAGCGACTACAAGCTCAATAACATATCAAGATTTACCATGCTCGAATCTCCAAAGCATTTGACAAGAAAGTCAAACATCACATTTCCAAAGAATGTGACCTGGTTCTCGCCGTCCGACGTCCAATGGTCCTGAACTCCAAAAAGAAAGGCAAGTTCGAACCAAAATAGGAATGACCATTTATAGTAGAAGTGGTCTACTCAAATGGAGCATATCACCTAATAAATCAAGACGGCAATAAGATCATGATGCCTATCAATAGCATATTTCTAAAAAAATACTACCCATAGGCTTCTTATATACCGGCCACTTCCCTGCAAAGGTCTTTATGATTGACGAGGACTATTACACTCATGCGAAAGGAAAATAGATCATGCCAAATCTCAACAATGCTGCAGGTTTGAACACCATGGATGCGGTAATAATACCTGACTTTAACAATATTAAGGAACACGCCCTTTAGCATTGTTAAAGCCATTAAAACTCTTTCAATTCCCACAAGGCTAACTAAGGTGAAAATTTCATTCCTTACTCCCACCAATCCTCTTTAACAGGATGGCGAATCCATAAAACTATCACGTTAATGATTATCTCTGATAGTCAACTCTATAATCCCTATTGAAAATACTCTTCCAAGTAGTGGCCTGCCATGCGATGAGCCCCTACTAGTTACTCGATTAGGATAGTGATCTACCATGCAATCAATCACTATCCGACCTTTTCTGAACATTCTATCTCCTTAGAGCGATTGAAGATAGTGGCCCACCAAGTGATGTGCCTCTATTCCAATCACAGCCGTTGTACTCCCACATCACTAAACGATTTGATTATTTCCACACTGTCATTCCTACAAGTGATGTTGTTTAAGATAACAGTCTACCAGGCAACGTGCCCCTATCTATTCTCTTAATTTCCAAATAGTAACCTACCAAGCGATGAGTCACAATTCAAATCTAAGATCGTTATTCCCACAAACGATATCACCACACTACTTCGGTCATTCCCACAAATGACCCATTCTTAAAATAGCAAGCCTACCATGTGATAAGCCTCGCTTTCAAATCTCTAGGTTGAGCTGTTACACTGAAACGGCATGACCAAACTTGATCGCAACTTAACCATTGTAATCACACTCAACTCTTAATCCAAAGCCTTAAATGGCTGTGGATAGAGGAAATTTTAGCATTAAGTATTAAAAAAACTCCTTGATAACTTATCATGCTAAGGGAAAAAGCATGGCTAGTCCAACTCAAACGCCAGTTGGTAAAGACGCATCAAGTCTGTTGATAGCTAAGGGTTTGCTAAAAATCCTAAGTTATGATTATTGATTGTGCAAAATAAGATGATAATTAATGGATAAAATGATAATTTTATTCATGAGATAATTGAAGCTACAGTAATAAGAGTTGAATTACATAAATTGAGCTTAGAGGAATCGAACAGTGTTGCGAAGTGTGTTCGTAAGTTCGTCCAATGACCTTCGATACTCCGCTTTAGTTTCTTCCAACGTCTTTGTATGCAACTCATCGTCGTAAGAGACCACTATGTTGCTCACAACAGTCTCCAGCCTCTCTCTTATCATTCCCTTCTTTGAAGACACTGTTGGTCTTCTTGTTTTGATGATGTTTAACAAACAATTTATCACTAATGTTGTTTGTCTAGTATTTGTGTTTTCGTATTTGTTGTAGACAAACAACATAGTTGGAGGATGGATGGAATAGAGCTTCAACGATGATATCCAAAGGAGGTTGGCGGAATGTCGGTGAAGCCTTGCTATTCAAAGTTTAAGATCCAAGTTAAAGCTTCATCCGCGAGATTACCTAGAAGAGCTTATTGAAGATCAAGATTGCTTGGGTAATGTAGTTTAGGATTTATATTATGTGTGTTAAGTACTCTAAGCTCAATTATCTATACACACACATTTTATTAGTTTCCTTGTATATATATGTAATCACATATATATACAACACAAGTTTTGGTTTTCATGTTTATAAATATGAAATTACATGTTTCATATTTATTATTTTGTTTTGGTTTATCTACATAGATATGAAACAAATATATTTTCATATACATACTCATAAGTTTCATTTTCTATTGTATTTGTGAAAATATTGTATTCTTAGATTGTAGACTTCAATATCAGTTTATACATGTTTTACTAAGTCTGTAAAAACATTTCACAAAGTTTCAAAAGTTGGTTTATGTCAAAACATCAAAATTCAAGTATCTCATATTTTCATGTTTTGGACTATTTTGTAAAATGATGGTATTTCTCTTTTGGGAAGTCTTTTTAGAAAACCAGTTTTTGTAGCATGTGTATTATCATGTCTACAATCATTCCCCAAAGTTTTACATTTTTTGGAATTTATTTGATATTTTTAAACAGTGTTTTAAAATCAGCTCTAAAACCGATTTTTTCTAGAATGTCAGTTTTCGGTCGACCGGTCAATTGACCATTCGTTAGTATTTTTCCAGAGAGTCATCGGTCGACCGGTCCGGTCGACCGAGAGCTCAAATCGGTCGACCGACAGAATTTCCGGTCGACCGACGATGGCTTTTACTGTTTCCAACGGCTAGTTTTTGTACCGTTGGCTGGGTCTTTTGGTCTTTTGTTTTGGGTGTTTTTGGCTGAGCTTTGAGTGGGTATATATACCCCATTGCTGATGTCTTTTCAACTAAGCTAAGAAGTTTTTAAAGAAGTTTTTAAACAAGGTTTTAAACAAGGGTTTAAGCTTGTTTTTGTTTGGTTTAAGTTTGTTTTGGTTTGCTGTTACAAAGAGGAGTTTACAATCAGCTATTGAAGAGTTCATCTTCAACATTTCATCATCCTCTCTTTGTGTTTATAGAGAAGTTTCCTTAACTCTATTTCCTAGCATTTTTACTATTGAATTTCATATCAATTCTTATTGCTAGTTCTTATTGAGTTAAGTTTTATTGAATCTCACTGTTACACACACCCACATTGAGCTTATTGTATCTTTCATACATAGTATAGTTGGGTGGTGAGAGATTGTAACTTTGAGTTGTGCTTTCATTGTGTTCTCATCTATTGTAGAGAACAAATTTATATTTGTTACATTGTGAGTGTTGTAAGGTTTTCGGTGAGCTAGAAACCGAGTGTGTAGTAAGGTTTTCGGTGAGCTAGAAACCGAGTGTGTAGTGAGGTTTTCGGTGAGCTAGAAACCGAGTGTGAGGAGTGACGTTGATCGGTGAGCGTTGAAAACCGATATTGTGAGGTGTAAACGTTGTTCGGGTGAACGTAGAAAACCCGGTTGATAGTGGATTTCTCCCCGGGAGTGGGGAGCGGAGACGTAGGACGGAAGGTCCGAACTCCGTGATCACTTGATTGTGTTTGAGTGTGCTTTGGCGTTCTTTTTCATTTATGTTCATATCTTATATCGCCATTGTGCATTGCTCATTACTATATCATCCACTATCTTGTTTAGATTATCTACCCTTGTGTTGTTTATATATCCTTGCACATACATTGTCTATATCTCATTATTAGGATTTTTACCTTAGCTCATATTGCTTATTCTTGCTTGTAACATATTGAATATCTCTCTTGCAAGAATAATTTGTTAATTAATTTTAATTGGCATTTAAATCGGATTAGATTAGCATAAGACCCTAATCCCCCCCCCCCCCCTCTAGGGTCTAACAGACACAAGTAATCACTTGAATCATGAGTAAATTGTAGAGTGATGTTTTGAGAGAGGGTATCTCTAAGATTATGAGTGATGCTCGTCAAAAGAAGCGTAATTTTAAGGAAATGATTGAGCTTCAGACTAGGCTTAAGAATTATGATCCTCAGAAGGATAAGCATTTCAGTGGGTCTGTGAAGCTGCCGCATATTTTGAGGTACAAGATGAAGGTTTGCATGCTTGGAGATGCTCAGCAAGTTGAAGAGGCAAACAGGGTTGGGTGTGGAATCGTCAAGAGGCCAAGCTCGTCATGCAAATCAAGCTCGTCATGGCCAAGAGAGTTCAAAGTATTCCAGACCCATGCAACCCAACTTGGGTCTGAAAACTTTAAAGGGGGTCATGTAGGCACTAAAAGTGCTAAGAAATAAAGCAGGGTCGAACCTCGCTATAAACATGACGAGGGTCATCACAATGACGAACATCATCTCAGCCAATAAAGATAGTCATTAAAGATAAAGCTCGTTATTGAAGATGAGGTTCATCATTAGAGATGAGGTTCGAAGCTCATTCAGGAGACAAAGTTCATCCACAGACGAACCTCGCTAAGCAGTGCCTCACCCCTCAGAAGACTAACTTCGTCATTTGAAATGAAGTTCGCTAAGAAATAAAGTTCATCATTGAGGATGAAGTTCGCTAAGAAATAAAGCTCGTCAGTGAAGAAAAAGCTTTTTCAGAAGATGAAGTTCGTCAGAAGAAGTTCACAAGGCTTGCTATGCAGCTAGACTCGACCATAAAAAATGAAGCTCGGCATATAGCGAAGCTCGCCTTGTCATATGAACCTCACTACGCATTAAGGCTCGTCTCATTAGACGAACCTCACCATGCAGCAAGGCTCATCTTATCAAGTGAGGCTCAATGCTAACAGCCTTAAAGACCCAGTTAGCCCACGTGGGCTAAATTCAAGGAGTCAGTTACGCTCCTTAATCCCATGATCAGCGCATCAGTTACGCGCTAAAGGCCTATAAATAACCTTGAACAGCTATGAAAAGGCCAACCTAATTTTGGCAGAGCTAGCACTCAAACTGGGAGATACTCTTTTGGAGATTCGAATCTTGATTCTTGTGATCTAAAAGTTAGACGCACGAGCGTCAAAGGCCAATAGTAGTTGTGAGCAATTCAAGCACTCAAAAGAGGCTAACTTCCTCCTCCAATTGAAGTGATCTTGCTCTGATTATCAACGAGAAGTAATCTCAACACGAGTATCAAGCGAGGCATCTCATCACCACATAGAACCCATGTTAAACAAAGAAAAAGTTAAATCAATCTTCTTCTCTTCTGTACTTGAAAAAGAACAATTGTAAAAAGGATTCTTACCAGGCAATAGAATCTCTCCTCATACCTAAAACAGTTAGAGAATCAGTCGTTTCATTTTTTTTGGGACCCAACAGCCCCTCGACATAGACTCTTCAATCTTGGGGTCTTCAACTACCCTAATCCGAGTCATCCAATAGTTCTCGCTCCTGATGGACGAGGGGCTCTTGTAGGACATGCTGAGCATCGACCTTATGGCTCTCAAGGCCTACTTGGTTCAGGGGGCTCTGGTAGAGCATAAGCTATACGACCAGCTCGTCCACATGTATAAATCTCTAGCGGGGTAGTAGAAGGACCTATCTACGAAAAAGTTGGCCAGGGAGGAAGCAGAGAAGAAGATAGCCATCTTGGAGGCCGAGCTGAACGGCATCAAGGCTCGCTGGCGCCGGGAGGTGGATGCAAGGGAAAAGCTCCTGAAGAGGATCCAATTCCATGGCGCCAAGCAAGCGGCTTCGATTAAGAAGCTCCAAGGCGAGGTTGCTCAGCTAAAGGGTGAGGTCGGCCACCTCCAGCAAGGAATCATTGAGCAGGATGGCTGGCTGACTTCTCTAGCGGGGGAACTTGATTCCGAGAGGCGGTTCAAGGAGCCAGCTAAGGAGGACGCTCGATCGAGTCGTCTCTCATCTGATCAATTGAGGTGGGACCTCGAGGATGAGCGGTTGATTGATCAGGCATCCACGACAATTGTCAAGGACCTGGAGGATCTGATTGCTCGCTTGGACTTGGAGTAGTATAGGGCGAAGGTGGTTGACGACTGGTGCCAGGGCCCCTTGCGTAAAACTGAGGTGGCTCTAGCTTGCAAGGCTGGTGTTAACTACCTAGCCTCACTGCTCCCTCCTAGCACTTGTCCCGCGCCTGATCATCTTTACCCTCCCCATGGCTTTTGTTTCCTTGACCTCCTAAAGGAGATCGATGTGAGCGGAGGAGGTTTGGAACTGTCATTGGACAACGGTGACAACGAGTCAGAAGATGCCCCTGGAGAGAACCTTGCCACTTCTTCTACTATTGTTGCTACTCCCAAAGCCCCTACCTAGGACCTCCCAAGCCCTACTCCCAAATCTGGTCGAGAGATCTGAGGACTTGTATTTTTTTTGTCAAATATCGACATGCCTTTTATGAATATTGACATGGATATTGTAATGAACTTGTAATAAAGTTTGTAATAAACTTTAAAGATTGGAATAAAGATTGACTTTGCTCTCATTCTGGAGTTTGCCTTCAATTATTCCATGCTTTTGCTTTGTCTGATTGTAGCTTTGTTCTGACTTTGCTTAAGAGAATAAGTGAGGATTGTTGTGAGTCGGTCATGTTGGGATGACCCAAGTGTTGAGGGGTCGAGAGAGCTAGCTTAATTTATGCCTCTTATTGGTGAGATGTCCGGGTCTTTTGTCAACAAAGCCTGGCAAGTTGAAGTGCCTAGGTCTTTTGCCAAAGACGATCGAACAGTTGAACTCCATGTCTTGGGTTTACTCATGATGACACCAAGGGCTTAAGGTACGTTCCTTGGACTTAATAAGGGCGCCAAGGTCTTTTCGGCAAGGTGACAACCCTGAGGTTGAGTGCTCAGGACTTACGTAGACGCTTGGGTCTTTAGCAAAATGACATCCCTTAGATTGGGTACCTAGGACTTACGTAGATGCCTGGGTATTTGGAAAATTGACAACCCTGAGGTTAGGTGCCCAAGACTTATGTAGACACTTAGGTCTTTGCAAATTGACAACCTTAAGGTTGAGTGTCCAGGACTTACGTAGTCGCCTGGGTCTTTCGCGAATTGACAACCCTGAGGCTGGGTGCCCAAGACATACGTAGATGCCTGGGTCTTTGGCAAATAAACAACCCTAAGGTCTTGTTCCCAGGATAAAACTGGGGCTTTGGCAAATGAACAACCATGAGGTTGTGTGCCTAGGATAAAAATGGGGCTTTGGCAAATGAACAACCATGAGGTTGTGTGCCCAAGATAAAACTTGGGCTTTGGCAAATGAACAACCCTGACGTTGTGTGCCAAGGATAAAATTAGGGCTTTGGCTAATTGACAACCCTGAGGTTAGGTGGCCAGGACCTATGTAGACGCCTGGGTCTTTCCGACCTGCCATGATGGTCAAGTGGTAAATATGGGAGTCGACCATATGGTGAGAGTGCATTGGGTTTACCTTAAGAAGGCACCAAGGGCTTAAAATTCCTACATAGATTTGGCACTATGGGAGTGCGAAATAGGATTCGAGTCAGTTTTAATAATAACTCCATTAATACTGAATGAAATTTAGAGAATTATTGAAAATATCACCTCAAATGCTCAACATTCTAGGGAAGTTGTAGGACTCTTCCATCTGGGGCCCTTAGCTAATAGGTGCATGCTTGCAGCTCTTCTAGGACTGTATAAGGGCCTTCTCAGTTGGGAGCTAACTTGCCTCTTCGGGTGTCTTTATAGAAGGCAGCTTTACAGAGGACGAGGTCGCCAGTGCTGAATCTCCTTGGTCAGATCTTGCTGTTGTAGTAGCGGGCGATTTGTTGCTGATTTGTGACCTAGGTCTAGAGTGCTTTCTCTTGGGTCTCATCTAGGAGATTGAGCCCGATCTAAAGCCCTTATGAGTTCATATCTTCATCAAAGTACTGTAGTCGGATGGTTGGCATACCGACTTCGATTGGAGTGACTGCCTCGACACCATAAGCTAGCTTGAATTAGGTCTCATGGTTGAGTTCTTATGGATTGTGCGGTACGACTAGAGGATACTAGGCAACTCTTCAACCCATTTCCCTATTGTGACGTCCACCTTCTTCTTTAATGCTTGGAGGATTCATTTGTTGGCAGCCTCTGTAAGCCTGTTGGATTTTGGGTGGGTGACTAAGGAGAACTTGAGGTGACTGTTGTGTTCCTTGCAAAAGCTCTAGAAACCTCCACCATCGAACTGGGTGTCGTTGTCAGTCACTAAGGATCGAGGCATGCCAAAATGGGAGATAATAGACTTTCATACAAAACTTGTGACGTTACTCTCACCAATCTTAGCCAATGGTTCGGCTTCAATCAATTTGGTGAAGTAGTCAATTGCCACAATGAGAAACTTCCCCTGTCCTAAAGCTAGGGAAGAGGACCAAGACAATCTAGCCCCCATTGAGCAAATGGTACGAGACTCAGAATAGAAGTTAACTCGATGGCTGCTGCTCGTGGGATGGACGAGAAGAACTAGCACTTCTTACATTGAGAGACGAGTCGCTTTGACTCGGCTAATATGGTAGGCCAGTAGTACCCTTGGTGGATGAATTTTTACGAGAGGGTTTGGGCTCCAGGATGATTTTCACATGTGCCCTCATGAATCTCCCTAATCACATAATTAGCCTCTGGTGGCCGAAGGCACCACAAATATGGTCCTATACCGCTGCCCGAGTATGACATCCGGTAGAGCTATCCATTGATCATGAGATAGCAGTAAGAGTTCCTTTGAAGACGTCTAGCTTCGGTAGGATCTTCAGACAGGGTGACCTGTGTTAGATAGAGAATAATAGGATCCAACCAATAGGGCATGATGGGCGTCTTAGTCTCCATGATGGTCTCTGGTGACTTAGAGATGCTAGGTCACTCAAGGGTGTCAGTGTAGATAGGCCCTGAGCTGATCCTTGAGCTTGTCGACCTGAGCTTGGAGATGGCATCCGCCCGGGCGTTAAGCATGCAAGGGACTTGAGCTATCTTGAAATTCAAGAAATTGGTCAAAAGCTCCTTAGCAGTTTTGAGATACAGGGCCATCCTTGGATCTTTAGCTGCATATCGTCCATTCACCGGATGGATGACCAACTGCGAGTCAGCTAAGATGTAGAGGCGGTCTGTTTTTAGTACTTGTGCCGTTTGAAGGCTAGCGAGAAGAGTCTCATATTTGGCTTCATTGTTTGAGGCTGATAAGTCAGAAAAGATGGAGTGTTCGTGCATCGACCCATCGGGGCTGTGCAGAACTACTCCTACTCCACTACCGGCTTCTCCGGATAACTCGTCCACCTTCAACAACCATCATGAGGTGAATTTAGGTGAATCATATTCCAGAATGCGATGGGTCTGTGAAACAGATGCTTAGACTGCTGGAGGTGCGGAAAGTGCTGGCTGGGTGGATGCTGAAGGTGCGTCTGGTTCATCACCTGGCGAGATTGACTCAATCAGGAAGTCAGCCAAGGCTTGAGCTTTGATTGTCATCCTGGGTTCGAATTGCACATCATGTTCGCTGAGTTCGACTGTGTAGGCGACCATCCTTCCAGAAATTGTGGAGCTGCCCAACACTTTCTTCAAAAGTAGACTTGTCCGCACAATGATGGTTTGGGCCTGAAAGTAAGGACGGAGTCTCCTTGCAGTGGTAATGAGGGCGAAGGCAGCCTTTTCAATAAGGGGATAGCTGAGTTCGCCCACTTTTAGGATTCGGCTTATATAGTAAACGAGCTTCTGAATATTCTCTTCCACCCGAACAAGGACAGAGCTGAAGGCTTCGAAGGAGATGGTCATGTATAGGTACAATGTCTCTCCCTCTATGGGCTGGCTTAGCAGTGGTTTGGTACTCAAGTAAGCCTTGAGATCCTAAAAAGTTGCACTGTATTCATCTGTCCATGTCATGCTCTCCTTCAAGTTCTTGCTTCCCCTTAGAGTTTGAAGAATGGGAGACTCCTCTCGGCAGATTTGGAGAGGAAACAACCCAATGCCGCTATCTTTCCATTCAGTTTCTAAATATCCTTCAAGGTGCGTGGCTCGGGCAATTGCTCTATAGTGGTCATCTTCTCAGGGTTGATCATGAACCCCAGGAACTTTCCCGATTATATTTTGAAGGCACATTTTGACGGGATTAAGCTTTATTCAGTAGTGCCAGAGGGTGGAGAATGTCCTATCTAGGTCTAATATGTAGGCCGACACTTTCTTTGACTTCACCAGCAAGTCATCTACATAAGCTTCCAGATTGCAGCTGATCTGGTGCTTGAAGGACTTGTTAACAAGTCTCTGATATGTGGCTCCGGCGTTCTTTAGTCCAAATGGCATCATCTTGTAGTAGTATATCCCCAAGTCGATGATGAAGGAGGTCTTCTCCTTATCATGATCTGCTATGAAGATCTGGTTGTAGCCGCAGAAGGCGTCCATGAAGCTGAGCAGCTCATGTCCGCCACTCTCATCGACTAGCTGATTAATTCGAGGTAGGGGATAGCTATCCTTGGGACAAGTTTTGTGAGGTCAGTGAAGTCCACACACATCCTCCATTTGTTCAGCGCCTTCTTCACCAACACAACATTAGCTAGCCACTCCGGGTATTGGACTTCCTGGATGAAGCCAGCTCTGAGAAGTCGCTCGACTTCATTGGCTGTCACCTTTTGGCGTTCTGGGCTGAGATGTCTCTTCTTTTATCACACAGGCTTAGTGTGTCTATCAATAGCCAGGTTGTGTCTTATCACTTTAGGGGGGAACCCCCGGCATATCTTCGGGTCCCTAGGCAAACACATCGGCATTTTCCTATAATAACTCTGTCAATGCTCCTCATAAGGGCTCAACTAGATTGGCCTTAATCTTGACCATCTTTATTCCTTCTCAGTCGATTGGTATCTCTTGAAGCTCTTCCACCGGTGTCGTCCTCTGCCGCTCCTTTGCTTTCTTCAACTGGAGGTAGACTTTCTCTATAGGTAAGGCGTCTTGCGCACCCTTACCCTTGGTCGAGAGCAGGTAGTAGGACCTGGCCTATCACTGGTTGCTCCTGGTGACTTTGACTCCGTTAGGAGTCAGGAACTTCATCATCTGGTAATAAGTTGAAGGAACGGCCTGTAGAAGATGAAGGGTGGTTCGGCCCAAAATGACATTATGGGCTGACTTGAGGTTCATCACCAGGTGATACGAGTCATCGTGCGAGCACCCTTTGGTCACGGAATTACCAAAAGGTGGATTGAGAAGAAGACAACTAAAACACAAGAACAATTCAGTATGGCGAAGGAAAATACCTTCTCTAGATTATGAAGAATCAACTATTATAAATCTCTCCCTCACAATCTCACTAGAATCGAGAACAACCTCTCAATCCTCTCTAAACCCTAATACAATGATTAGAATCTCTATCTGATCTAAGATCTTATAGATCCTCACAATCTAAACCCTAATCCTTTTGATTAGGATCTCACTTAGATCTAAAACCCTTTAGATCTACATCTTGGCCTCTAACCTCCTTCTTCTCCTTTGTTTAGAACCCTAAACAATCCTTATTTATAGGGTTTACAATGTGGTGGTAATCTGGTAAATAACCAAAACCAAACCCAGCTAGGATTCCTTCAAAACAGAAACCAAGTCTGCCCAGGAAACCTCGATGAGTCGACTCATGACTGAGATGAGTTGACTCGTGATCACCAGTCGACTCATGGTCGACTCAAAATGTGCACAAACTGTGCTGGCCTGTATGAGTCAACTCATGATTTCATGAGTCGACTCATCAGAATCATTTTGCTATCGGGAGGCATTTTCTTGAGTCGACTCATCAACCAGTCAGTTGACTCATCAACTGTCAGTCGACTCATCAACCCGTCAGTCGACTCATCAGGCTGAGAACTAAAATCTTTGATTCTTTGTTCTTCCGACTCGCTTCACCCTCCATCCTGTGCTCCGCCATGTCGCTTCACACCACTATTCTCAAGATATCATGAGAATCACCTATCCTCAAGCTCCCATGAGGATTGCTTTTCCGAAGAGAAGATACACCCATATCACCAGGAACTAGACTTGGACAGTGGTTTGCCTAGGGTACTCTCCAATGGTTAGGGGAAGAATGATCATCCCTTCTGGCAAAAGAGAATGTTTAGTAAATCCGATGAGGGGGCCTCTATAGGGGAGCATGTGAGATTTGTCGATGCCATCTGGTTGAAGGCGTCGATATATAAGATTTCCACCGAGCTCCCTGTATCGACCATGATTCACTTCACCTGGTAGCCATCGATCCCTACTATGATGATGATAGGGTCGTCATGAGGTGTCTCAATGTCTTGTAGGTCAGCATCCCCAAAAGATATGGGATCCTCCACCTTCGTCCTCTTGTCGCCTTGGTCGACCTGCAACACCCTCTTAGCATATCTCTTTCGGGCATTGTTGGATGACCCTTCAGTGGTGAAACCACCACTGATCATGTGATGACCCCCTTATGACTGGGTTCGAGGGGTCAGCTATCTTGGCGCGATCGAGGATGAGGCGACCGCGAGTAGGATCTCCTATCTACCTTAGCTGGGGAAGCTTCCCTACGACCTCTCTGAGAGACGAGATTCTTCAAGTATCCTCTCTCGATCAGATCTTCAATGTCCCTCTTTAGAATACGATAGTCATCAGTGAAGTGTCTATGATCCTTGTGGTAGCGACAAAATTACATTGCGTCTTGATTCCCTAGATTCGACCTCATCTGATGAGCAGGCTCCTTGAGGTGTTCCTCCTTTTGGACCATGGTGAGAGTATTAGTAAGGGAGGTGTTGAAGACTGTGAGAGCAGACTTCAGCGCCGGGTCCCTTTGTCGGTCCTTTCTATTGGACCGATTAGAGCGGGAGTTAACTCTCGAAGGGTCTCTCGTCCACTTCTGCCTTACAAGGGGGCCTCTAGCCAATTCTGGTGTCGGTTCCATTGTTGGTGCTGCTGCTGGAGTCGATAGGACAAGTGGCACTGCTGGTTCCGCTAAAGTTGTGCCTGTGGAAGTCTCTGTAGCCCTGGCTGATGCCTTCTAAGCTCGAGCATCCTCCATGTCTATGTACCCATAAGCTTTGGCCATCAGTTGCTCATAATTTGGCATCAGGCTTCTTAGCAAGCGAGTCGACCAACTCATTTCTCTACAAGCTAGCCATGAGTGCAGACATGGCAACTGCGCTTCCTGGGTTGTTGACCTCCAACCTCTTCGCCTGGAACCTCCTGAAGTAGGTTTGAAGGCTCTCTCCGAACCCTTGCTTCATCTGGATCAGCACATGAAGGGACAACTTCTTCTTGGTGTTAGCCAAGAAGTGATGGATGAATTTCCTACTGAGTTGTTGGAAGCTACTGATGGACTTCTTCTCAAGAGTATTCCACCAGAGCTGGCACTCTCTGAAAGAGTGAGGGGAAGCATCGACAGATGACTACTTCTGATGCTTGGAACATGCTCATTACATCATAGTAGTTCTGAACATGCTTGAATGGGTCTCCCTCGCCTTTATACTTCTCTACATTAGGCATCTTGAACTTCTTACATGGGGCATTCATAAGGTCATCTGAAAGAGGGATGTTTCCTCTGATGGCTTTTGCGACCGGTTTGTATACCCGATCATAGTGAGAGACCCTAATAGTGGCAGAGTGGGCTAGAGAGGCACGTTGATGGAGGAGAGTCTTAGAGACCACTCCCCTAGTGCGGTCCCTAAGGTGACTAGGGCCGGGACTCTCGTCGGTGATTTCTTGATGAGAGAGAAGACATCGGTGAGGCTCTGTAGGGCGAGTCAACCATCAAGGTGGCGAGGTCACATACTCAATGCGATCCCCCAACTACTTGGCAGCAGCATGAGGAGTCCAAGGTAGGACTAGTTGATGTGCTTCAGAAGGAGGGTGAGTCTCCGACCGTAGGTCTCCAGAAGGTGGGGGCATAGCTGAGATAGCTTGCCGCGACTGTGGAAGTCAATTGAGAAGTTCGCTAGTAAAGGTGTAGGAGAGTAAAAGTTGATTCCCTCCGAGAGGGAAGGGAGATTTGTATTAATAAGAATGGCTTATTACAAATCAAGAATCAAAAATTATAACAGAAGTGAAGAGAATACTCTTCTTGTTTAACATGGGTTCTTTGGTAGCAATAGGATGCCTCCCTCGAATGTTTACATCGAGTTTGCTTACCTTGGATGATCCGATCAAAATTATGGTTGAGCTTTAGTATACGGTAGAAGCTCTTATGTGGTTGAGTTTGATTATACTCAAGCTTGATGAGTATCAAGGTCGAAAGCTTAGAGAGGGCTACAATGCAAGAGTTTGCAGATAGCTAATGAGTCTCAAATCTAAGAGTTCAGATTGAGTCTACTTTAACAATTCAATCAAAGAGCTAGGAAGGTTCTATCAAGCAAGCCAATGAATATCTCTGTTTGAAGAGCCTTGAGGGAGCCAATTAGCTAGTCTCCAAATGATCCAGTGTCTGGTTGAAGAGTTTTGAAGATGACAAGCTTTTCAACCAAAATTGTTAGCTGAACTGAGCCCGAGCCCATTTCACATTGGCAAAGCGGTCCTATAAATAGGCAAGGGATGACATGGGTCATCCCTTGATTTGTGGGATGTGACCACTAATAGAAGTAAGGAGTAGCATACTTCCCCTATAGTTATAGGATGTGATCACTATAGGCGTGATGGGAGCCATGCCTCATTACCCAAGACGTGAGAAGTGGATGGGCCCACTCCTAAAAGTAAGCAGCTGCTTGCACTATTTGGACAGGGCTAACAGGCTTGCAGACGAGCATGAGAGCTGCTTGAACATTCAGGCAAGCTTGGCAAACGGGCGGGGTTAGCTGGCGGGCCCCTCGAGCGTGTGAGCTGGCGTTCATTGACAAGCTGAGTTCGTGCGGGCAAACTTATTACAGGCAGGCTTGACTTGTGTAGGTGAGCAAGGCATTCAGGCGAGCTCAAGCTCGTGCTAGCGAGCTCGATAATCAGGCGAGCTTGACTCGTGCTGGCGAGTCAAACAAACAGGTGAGGTTTGGCTCGTGCAAGTGAGCCAAACAAACAGGCGAGCATGGCTTGGCCTCAAGCGAGCTTGACTTGTGCTGACAAGTCAAGAAAATAGGCAAGCTTTTGCTTGACCTCTTAAATGCAGGCGAGCTTTGAGCATGCAGGCGAACTCAAATAGGTGAGGTTTGAGCTCTCTTGTGTAAAGGCAATTTTTATTGCCTACAAAAGGTAGTGAGCTGCTCTTGGAGAATTGAGAAAGTTTTTGAGATGTTTCTTCAAGCCAGGCTCGAGTAACATAGCTCTAATATGGTCTTATAGGGTGAAACTGATCAGCCCTATCTTCAGAACCAGACATGCTTTCTTAAAAAAGAAAGTAGCTCCACGGTGGGTGCTAAACTGTTGATGTTAAGTGATCACACATTCAATTATATCTGTGGTTGGATAGGGGTGAAGTTAATGAGGGGCTACTTCCTTCCCTGAATTATCCAGTTCTGAGTTAAGTGGCTGAAGTCTGCACATATAGAAATCTATGAGAGGATGGGGACTGGTTCCCTCGTAGTTCCTCCGACGGTCAAGTCAGCTGGTGGACTTGAGTGAGGAAAGTGAAGAACTGTGAGAGTTCTTGTGTGTGTAGTATAATTTGCAGATCTTTCTTAGAAGATCAGATTTTAGAACCTTTTTCAGCAGAAGCTTTCTGTTAGAATAGTATCTCGTATTTATAGTGGTGCCGAAAGGACAGAACCATCATTGTGGCCAAGCACATGATAGCGATGAAGAAGCATGGCCTAGTGGCTGAGTCAGCTCCTGCTTTACAGGTGTTGGTTGGCGACTGGAGGAGAGATCATATCAATATTAAATGTGAAGCGATCTGAGGCATGGTGGCATCGATGTGGTCCAATGAGTCATGAAGGCTATTGGGGCTAGAGGTATGATGGCACTTACCAAGAATTAAATGCGACGTCGACGTTGTGTCAGCAGGAGAGGCTCGAGGGTGAAGTCATCCTCTAGCTTCGCCGAGAAGTAATGCCTTTTGAGTCGTCATCGTGACGCGTCGAATAGCAGGTCGAGTAGGCTCATTGCGAGTCGTCTTTGACATGAGGGTCGACTAGTACCGCCTTTCGAGTCGACATGAAGGAATGTCGACTCGACGAGTTGGCTAAGTTGGAACCCTTGTTAGTCTTGGTCACTAATTTAATTGGGGCATTGCATGTAGAAGTACACATGTACGTTGCTGGAAAAAGGTTACACTTTGGCGATTGAGTACACCATAACATGAACAAGATCTAGCGGAGCTCAGCCGAGTCCATCTCCTCGACCCGATTCGCTGGCATGTAATACACGATAATAGGATCTGAAACCAATGAGTTTGTCCAAACTATCTTCATACGCACCTTCCTGCCCCTCACCAAGGAACAAAATAGCCAACAAATCCATGTCTATTATTAGGGCATTGCATGCATAAGTACACATGTCTGTTGTTGGCAAAAGGTTACACTTTAGTGATTGAGAACACCATAACAGGAACAGGTTCCAACGGAGCACAGCAGAGTCCATCTCCTCAACACGATTCGCTGGCCTGTAATACACGGTAATAGGATCTGGAACCAATGAGTTCGTCCAAACCGTTTTCATACATTCCTTCTTGCCCCTCGCCAAGGAAAAAATTAGCCGACAAATCCATGTCTATTACTAAGAAACCACATAATTCAAAACCAATACAAAAAACTTCACTCCTCTATTCTCTGAATATTAACCCACTAACAAAACTCCTCTCCTCTCTTTTAACCCAAAACTTATTTTGAATATAGTAAAACAGATAAGTAATATTGAAAAAAGGATTCAGAACAGGATCTGGCGGAGCTCAACTGGGTCCATCTCCTCGACCAGATTCGCTAGCCTATAATACACATTAATAGGATCCGAAACTCATGAGTTTTTCCAAACCGTCTTCATACGCTCCTTCTTGCCCTTTGTCAATGAACAAAATAGTCGACAAATCCGTGTCTGTTATTAAGACACCACATAATTCAAAACCAATATAAAAAAAACTTCACTCCTCTATTCTTTGAATCTTAACCCGCTAACAAAACTCCACACCTCTCTTTTAACCCAAAACTTATTTTTAATATAGTAAAATAAATAAGTAATATTGAAAAAAGAATTTGGAACAGGATCTGGCGGAGCTCAGCTGGGTCCCTCTTTCCCACCCGATTCGTTAGGCTCTAATACACGGTAATAGGATCCAAAACCCATGAGCTCATCCAAACCGTCTCCATACGCTCCTTCCTGTCCCTCACTAAGGAACAAAATAGCCGACAAATCCATGTCTATTATTAAGACACCACATAATTCAAAACCAATATAAAAAACTTCACTCCTCTATTCTTTGAATCTTAACCCGCTAACAAAACTCCATACCTTTCTTCTAACACAAAACTTATTTTTAATATAGTAAAACAAATAAGTAATATTGAAAAAAGGATCTGAAATAGGATCTGGCGGAGCTCAGCCGGGTCCCTCTCCCAACCCGATTCGCTGGCTTGTAATACGTAGTAATAGGATGCGAAACCCATAAGCTCATCCAAACCGTCTCTATATGCTCCTTCTTTCACCTCATCATCACCACCATCCTCTCTGCCCCCTCGCTTTTGCTCACCGCCGTAGCAGACGCCTATGCATAGCCTCTCCTAAAGCGAAATAAAAGTAAAGAGATTAGATCCGATAAGATATTAATGGGTTTGGTTTTATTTTGAGTTAGGGTTTGAATTTTTTTTTTTTTTTTTGGGTGGGT
>NC_033794.1:23686748-23702879 GCF_001876935.1 Asparagus officinalis
TTAATTTTTTTTTTTTTTTTTGGGTGGGTGGGGGGGGGTTAATTACCTTGAGATAAGGGAGAAGAAGAAGAAGAAAATAGAAAAGGATAAAAAAGGGGAAATTTCTTCCAGCCCCCCATTTCCTAACAACTATTCTACCCCCTCCCAAGACTTTTTTAACGCTCCAAAAACCCCCAAAAGTAAACCTATTATTCCCTGAGCCCCAAAAACACAAAACCTAAGAGTTTTAAACATATGAAGACCATAATACCCTTTTTCTCTTTCTCTCTTTTTTTATCTGTGATGATTTGAAAGGTTTTCCTCTGTCCCTTTCCCCGATGGCGTCCGCTAACAATTCGAAGAAGATCATCCTCTAGAGCTCCAACGGCAAGGAGTTCGAGATCGAGGAGGTCGTGGCCATTGAGTCGCAGACAATCAGTGAGCGCTAGAGTCCCGATGGTGATGTGGTCGCTATTCCACGAGCAGTTCATCAACGTGGAGATGGTCGTGGAGGTGATGGGGATAGGGGCGAGGATGTGGGAGGGGTTCAGGAAGGGCGATGGCAGGAAGGGGACGGTGGTGGAGACGATGGAGGAGATCATCGAGGCTTTGAAGAGAGTGATGGGGGAAGGGAGGAGTACAAGGAAATGAGGATCAAGGTGAAAGACCTAGGGCCGGTGGTGCCTAGGGCGGTGGAGGAGGTTACAAGTTGATAGTATCTCATTTTTTTATGTGGGTTTCTCTTCATAAGTCCTCTAGTGATCTTTTTTCATCTGGGTTTCTCAAACTTTGAAGAAAGATCGGTCCTTTATTGTAATTAGTTAATAGGGTTATTGAAGAGATCATGAACCTTCATAGGTCTCTTCCACCAAGGCCAAGTATTATTGAGGTTGAAGCAGCTATGGTTACGCGTTGGTTGTGAAGGTTACGTGTTGGTTGTGAATGATACGCGTTGGTTGTGAAGGTTAAGGGTTGGTTATTACGGGTTGGTTGTAAAGAATACGTCTTGATTGTGAAGGTGTTACGGGTTAGTTATGAAGGTTACGTGTTGTTTTGAAGGTTACGGGTTGGTTGTGAAGGATACGCATTAGTTGTAAAGGTATTATGGGTTGGTTGTGGAGGTTACGGGTTGGTTGTTGATGTTACACATTGGTTATGAAGGTTGCACGTTGGTTATGAAGGTTACGTATTGGTTATGAAGGTTACGGGTTAATTGTTAAGGTTACAGATTGATTGTTAAAGTTATGGGTTGATTGTTAATGTTAACTTCACAATCAACGCGTAACTTTCATAACCAATGCTTATCCTTAACAACCAACTCGTAACCTTAACAACCAACTCGTAACCTTAACAACCAACACATATCTGATAGACCCTAGAGGGGGGTGATTAGGGTCTTATGCTAATTTAATCTGATTTTATACCAATTAAAACTTATTAATAAATTATTCTTGTAAGATGGATATACAATATGTTATGAGTAAGAATATGCAATATGAACAAAGAGATATATCATATATGGTGAAATATATGCAAGGATATATAAACAACACAATGGTAAACAATCTAAACTAAAGATATAATTATGATAGGGTAATATAAACAATACAAACACATAATATGATCACGAAGTTTGGACCTTCCGTCCTACGTCTCCGCTCCCTACCCCCGGGGAGAAATCCACTATCACAACCGGGTTTTCTACGCTAACCCGAATAACATTTACACCATACAATATCACAATGTAACTACACTCCACACCCTCTAAGTGTTGGTCACCCCGTGTCCTTCCTCAAGTGCTCGGATATAACCTCTCCCTAGGTTCGTCAACCGACGCCACTCCTCTTGGAAGTAACCCCGTCTCTCACCACACACTCCTCTCAGTGTACTAGTGTAATACAAAATGAATCTCACAATAAGGCACAATACAAAGTATTTGTTCTCTACAATGGATGAGAATGAATTATAAGCTCACTCTCTAGGTTACACAATCCCACAATCTAATTTTACTATGAATGTAAATACAATAAGCTCAATAGGTTGTGTGTGAACAAAGAGATATAAATCAAAATTAAACTCAAGATAATTCTAGCTTAATAACAATGAAAATCAAATATATAAAAGAGCTAGAAATAGAGTTTAAAAAACTTCTCAATAGATCAAGAGATCGAGGAAGAGTAGTTGGATGCTCAAGCACCAATAGGATCTCCTCAAGCTTTTGTGAAATTAATTTCACAAACTCAAACTCTCAAATGCTTAAAAGCTTCTTAAACACTCTTTTAAATAAAAATAAAACAAGCTTAAACCCTTGTTAAACTCTTTTAACACATTCTCTTAGCTCTCTTGAAAGATGAGAGCAATGGGGTATTTATAGCTTCCCAAAACCTCAGCCAAAAACCCAACAGAAAATACCAAAAAACCCAAGGAAAACAGCTCAGGAAAAGAACCGTTGGAACCTGATTGATAATTCGGCGGTCGACCGTAGGAAATGCGTGGTCGACCGCGAGCAGGTCAGAAACAGAGCTTTGGCTCTGGACATTAGCAGGTGACTGCATCCGATCGACCGCCACGGTCGACCATGAGCCTCTGAAAATCATGCTGAGTCTCTGGACTCAAGGGCGGTCGACCGTGGCGGTCGACCGTGACGGTCGACCGCAAATTGATATATGAAAAACAGGTTTTGAAAGTTGTTTTCTGATTTTAAAACCATGTTTAAAAATATCAAAAAAATTCTAAAAAATATAAACTTTGAAAAATGATTGTAGACATGATAATAAACATGCTACAACAATTGGTTTTCAAAAAAGGACCTCCCAAATAAAAAATATCATTATTTTGCAAAATAGTCCAAAACATAAAAATGTAAACATATGAGTTTTAACATTTTAGCTTAACCATGTTTTAAAACATTACAAAATGATTATATAAACTTAATAAAAGATGTGTATAATTGTTATTAAGTCCATAAACCAAGAAAACAATATTTTTACAAAATTGTATATTTTGCAAACATTTCAAAAGTAAATATGATTTCATTGAACTAAATAAAATTGATATTGATAAAATCATATATATGCATGTAAGTATGAAACAAAAATATGTTTTCTAATTATATTTAATTATTTCATATTAAAACTTGAAAACTATCAAACCAAAAGAAACAAAAATATGTTTTCTAATTATATTTAATTATTTCATATTAAAACTTGAAAACTATCAAACCAAAATATATATATGTATATATATAACTATATATATACAAAACCAAAGCGTGCATGTATGTATATGATTGAGCTTAAAGTACTAACACGCATAATATAAAACCTAAAACTAAATTTACCCAATCTTGTGATCTTCAACGAAGCTCTATCTTAGTACACTTACGGATAAAGCTTGAACTTGAATCTTTAATTTTGAATTACGTAGGCTTCACTCCACAATTCCGCCAACCTCCATTGGATATGATCGTGAATGCGCAATTCCATCCATCCTCTAACTCGTTGTTTGTCTACAATAAATAGATAAACATAAATACTAGACAAATAACATTAGTGGTAAATTATTTGTTAAACATCATCAAAACAAAGAGACCAATAATATCATTCACAACCAACCCGTAATCTTCACAACCAACTCGTAATCTTAACAACCAACACATATCCTTCACAACCAACCCGTAATCTTCACAACCAACACGTAACCTTAATAATCAACCCGTAACCTTCACAAACAACTTGTAACCTTAACAATCAACGCGTAACATTTTATTCACTCTAGATTGGCTATTTTAATCACATGACCACTTTAATCGCCTTGACAACTTGGCTATGTGACTGGCTAGAGTGTTTAATTCATATTTTTTTATTGTACTTTGTAAGAATCATCTTATCACTGAACTGTGACTACTTTAATATTTGGGGAAAATTATTTCCACCCCCTGTGACAATGTAATGGGACCGACAGTCACCTTTTGAGGGCAATTTGAGGTATGATTCTATATGGATACTAAGACTAAAATGGTAAATAATATGATAAATTGATCAAATTTCCTAAGGTGGAATTTTCAATTATGGAAATTCTAAAGGTTAGCTGTGAAGGTTACGCGTTGGTTATGAATGTTACTGGTTACGGGTTGGTTGTTAAGGTTACAGATTGATTGTTAAGGTTATGAAGGTTACGGGTTGGTTGTGAAGGATACATGTTTGTTGTTAAGGTTACGAGTTGGTTGTTAAGGATAATCATTGGTTGTGAAGGTTACACATTGGTTGTGAAGTTAACATTAACAATCAACCCGTAACTTTAACAATCAACCCGTAACATTCATAACCAACGCGTAACCTTCACAACCAATGCGTAACATTCACAACCAAGCCATAACTTCCACAACCAACCCGTTACCTCTACAACTAATGCGTAACCTCCACAACCAACCCGTAATCATCATAACCAACCGTAACCTCCACAACCGACCCGTAACCTTAACAATCAACACGTAACCTTAACAATCAACCTGTAACCTTCACAACCAACTCGTAATCTTAACAACCAACCCGTAACCTTAACAACCAACCCTTAGAATTTTCACATTTGCACATTCTATCATTCTTATATGACTGAGTCGAGCTTCACCCTTTACGTCAACAACACCCACCGAACCGCACGAACTAACATTTTACCTTCTTCTACATGTTCTTTTTCCATTCGTAACGCATCCATCGATAACACACCAACCACAAGGCAAACACCATCAATTGAAATTAAATAGATAAAAACCAAAACAACGAAATTAAAATGAATAAGCTAAATATCATATATCACGCCTTTTATAACATCCATCATCTCCACCACCTAAAACCATGCTCATCATTTCCCCCTTTTTCTCTTAGGGCATGTTCGTTTGTTTTCTAAAAACCAAGAAATGGAAATGGAAATGGTGAAAATCTCAAAACTCACCATTTCCTCCATTTCCATCCCTAAAACTAACCCACAACATCTAATAAAATATTATTTCCATCCAACAACTCATCCACATCATCTAATAAAATATGATTTTTATCTAACCACTCATCCATCACATCTAATAAAATATTATTTTCATCTAACAACTCATCCATCACATCTAATAAAATATTATTTTCATCCAAACATCACTCAACTCATCTCTTCTCATCATTTCAAATCACTCACATCATCCAATAAAATATTATAACAATTCACCTCATCTCATTAACATTTCATTTCTTCATTTTCATCCCAAAAAGTTATGAAAACACTTTTCTTAATCTTTCTTCACATCACCCAATAATACAATGACAACTCATCTCATCTCATTTCATTTCTTATTTTTAAGAATGAACCGAACAAAAGAAAACAAGAAACTACAGGAAATAGGTTTCTTATAATTCATTTCCTTATTTTTTTTCGCCAACCGAACACTCCAAAACTAGTTTTCTTAAAAATTCACAAACATCATCCAATAATAAGGTGACAACTAACATCATTTCAATTTCATTTCTTTGATTTCCTTCTTTTTTAGCCAACCAAACACTCCAAAAACAATTCTTCATTTTAATAGTTTTCCATTTCTTTGATTTCCCTCTTTTTTTTAGGCAAACGAACAGGCCCTTATATAAAAAAAACATAAAAAAGCACAACCACCAAATCAAGCGACAACCACCAGGACCCCAGCGGCGAGACGGTGCACTCTAACACCACCACAGCCACCCATGCGGGACAACACATCGGTCATACCTTCTTCCCGCACGCCGAGCACCGATTCGTTGGCGGCCTGGCGGAGCTTCGGCCCCTGGCCGGCGACATGGCCCTTCGCCGGCCCGGCGCGCGGGTTGACGGTGAGCAGTGATGTCAGCGGACGGGCAGATTGTCACGAACGGCCGACGACGGCGAGGCCTGGAGAGATTTCTCGACGGCGATCTTCGCCGACGAGGCTTGCTCCTCCTTCATGCGGAAGCCGCGGTAGCATTTGGAGCAGAGGTTTTGGGTTGCGGGGCTCCCAAAGAAGCCGCAGTTGTTGGCGCAGAGGCGATGAGCCTCTTGGCACCGTTGCTCTTCGGCCATCTTCAACAAATCGGTCAGATTGAACTCCGGTCTGAACAATTTAAATGATCAGTTCTCGAAGAAATTAAAGATCTAGGGAAATAAATCGGAGAAAGGGACGGAAGAAACCCTTTCAAATCATCACAGATAAAAAAAAAAGAGAAAAAGAGAAATAGTATTATGGTCTTCGTATGTTTAAAACTCTTGGGTTTTGTGTTCTGAGGACTTAGGGAATAATGTGTTTACTTTTGATGGTTTTGAAAACGTTGGAAAAATCTTGGGAGGGGGTTGAATAGTTACTAGGAAATTAGAGGCCGGAAGCAATTTCCAAAAAAAAAAAAAAAACTAGAAAGTGGGTAATGATGTTTAAAGTTGTATAAAGAATTAGAAGAATACTTTCTAGACTACAGTGAATTTTAGAGGTTTGACTTTTTCCTAGAGTAAAGGATACACAACATTTTATTTTTGCTCTGCGTTGAACAGTTCAGCCTTACATCTAACGTAGTAAGGGCGCCCGACATGATTGGCATGGCGGCAGTCTACTCCACGGGGTGGGCGGCGGGAGAACGTGCAGCCCTCTCTTGTTTCTCTCTCCCTCCCTCTCTCTCTCTCTCTCCCCTCCCTCTCACAGTTGAGGAGAGGACGCTGCCTTGCATTAGTCAGCTCTCTTAAAAAATAATAATAATAATATAGCGCCACATATTGTGTCTGGAATCGTTGTGGACAGAGACGATTGCAAAGCAACAACACGTAAATGTCAATTCCTCTGCCCGGATGTCCCCTAGCTACCTTCATTTGTTTTAATTTATGTATATATATTATATATATATATATATATATATATTTCAAACTTAGGCTATATATTTTAAGGCTCGATATAATTTACTAGCGTTGTGTAGACCAAAACCTTCCGGCTTGGTCTCCTCATCCTCAGCCTCTGCGGTCAGAATCCAAGACTAATAGTACTGCACACCGGAGTACTACAAACTGTGCTCGCTTCTTGCCCTTGGAATCCGCACTGCCCGTGCTCAGGTCTTCAGCCCGTTCTGCACACAAGTTTGTGAGGGACTTAATTAATTAGTTCAAACTCAACTTTGAATTCCGAACATAAAGGCTATATACATTAGCTTTTATTTATGACAGGGAAGAGAGAATGTATGAATTGATTCCTTCTTTTGCCAAGGGGGTACATAAAGTGTTTGGTACAATACCAGTTGCAACTAATTAATAGGTACCCCAAATGATGATTTGAACCAGTTAGGAACACAAAAGATTTAAGCTTGGGAATGAATATATGCGCCTAATTAAGAGTTTGAGAGATTTGAGGCATGCCACATCCTCCTATGCAACCAATATTTAGAGGTAGAAAACAAACCTTCTTTTGATCATACATGTATATATGCAGAAAAATAATTAGACCACAGATCATGCATGAGAGAATGTGATAATTTAACCATTATCAAGATGATGACACATATGGTGTAGGATGTAATAAAATAGAATTATTTGCAACTAAATATCCCCAAATGATAGGAACCGGCCACAACAAGTAAACCTAGCTACTACAGCAAATATTCAAATCCTTCAACAGTGTTGTTGACGATGGAGTGATCTATTTGTTGATGATTGTGGAGAGGGTGTATTTTCGTATCCTGGTGAAAAAGGAGCTCGTTCATCGCGAGTACAATATGAGACGAGTCAAAATGGGACATTGGCATATGTATACCTACGCGATCGAGCAGTCGACTCCATTTGAAGCTGTGCTTTCGACTACGTACAGGCCTTTATCAGTAATTGTTTTGGAGTGTCGATTACGCTCAAGGTTTTGTGAAGGACATTTTTTTTTTTTTTTGGACTATTGTGTCACGTAAGCGCTAATTAGATCTTAGGCTTGAGTATAGCTAGGCTGGATTTTTGCAGACCTGCATATTATCGTTACTTATGTATAATTCTTCTCATTAATTATTAATATATAATTAAGCGTTAATTTCACAAAAGCTTCTATTAACTTTTGGAGTTTCGATGTAGAAATAGGTACTTTAATTTGCTTGATAGCACCTCATGAAACTCATTGTCATTTGTCCCCCATCTTTCATCCCTTCTATTAATTACTTACCAGCCACCACTAGGGGTGATAAATGATCGAATCGAATCAAATACTAAGGTGTTCGCATTTGTATTTGTTTAAAATTACCGAATTCGAATGTGGACTCTAATATCCATATATGGAGTTTTTCGAATTCAAACTCGAATACCTTGTATATGATAAATATTCATGAATATTCATGAATACTTATCGGATATCGAAGTATATATATTTATTCCACTCAAGAATTTAATTCTCAAATAATATTTAAATTCATAAATAAAAATTATTCCTTTACAAAATATGATGTATATATATATATATATTTAAACCAAAATTTTCACTAGAAAATTGATTTAAGATTATTTGAGTCTTAAAATCAGTACATAAATCCTAAGTAGAGATGGTAAGTGGGTTAAAAATATAACATCATATGTGCAATAATAAAAATAATAGATGATCAAATTTTAAACGAATATTTGATAGACAAACGAATTGCATATATATCTGGTTAAATTATATTCGTTAGTAAACTCGAATACTAAAAATATTTATTTAGTGGTAAATAAACTATCGAATCGAATATGACTGAATAATTACTTGAATAATTATTGAACTATTTGTTAATTATTTGGTTTATTTACACCTCTACCCACCATCAAAGCTTAGCCTCTTCAATAAGTTACCAGTACAAGCCTCATCCGTCCCTATCTTTTGTTTTTAACGGGGTAAATATCATGAAACTCCCCTTAACTCTAGACGATTATCGAAAACCCCTTTTAACTTTTAAAATATCAGAAAACTCCTATAGGGATTATTACAAAGCACCTTTAACTTTCAGATTTTATTAGAAAAACTCTTGTAACTTTAGAATTTTGTTAGAAAACGCCCCTAAATCTCAAAGCTAAAAGGGGTTTTCTGATAAAATCTTAATGGTGAAGGTTTTCTGATAGCCACCAAACTTAGAGGAGGTTTTTTAATATTTTGAAAGTTAGGGAGGAGTTCTTGATAATCGTCCAAAGTTAAACAAGGTTTTGTGATATTTATCATTTTTATTGACTCTCTCTCTCTCTCTCCCTCTCAGGATTATGGTAAGGAAAATGATTTAAGAACCCAAAATATGGGACCAATGGAGGGGACAGGTGATGTGTCCCCTCCCTATTGCATAATGAGTTGGCATGACCAACTCATTATGCAATAGGGAGGGGACACCTCACCTGTCCCCTCCATTGGTCCCATATTTTGGGTCCCCGTAACAGCACTCTTATGGTAATCATTTCATTCATGATCACCTCTCTCTTATCTTAAATCTCTCTTCCTTTCAGGGCTCTGCAAACCCTTGAAAAAAGCCGGATCTCTTGGGGGTTGTCTTTTATATATCTGTCATCAAATCATATGATAGTTCCAAAGAGTGGTGAAAGAAACAGGAAGCTTTCTCTTTGAGGGGTGTGTTGTCTGGCTCGGGGTTCATTTAATTCTACATCTCTTCTCACAGCAAAGGGGGGAAATTTTCTGTTACTATTAATATGAGAAGAGATGTGATGGAAAAAAAAAATCTCGGACCAGGCTTCATTCCCCTCAATCATAGTTTCCATTAATTTTAATTCTTCAGTTATTGCAGAAGATCCAAGACTTACTTTCAGTAATTAGGTAAGTTGCTTCAGATTCAGCGCATTATTATTTGTTTAATTAGATTTAATGTATTTATTCTTTTTCTCTTAATTATGAATGTTAGGGTTGATCTCAGGATGCCCTTTTCCGGGTTTTTCCGAGAATAATCTTGAACGTCAATAGAGAAGATTGGTGTGATGATGAAGGGTTTTGACTTTTTACCAGATTCTCATCGTCATTATAATACTTTTAAAACCAGGATAAGAGCTTTTGCATCATTATAGATTAAGAGTGTTTTTTTTTTCTTTCCTTTTTTGTGTTAATTGGCATGCTTAAAATTCCAGTTGGGTATTAATTATAATTAATAGTTAAGTGATAAGTTTAGATCCTATGAAATTAGTTGCACCCAGATCTCCACTGTAAAATTTTCTAGGTAATTTGCTTGGGTTTTGCTAACCGTTGCAATGGTTAATGAAGGATAATTGCTACTCTCCACTTACCTCTGCCAGCACCGTATATACTCCATAGATTGAATCACTGAGTTGTGCCAATCTATTACAACCATTTACTTTGCTTCATTTTACAGGAAATTTTACTTCTTGAATAAAAGTAAAAAGAGTATCACCTAGCCATTTATTTTATTTGTTTTTATAAGAAATAAACTTTCCTCATCAATCATAAAAAACACTAGTTATCTTCTTCTCAATTATCTTTCTCTACCCACCTCCTGGCATTTACATATAATACTTAAACATTGACATTGCATCTCCTCGATGTTAAGATAAATAAAGGTGGTTACTTTATCTTTGTAATTGTGTTTATCTAAATAAAGGTAGATAATATTCAATTTTGTTTATCTAATTGTGTTTATCTAAATTAATACTCAATTTTGTGTATCTAAATACTTACATATAATACTTACACATTGGCATTGCATCTCCTCGACGTTAAGATAAATAAAGGTAGTTACTTTATCTTTGTAATTGTGTTTATCTAAATACTCAATTTTGTGTATTAGCTAAATACTCAATATTGTAATTTTGCTTTCTTAGGGTATTATTTTCTTACTTTTAGTGAAGAAATAAAATTTCTTGTAAAATAAGCAAAATAAATGATTAATCTACTCGTTCTTGGAGCAATATGGTACTAGTGAAGATGCATGAAGAGTATTAATTATTCTTAAACATTGCCCTTAAGGCAATGGTTAGCAAAACCAAATTTGTTTAGTTAGCTACTTAGATTAGTGCTAGGGGACGATGTTGTTGTTTAATCATTAACAGCAAAATAAATTTTTCTTTTTTCTTTTTTGCATTACTTATTAGAGATCTACTTAGAATAACTCAGCCAATTCAAATCTCTAATAAACTCATATTCACACTCCATTTTAGTCAATCTTGGACTAAATGGATTCTAACATATCACCACACTTCATAGTCGCGGTGCCCGTGCAAAGTACTGGTCTAACACCAGAGAATGATTTTGGTGATCTACTGATTTTTTGTTAAGAGACCTACAAGAAATCACTTCTAAAAGCTAGACACAAGAGGGATGAAATCTTTATCTCAATGTGACTACACATCCTAATATTATTACAATATGCACAGTAAGGTATACTCGTCTACTATAAACACTCATGAATATTGCTATTTCTTTATTAAATTAATTACCAAGCATGTAGTATGATGAGACGAAAAAATATATTCTTTAATTTGGCCTATTATTTTGAGTCAATAAATCCTTCAAAGTTAATCTATTTTTAGTTAATTTTTAGGTGTGTTTGTCAACAGAGTGTAGCAAATGCTCTTATTTTGATACTCATTGAAGATATCAGAAATAATACTCAGTTGGAAGTGCCGTACTCATTTATATTATATATACTATATATATAACTATCTTTATTATATATAGTATATATATATATAATATATATATTAGAGAGAGAGAGAGAGAGAGAGAGGATGAGAAAATGGGAAACTTGTAACCAAGTTATTCCAAGCAACTTTGTATGTCGATGATGTGGCCTAATGCCGGTCCTACATCTACATTGGCAGTTTGGGAAGGTAGTTTGAGGTTTTATCTTCGGAGGTGTGATGTAGGGGCTAGATTAGGTGCACATCACTGTCAAGTTGCTTGAACACAACTTGATACGACCCAGGTTCTCCCCATGTTCTCTCATAATATATATATATATACGTATATATATATATATATATATATATATATATATATATATTATATATATTATATAGACACACACACCGGTATTCTTTATATTATGAGAAATCGATCTCTAGCAATAGACTAATATCAAGCAGACAAATACACATGGATATACGTGCGAGGAAGGAGAATAGTTTCAGTAAATTGTGAAGAATACAGTGTTAAAATCTCTCAATCACTCAATTTCAAATACACCCCAAAAAACCCTACACAATCTCTCTCAAGAGGATGAACAAAATAGAGAGCCAAAACCTATAAATAAAAAAAAGGGCTTCTTAAGAGAACATTGTTCTCTGGTTTTCAGATTGATGTGGTAACCGCAGCTACGAGGTTCGGATGACGTATGTAGCAAAAGATCCTGATTGCTTCTTTGATACAGCAGCAGAGTTGAAGTCGTGACCAATAAGAACTCAACTAGGTGTGGAAATTTAGGTGCATGAAAAAGTTATAATTAAACTCTTTGTCTTTTATCCATCGCCCAATAGGAATTGATTATCCCCTTAATAATAAGATTTTGAAATAATCTTGTCAGTTAGCACCTCCTTAAGCAAACAAACTCATGTTGCAGATAAAACTCAAATTCGTCTCGTATTTAAGTCATACTAACACTTTAGTATTTAGATCATAATTGGAGCTGGGATAAGCCAGTTCGGGTTCTGATTTTGGTTGGACAAAAAGGGTAATTAAAAAGGACAAGAAAAACTAAGATTTGAGCTTTTCATAGTGTTGATAGCATATATCATATTGTGAATTAATTTTTTGGAAAATAATGTTGCACGTGCGTTGCACGTGGATATATTTGTTTTATGTTCTAATACTTTACACAATTCATTATTTAATTAATGAAAGAGTTTCATTTTGAATGTAGTTATAACAACATTTGAGGACTTATTTATAATTTTCTTACAATTTAGATCATATACTTCTTTAAATCTTCTTAAGGTTTAAGTTTTGAACTATATAGGGGTTTATCTGTAAAAAATTATGAAGTTTCAGTATTTTTCTATAAATATATAGGATGCTGTTAGGGTTGTAAGAGGTGAGTATAAATCTAAATCATCAAATGAGTGAATTTATATAGCTTGCAAGTAAGGGCTATTATGATAAATAAAAAAAGCAGACTCTTTGGATTCCGTAATAGTCAAATGTAATTGCCACTTAAATAAAAACTACAATTGAAAATGTAACTCTCATTTCAAGTATGCATGAATGCATGCACTAATGGTATTTTAAGTTGATACTTTGTTGACAATTAATAGGAGAGTTATGCTATTATTAAGAATGTATGCATGTATATGTATGTGTTTATATGTATGCAAGTATGTGTTTTATGGATACATGTATGTGATTTAGAGGGTATTTTTGGAAGAAATATTTTAACATACCAACACACTTTTATAATAGTATTATATATATATATATATATATATATATATATATATATATATATATATATTTGTGCTTGGTACCAAGCATACCCATTTTTCTCATATATATATATATATATATATGGAAAAGTAAATCTAAGGTGACGCCCTAGGCTTCCCACCTAAGGACGCGGCCTAAAATCACATCATTCCCTAATATTTTTTTACGATCCGCTCCGTTGAACTTGATCTACATGTTCTTAAACTCAAACACACCAATTTTGGGGTGAACCCGTCATGTTTTGACCATTCGTTGAGTCGACCAAAAAGTTCTATTCGTTCGAAACCGTTAAAATTGCGGTGAGTGGATGAAGGGTCAAAACATGACGGGTTCACCCCAAAATTGGTGTGTTTAGATTTAAAAACGTGTAGATCAAGTTCAACGGAGCGGATCGCAAAAAAAAATAGGGAATGATGTGATTTTAGGCCGCGTTCTTAGGTGGGAGCCTAGGGTGTCACCTTAGATTCACTTTTCCCATATATATATATATATGTATGCGTGCGCACGCGCGAGAGTGTGTACATGCTTGAAAAATGATCAAACTTTACCTTTTTTTGCCTCTTAATGTACACACTCTCTCCAAAAAAAATTCTCTTTTCCCCTTGTTTTTTTATAGTGCTTGTATAAATGAAGTGACCCGGTAACATCTTATTTTTATTTTCCCCTAACTGCCTTTTTTTTGGATGAAAAAATGCCTGTACTTTAGAACAGCTAGCTATTGCTTAATTTGTTGCTACTGGAAACTAAATGTTAGGATGCCTTCAATTTTGTGGAAGTCAAGTATAAGGTTTGACCTATTACCGGACCAACCAGTTTCGTCCACTCCGGTCCATGGGCTATCTGTTTTATCTTTTTTGTGATTTTATTTCATATCTCATAAAAAATAATGCATAGACCATAAAATTAAGTAAAACAATATGCACAGAATTAGAAAGACACAAACAATGTGAAAACCAGAATTTTGTTAATGAAATGTTGACTACTTGCAGTTTCAAAGAATTTACAACTCCATGAGATATCATATACGTTTTTACCAATTCATTAAACTTGGGCGCCAGTTCCAGCCTGTATACGCATTAAGTATAAAGGCTTGATATATATATATATATATATATATATATATATATATATATAATATATAATTATATCTATATATGAGAAAAATGAGAAACTTGCGCTACCAGTTTGCGCTTCAAGCAACTGGTAATGTGAATGTGCCTAATCTTGATCCTACATCTAGCATAGGAGTTGGTGAAGGGTGGTTGATGCAATATAGCGGTCAAGATTAGCCACGAGTCACTACAACAAGTGTGTTTCTAAGCACAAGCTTGTGGTACTCAGTTCTCCATATTTCTCTCTCTTGCTCTCTCTCTCTCTCTCTATATATCTATAAAATATATATATATATATATATATATAATGATATATATATATATATATATATATATGCTCCATCTCTCTCTGCTCTCTCTCTTATAATATTATATATATATATATATATATATATATACTATATATATATATATATATATATATATATATATATATATATAAATATATATATATATATAGTAATATATATTTGCAAACTCATCTCAACTTATTTGCTCTTTGCTCTATCTTGACATAACCCACTAATTTGCTATTTCATGTCTAGATTGCTGGTTGAGGAGCTTCTGCATATGCAGGACTAGTCGAATCAGAGACCTTAGACTGTCAACACTATATCAACACCTTCGGAGATAAATAGTAGAGCGCAAAGTGTGCATGTAACGAAAATGAGTAGACCTTCTCAGCACGCTCAAGGTGCACGTAACGAAAATGGTAGACCTTCTACGCGAGCTCATGGTGCACACAATGAGACCTTGTCAATGGGCTGGGGTTGCAGAGGACGAGGACCTTGACAGCCACATTTAGTCGGATATTGAGACCGATTATGCCTAAGATCATCGTTATGATAGAGGCACACCCTCTGTATTCTTTCATGTTTACAGGGGGAAACCCTAGATGTTCAAATTTACAATTAATTTTTCCAATCAAAGGCTTCTTAGGAATGTGCTCCTCTCAGATTTTAGAAAAATATAACTTCAACAATCCGAAGACGATAAAATTAAAAAAATTTAGTAGACCCCATGTTATTTAAGAATCATCCGTAGGGCATTTTTCTGACTAAATCGTCGAAAGCATAGCTAAAGAAGCACCATAAAATTAAGGTCGGCATTGAGGAAAACTGATGAAAGGTTTTGACAAGTAGGCATTTCCTTAACTGAAAAAATTCTCTTTTTCCAAGTCAATTATACATATCATCCTTTACAAGCATTTCTACAAAGAGGGAAGAGACAAAAAGGGTGGAGATATGAAAATTGCTATCTCTGTATACTTGTAGAAAATATGATCTGTAGAAAAACAGTTACATGATCAATGAATAATTAAAAATAACATCATTATTGGCGATTATTCCTCATGTTGGAGTTCCTTATTGTTACACCATGCAAATATTTGGTGTATCCAATAAAGCTTAACTTGCCATCTGATTGCCTGATCCAGTCACGCATAATGGAATATGCCGATGGGGGAAGGTTCATTTCCTGCATAAACAATTTTAAAAGGTGTAATAACCCCAAGTAAATAGTTAATTAAACAAAAAAAAAGAATGGAGAACACATGTAAATCACAAAGTTTGAGGGGTACTATGCAAAAATACCAATCCCTTGCCTGTTCATCACCGCCTCACCACTTTGGTGGTTTGC
>NC_033794.1:23702889-23705520 GCF_001876935.1 Asparagus officinalis
TTGCGCCGCCTCAACGGGATGATAAGATGAGGGGAAAAGGGGGAAATAAGAGAGAGAAAATTCAAGTGAAGAGAGGGAAGAGTAACTTGCTTAGAGCATAGAAGTTGGTAAAGGAGGAGAAGAGGAGCTTGATTGATCCAAAGGTATAACTCAACTTCTTAATTTTTTTAGGGCGTGTTTGGATTTCAACGGGGTTAAGGAAAGTTAAGAGAAACTAGGTGAGAGAAGAGAAGGGAAAGGAAAGGAGTTCTCTTCCCCTTGGTTACAGTACAATTTTGGAGGTAACAAATTTTATACTATTAAGGGGTGAACTAAGGGAACTAGGGTGAATAACTTCATTTTCTAAATGTTCCCAAACAAGGTGAATGGTTCCCCTAACTTCCCTTCTCTCTTGTTCCCCTCAATCCAAACAAGCCATTAGTTTATAGAAATTGAAGAATCTTTGGTTGAAAAAAATAAAAAATAAAATAAAATACATACCTAGCCCCCAGGAGGATCTCATCGTCGACCCCTAATTGCCAGCGAGCTCTCACCGTCGAGAGGCCACCCCCGACGGTGGCTGAGCAGCCGTAGAAAAAAAACACGGAAGGAATAAAAAGAGGAATAGAAGGAAGAAGGGGATAGAAGAGAGAGAAAGAGAATACTAAGTTAAAATAAAAAAAATCTTTTTGAGACCCCTAAAAGTTTATGAGTTTGTATATAGGTCCTGAAAATAAAAAAAGTGAAAATTTTTGTTTAGACCATGTTGCTCTGTTAATTACCCACAGGCCTAGAAGAGTCAAACTCAATTAAGAAATTAAGCGTAGATAATTGTTTGAAAACCCCTAAAATTGTTAATAGGTCCAAAACTATTAGAATAATGTTATAGAAATTATGATAAATTGCTAAAATTAGCAAAAAGCCTATGTGTACCACATTTATAGATTTTAATTATTATTTGATTATACTTGAATAGTCTGGCTCTAGAGTGTGAAGTGATTAACCTATAATATATACTTGTCATGAATTATTAATAGTCTTATATCTTTATATTATAGTATCTAGTTGATACCCAAGGAAGTAATATTTTGAGGAAGAGGTATCTAGGCCTGTCCATCCGAATCAGCCCGGACCCGGTTGCCCCGGGCCAGGGCCGGGCCCGGGCCTGAGCAGGCCGGGCTCCGGGTCGTCCCGGATTTTCTTTGTTTTTAAAATTTTTTAACTTTTCAAGAAGACAGAGAAAAAAATAAACACAATTTTGATAAAAATTTATATTATTAATCAATTATAATTATGTAATTTACAAATATAAAACTTTATAAAAATTAAAATGATAAAATAATATAAAATAATTATAGAATTTATAGAAACAAACAAAATTAAAAATAATTATAAAATTCAAAGTGCCCAAGAGGTCCAATCAAAGACCTCTAAATATATATGTTATGTATATATTGTTTTTATGTTTGTGTATTGAGACACACTTTTTCCATATTGACATATCTATATGTGTCCTCATTGTATTTTTGTATGTGAGTTTTGCTTAAGCATGTTTTCATCTTGCTTGCTCACATGTTTGTCTTAGTACTTTATTTCATATAAGGCATTTTGATAGGGGGAGCCATCCCTATTTCTTTTATTGTTTTTATACCCACCATGCTTATAGGTAGGGGGAGCCTTTGTTCTCTTCATTTTTTTATTTTTCTCATTTCTGATGTTGCCAAAGGGGGAGAAACAAGTGGATTGTAAGTATATTTATGAGTATTGTGCTTTATTGTATATTTTATAAACTCTTTTTGTAAATTGTTTATCATCATCAAAAAGGGAGAGATTGTTGACCTTTTTGTTTTGATAATATTTTAACAAACAATTTATAACTAATATTATTTGTCTAGTGTTTGTGTTTTCCTTATTCTAGGAAAACAATATGTTGGAGGTTGGATGGAATTGCGTCATAACGATCATATCAAATGGAGGTTGGTGGAATTAGTAGGTATGAAGCCATTTGCACTTAAAGTCATATTCAAGATCAAGCTTCATCCGTAATGTTTACTAAGTCGAGCTTATTGAAGATCAAGATAGCTTGGATAATTTAGTTTAGGTTTATATTATGTGTGTTCAATACTTTAAGCTTAATATTATATACACACATATTTTATTGATTTATATATATATATGAGAAGTGTTCCTAAGGTGACACCTTAGATAATCATCTAAGGACGCGGCCTAAAATCACATGAGTGAGATATATTATGGATGATCCGTTCCGTTGAACTTGATCTTCATATTCTAAAATCCCAACACACCAAGTTTGGGGTGAACCCATCATCATTTGACCCTCTGTCGAGCCATGTGAAAAGTTCTATTCATTCGAAACCATTAAAATTGATACGAGTGGATGAAGGATCAAACGAGGACGGGTTTACCCCAAACTTAGTGTGTTGGGGTTTTAGAATATGTAGATCAAGTTCAACAGAGCGGATCATCCACAATGTAGCTCAATCATGTGATTTTAGGCCGCGTCCTTAGATGATTATCTAATGCGTCACCTTAGGAACACTTCTATATATTATATATATATATATATATATATATATAGTATTTTATTATTAAAAATTTTAGGTTTAATTCTCCGTCTCAGAATGCAACAAA
>NC_033794.1:23706779-23720300 GCF_001876935.1 Asparagus officinalis
GACCCGACGGGCTTTTTGAACAGGCCTAGTGGTATCCACTAGAGGTGAGTTCATTTCTCACTAGTATTTTTATAATATGAAATTGCATGAGTGCTATATCTGATTGATTTTGTGCTCGAAAAATAAATAATCTACTATTTTCATGTATACAAAGTTAAATGTGATCCGATCTATTTTTATTGTGGACTAACCCATAATATGATTTTAATTTCATGCAATATATTAAAAGTAAATTTCATTGACCCGACGGGCTTTTTGAACAGGCCTAGTGGTATCCACTAGAGGTGAGTTCATTTCTCACTAGTATTTTTATAATATGAAATTGCATGAGTGCTATATCTGATTGATTTTGTGCTCGAAAAATAAATAATCTACTATTTTCATGTATACAAAGTTAAATGTGATCCGATCTATTTTTATTGTGGACTAACCCATAATATGATTTTAATTTCATGCAATATATTAAAAGTAAATTTCATTTCTCATAAAATGTGATAAGCATTTTGGTTTCATCCAATCTCAATTAATTGTGAATAATGCTTTATTTGAAAGCTTTGAAGAAAAGAAGTAATTGAATGAGTTTCAATTGTTTATGGATTCAAAGATTTTGTCTTGGTCTTTGATAAAAATAGATAAAATGAAATATATAAACTATTTTAACTTAGATGATGAGATTTTTACGCTTGTCCATTTGATCTAAAGTATTTATATTTTTGATAAGTGAACATACCTATATTATTTTCGACGCAAATGACACGTATTGAAATTAAAGTGATTTGATGAGTGACGTGTTTTTGGAAAGAAGCAATTTGATAAGTGGTGTGTTTTGAAATTAAGTAATTTGACAAAGGATGTGTTTCCAAAATCAAGCCTTTTGACAAGTGATTCTCGATGTTTTTAAAACCCTCAGAAAGTCCACAATGGAATGATTTGTTTGTGTCTGCTATATGGTTTGAAGGCATCTTTATGTGGCCTTTTTTAGGCATTTACAATGTGGCCCTTTTTGGTTATTTTTGATGTGGCTCTTTTTTGGGCGTTTGTGATGTGGTCGACAGCCTATGCAGTATTAGGTGCATTTTGGTCGACTATATGTTATGTGAAGTCTTTTGGCATTCTCATGCTGTTGGGTTTTAATTCGTAGCCTTAATATGACCTATGAGGTGATTCTTACATTTCATGAACGACTCATCGAGATTTGAGATTCTGACATTTGACTGTGAACTTTAAAAAATAACAATCTTTAGGTTTTGCACATATTTAATAGTTCGTTTTCTTTCTTAGTATTTATCTTGCTTTCAAAAGAGTTTGATTTTGTAATAGATTACAATATATTCAGTTTGCACATAACAAAGAAATCTAAAAAGTTGTATTCTTAAATAAAAAAAATAGTGTTGTTCTTGGATCATATTTTGCTATCTTTTTAGAATTTCCAATGCAAGACTTATAATTCATTATTTCTTTTGGATATTATTATTTTATTAGATATCTAGAAACTCTAGTGGGAAATGTTATCACTGAGACCTAGCTCACCCCGTCATTTTAAAAAAAAAATCAGATCTGAGATAGCTACGTAATAAGCCGAACTTTTGGTTGTGGCGCATTGCTAAGATGCGTTTATATGGAAAACCCCTCCGTTGGTGTTATGTACAACCAAGAATGTGATTTATAATGTAAAATATTGTAATGAGGAGCGTTTGTGATTCTAAGTGCTATATATATATATATAGTATAATATTATATATATATATATATTATATATATATATATATATATATTAATATATATATATATATAATATATATATATATATATTATATATATATATGAGAGAGAGAGAGAGAGAGAGAGGTGAACTTATGTCAACCTAAATGGACAAAAGCATTTGTCCACCAACTTCTATCCGTATTATAATCATATATATATATAATATATATATATACTATATAGTATTATATTATATATATATGAGATTAATGGGTATCCTTGTCATAGGAGGATTTCTCCTTGACGCCTCTAAAATCACATGAATTGAGCGCATGCTGGATGATCCGTTCGTTGAACTTGATCTATATATTCTAAAACCCTAACATACCAAGTTTGGGGTGAAACCCGTTCGTCGTTGACCCTCCATCGAGCCTGTGAAAGATTCTATTCATTCAAAACCGGTTAAATTGATACGAGTGGATGAAGGGTCAAACGACGACGGGTTCACCCCAAATTGGTGTGTAGGGCTTTTTAAATATGGTAGATCAAGTTCAACGGAGCGGATCATTCCACAATGTCGCTCAATCATGGTGATTTTAGAGGCACAAGGAGAATCCTCTCCTATGACAAGGATACCCATTATCTCTCTCTGCTTCTATGCTCTCTCTCTCTCTCTCTCTTATAATGATAATATATATATATTATATATTATTATATATAATATATAGGAGAGAGAGAGCGTGAACTTACTGTCAACGTAAATGACAAAAAGATTTGTCACCATAACTTTTCAGATCCGTATATATATATACTAGTATATATACTAATATACTATATATATCTATATTATATATATATATATAAATAGATCATACTATAAAGTTCTTTCATATCATTGCATGGCATCCCTATATATCATCAATTTTGTGATGGCTCCACTTAAGTTACACAAGTTCTCCCTCTCCCCCTTCCTCCCCCCTCTCTCTCTTCTCTCTCGTTCCTCTCTCTCTCTCTCTCTCTCTTCCTATATATCATATATACTATATATATATATATATATAGTATATACTATATAAACTATTACTTCTACGTTCAGCAAGTTTATATATTTTCATTAGAAAAGTTATGTGATATGAAGTGACAAGCTTAACTCGTGCACGAACTTGTCTTGTGCATGGATCGCTACTGTCGCTTAACCCGTATTTATAAATTTTCGTTGCAGTTTCAAGGCATGACAAAAGAAAATGTTGATGGACACACACACACACACACATATAAATATATAGCTCTAAACTTCTATCATCAGCAGGTTTATATATTTTCATTAGAAAAGTTGTGATATAAAGTGGCAGGCTTAACTCGTGCACGGACTCGTCTTGTGCATGGATTGCTACATTCGCTTAACCCGTATTTATAAATTTTCGCTGCAATTTCAAGGCATGACAAAAGAAAATGTTGATGGCCACCTATTTCATTAGAGGGGAAAAAAGCCTCTTAAGATAGTGGTTGGGAACTTGAGATAACCAGAATAAGTGTAATTAAATCAGGATTGAACCCAATTTGGCAAATAATTGGACCAGGACTTTACCAGATTTTGTTAGGCCAAATTTGGCCAAATACTAAATTAAGCTAGTTCTGGATTAGTCCTCAAGTTGCCAAACTGACCTTAAAGATTGTTTGGTGTTTTCTCAAATAAGATTTTCTGTAAATACCTGAGCTAATTCCTCAATGGTGATGACTCTATTTCCCTCTTGCTCAAAATGATCATAGGCTACACTGGCAATTTGCTCCCATCCTTCCAAAGCTTCTAAATGATAAGGGCTGATTGCAGCAGCGCAGAATTCATCAAAACTCATTCTTTTGTTGGAGAGAGGCTCCAGCTGTAATGCAAAAGCAAAAAATTACTTAAGTGTAATTTTTTTTAATATTATCATTTGTCAATAGGTCTCATCGTGTTTTAACCATGTCGGCATATTTGTGTTTGCGCAACATAGATACATCATGTAGGAAAACCTTACCTTCTAAATTCCATACTTCTGCTTTACCATTTTACTTTTCAAACAGTAGAAGATAAAGGTTAACAAAGAGACGGTTTATGATATTTATTTTATGGAATCACCTCCTACGCTGATTTAAAGTCCCCCTCTCTCGCACTTTTATCGACAAACAAGAGGAAATAATCAGCATATGTTTTCCCAAACAGTGGCTTTTAACAGTATTTTAATGAAAATGATCACTGCACATGACAATTTTAAACTTAGACCCTTCATATATGGCCACACCTGCTGCAACCTAACAGGAAATTCAGGTGTATATTAAAAAAAAAATTCAATGTTTATAACATTTAAGAGCGGGTGTGAACAGTTCTCTGCTGAAAGACTCACAGGTCACATTCGTTGTGATATTTTTACACACTAAAAATGTAAATTATGAGGGGAAAACATAATATTCAAGAAACTAATTAATGCTTCATGGAACACAATAATAAGATGAAAGATAAACATAAACATTAAAAAAGTTCAAATACAGTTGTAGGTGTCGCACCACATTTAATATGTCAGGAACCTTCGACAATTGCATTGCCTCTGTAGCATTTTTCAACAGTACCTGCATTGAAGTCACATTAAGTAACAGCTAGACACAGAAGAGGTAGGACGTTGTTTCACAAATATAGAGAAGTAGATTGAGGCACATAGCATAAGCTACGATATCAAGATTTAAATTATGATGAAGAAAAAAGGCACTAGTTTTTTATGGCACGGTTAGATCACAGAAGGATAAATTGACAGCATTGCAAATATTTTGGATGTATTTTTCGTTTCAGTACCAAATTGGACATATGACATATCACTGGATATCTCTTGAATAAATTTAGAAGATCCATTCCTAAGACATTCTATATCACTGGATATCTCTTGAATAAATTTAGAAGATCCATTCCTAAGACATTCTTGAGCATTGACTTTGCGAAATTTAAATTTAGAAGATCCATTCCTAAGACATTCTATATTATATATATTAGTATATACTATATTATATAGAAATATAGAAAAATATGGAGAAACTTGTCACAGTTTCTCCATTGAACTTGGGTAGTGAGGTGGCCAATCCCACCCTAATCACACCTTGAAGAGAGAGCATCATCCTATTCACCTCACTTTTAAAAAATGCGTCAATTTTCAGGTGTGATGAGGTGATTTGGCACCTCACTACAGTTCAATGCAAGAATTGGCTACCAGGTTTCTCCATATTGGCTCAATTATAATATATATATATTCATATATATTATATATATTATATATATATATACAACCACCACACGCACCAATCTGGACATATGATCATATCACTGGGGATATCTCTTGAGATAAATTTAGAGACAATTCTAAGGACATTCTGGCATTGACTTTGCGAATTTTACTATTATTATATATTTATATATATAAATATATATTATATATATATTGATTATATTATTATATATATATTATAAATAGTATATATATATATATATATATATAGACACCCACACCCACACACATATATATACCACACTAACACACACACATATATATATATACAACACACATATATATATATATATATATGAGAAAATTAGGTTATGGTACCAGCATAATTTTGGGTTAGTAGGAGGTGTCTCATTCCATCACTCATTCATTAGGGGGCACCACATTAACCATGTGATGTGATCCCCCATTGAGATTGAAGTGATGAATATGCCATCTCACTACCAAGGCACAATTTTGTGTTGTACCAGAATACCCATATTCCTCTCTCTTCTCTCTTCTTCTTCTCTCTTCTCTCTCTCTCTCTCTCTTCTTCTCTCTCTTCTCTCTTATATTATACTATATATATATATATATATATATTATATATATAATATATTATATAATATATATATAGTTATATATTATAATAGTAGCCCTGGTTTGACCGTAGAAGAATGAATTAACATCATTGTAATATTTTGGCTTTTTATGCTTTTGATGTCAAATTTTGAATATACGACCAATTATTGGACAACTCTCAAGATATATACATGCCAGTGTAAACAGTTTACCCTGTTATATAAGAAAAAATAGTACATCCCCTGCATTTTGAAATGGAAAATACAAATTCCACTGTAAGTGGGCAAAGTCAAACATGTGACCTCCTAATGGGAGGAAATATGACACTACCTAAGCAATGTTAATTGATTAAGTTGTGTTAACTTGTGCTGTTACTACGTAGAACTTTGGTGTTATTTTGATCTCTTTCTTTTTCTTTTTCTGTTTCTTTTTTTTTTTTTTTTTTGGAGACTCAGTTTGGTTAATTTTTGAAACTCACATTTTGGCATGTACTATTCCTAGTATTTAACTGCTTTCTATCAAATGAGTAAGTAAACTGTGACAAGTCTCCTATTTTTTTGTTGATACAAAATGAAAAATCCAAGTTTTTTTTTTTTTTTTTTTGGAGACTCAGTTTGGTTAATTTTTGAAACTCACATTTTGGCATGTACTATTCCTAGTATTTAACTGCTTTCTATCAAATGAGTAAGTAAACTGTGACAAGTCTCCTATTTTTTTGTTGATACAAAATGAAAAATCCAAGAAAACTAAGGGAAAGAATAACAAGATCTGCTCACCATCCGGAAGTTCTCAAATGAGATGCACCCATCTTTATTTGGCTCTAACAACTTAAACTGGGACCTAAGATACAAAAGCTCATCCTCTGTTACAGCTTTGGATAGGGCCTGCACATGAACAGTAGTAGGTAAATAGAATCAAACAAACAACTTATACACACATGACTTATACCAAAAGGTTTAGATGTAATGACATCAGCAAATGTCATTTCTATGAAAATATTATTATAAATGGCATTTCACTCTCTCCCCCCATCTCAACTTCCCTTTCCTACTTCATCCCTACCTCTCATTTAAAATTGAAAAATATTAATTTTTTTACTCTATTAAAACTGAAATGAAAACTATTATGACATTTCACTATCTCCCCACATCTCAACTTCCCTTTCCTACTTCATCCCTATCTCTCATTTAAATTGAAAATATTAATTTTTTTTACTCTATTAAAACTGAAATGAAAACTACAACAAAATAACCTATAAAAACTAGAAAGTTACGGAAGGTAATTTAGAAAGAACGGATCTGAAAAATAATAAATGTTTCTTAATTCATTAAACCTATAAATAAACAATTAGACAGACTATAGAAACATGTATTACATTGAAAATTGTAAAAATAATTTTGACTATTAACTTTCTTGCGAATGGTTCTGTTAAAATAAATGAATATCTTTTCGAAAACGCATAAATGTATATATATCATTCTTCTCCTTAAGAAAATCACACCAATAAATTACAGCATCACAAGTTAAAAGTATGCGAAAATTTTGATTCGGAGTCCGCAAATCTCGTAGTCCCAGTATACCCCTAATTAAAAGTTCAAACTTCTATGGATTCTTTTCATGTCATGTGCATTCGCACGTGCCTAATTTTGTAGCCTAGGATCTAAGTTGCATGGATACAGGTATAGATACCAGTACAAGTGTGGGTATGGGTACGGGACAATGCAAAATTGTAAAATGAGGGTACATGGACACGGCTACATACATATATTGAAATTAATATATTACATGAGATCATTATTGTTTCTCAATTCATGTGTTATTAGAATTAAAATTCCTATCACATTTTTAAGTTTCTTCTATTATGTTGATTGGTAAAAGTTGGAAACTACTCATTTTTGAACTCAACATTCAAACGACCATTAAGATCAGTGTTGAACTTGTGTGTTGGCTGGAAATTTCCCGGCCCCTGTCCAACAAGTTTCAAGAAATGGATGTGAAGTGTAGGATATACGTCTAAGAAGTGTATGACAAGTGTTTTAAATTAAAAAATATATCATATAATTGAATACATGTTTGAATAAATGTATGCATATATCCACAGAATGTCCATGAAGTTTGTGTACAGGAACGTGTCGAGTACGGATACAGCTTCATGGGTAACATAGCTTAGGATAAAGACTTTGTTGTGTTGATGTAAGTTAACCAAGAACCATACACAAAATTATGTCCAGATAATAGCTTCAGAGCAAATAGTGGATTTAGATTGCATATAAGATATCCTTACAAATAAAAAATGCTGAAGTAAGTAAATGCTTCCATCATTTGCCTACTCAAAGAGAATACAACACCAATTGAAAATTTTAAGGGATAGCACATCTACAAATTTTTAATAATTTTTTCCAGTATTTTATGAACAGGTAAGGGAAAATTAGGATCTAACTTCAACTGATGATCCACTTGAACATTATATACCTTTAGTGCTGCGCGTTTGAGAGGTGTAGCACGAAGATATGATTTGAGCAGCTTAAAAATTAGTATATCTAGTGGGATTTTCCGCTGCTCATCTCTCAACCATGGATGATCTGCCATCACATTTCGAATAGACATTGGCGTTAGTTTAGTTCAAAAGTAGAAATGCCATGAAGTAATAAGAATTTTTTTGTAACGACGACATATCCAATTTAAAGCATAAAATATTTAGAGATGGAACTCTCAACTCACTTAGAGCCTGTGCTGCTGTCATTCTTTTCCTGTAGTCCTTGTTTAGAAGCCTTCTAACAAAATCCTTAGCCTCTGCAGATACAGCAGGCCAAGGTGAATCATCAAAGTTAGGGTCCGCCCTCAACACTGAACGAAATATTCCTGATTCTGTCCGTGCCCAAAAAGGTCTGCTACCACATAGCAGGATATATGTTATTACACCAATACTCCATATGTCTGCTTCCGTACTGTATGATCTATGCAGGACCTCAGGTGCAACATAATACGCACTTCCAACAATATCATTTAATCGCTCATCTGCAAAAGAAATGCCAACAATCATAACATTATACCAAACTTCAACTTTTACATTGCAGCTGAAGAACATGAAGAAAGCACTTTCAGACATGCAAAACAAGGCTTTCTACTGGACGGAGAATTGAAAATTAATTAAAAATGGTTTACAACAGTTGATTTTGAAATTTGCATTCAAGTGAGTTTTTTAATATTATAAAAACCCAGAAGAAAGCACGTAACTTTTGAAGTTCAGAATTCTGTTTTTCCAACTCAAAAGGAGCCTTAGCTTTACAATGACAAAATGAGAAATGAAGATCATTTTTTATACTATTATGATAGGAATATCCTGCTACACTTTATAAGTAGGAAACTCATGGTTTCCTTCTTTGCTTTCCAATGAGGGTTAAAAGCATTGTCTTCTCAGAACAGGCTATTACTTCTTAAATGGGAAGAAGGCACGGTTAAGTTTCAAGTAAGAAAAGGTAGTGATTATCCCTGAGTACCTACAAACTTGGAATAGCCAGAATCATATTAGAGATGCCTTGATCTGGCCTATGAGCCAAGCCTAAAGAGGAGACCTGACAGCATGTGGGTTGGGCCCAAGCAACAATGGACAAGTATTCTTGTGGGCTATTGGCCGAGGCCAATATACCTATTGTAGGGATCTGGTGTCTAGACTAGTGGTCTCAGCATCCCTCTTTAGAGCTGTAGAATTCCAACCATGTCAAACTGCACAATCTGATGTACCTTCTAACTTCTATCCCCTATAAGTAGCACAATTAATGAATCAAAGAAAGCAGAAACATGAGGCTACTCGCATTTTTGCAAGCCTCTAACTTAGACATCAAAGGGTTTTGGATCCTTACAAACTATGCATAAATATACCGTCTGAAACCTGACTGCCAAACAGAGAAGTAAACAGTTGGAGTTGATTAACAGAGACGAAAACAGTTGTCTGTAGAAAACCGCGGTGAACCAAAATCTAATGAAACATTCCAGTCAACCTCCAATCCTACACCTCTGATTAACCTAACACACAGCATCACACCTCAGGGGGAAAATGGTATATTGATCTATCACTTGTAGTGTTGCCGTGTTGGTAATTACCAGCTCTGTTACATGGTGAGCCCTTACCACATAATGGAGTTGTGTTAAGCCATGTGAGGATTAGCCATTCTATGTCAGACATAGTATCAAGGTAGGAAGTCTGATGGTCAGTCTCAAGGTTGAGGTTCCAGAGGCTGTGTATTGCTTCTGTTCATCGAAAATGAGTAAACTTTAAGATTCTTGATTCCACTAGTTACCAAAATCAATCATGCATGAAGATTTCTAGCAGGAAACAAAAGATTTGAAATATAGACTTTATTTTTATTATAAATCCCACAAGAATCTAAAATACATACCCAGTCATGACAGCACAAGGTAATGTATCTCTGTAGAAGTGTTGAAGAAACAGCAACAGCAAAGGAGAATGATAATCGAGAGGAGAAATGAACCATCTCCTCACTAAACATCGTTCAAGTATATATATGAAATGAAGAATGGGTTTAAGCAACTTTAGTGAAAGCTAAAAACTACTAATATTTAACATGTTATTTATAATCATTAAGACATATAAAGTCATAGCAGAAGTTCAGAAGTTCAGATATCCAAAGTTTTTCGTAAGGTTCAAACAGTTACCTGGTCTAATAAAATCAGAAAGTCCAAAATCAATAAGCTTCATAGGAGAACTTTCCTCTTTACTGGTGAAGAGAAAATTCTGTTAACAGTCCAAGAAAAAAAAAAGGTTTCAGCAAGATATAGCCAACACCATGGTGTGTTGGGATCCTAAAACAAATTACTTAATAATATGAAGGTTACATTGAACTTTGTGACTATACCTCTGGCTTTAAATCCCGATGCACAACACCTTGAAGGTGACAGAAGGCAACCACACTCAAAATCTGAACAACAATTGCTTTTGCATCATCCTCCATGTACCTTCCTCCCCTTCCGAAATTAGAGGACAGCATAATTCATTAGAACTCCTTGATCGAATGATGAACGGATGTGTACACATCCATATAACACGCTTAAGTATAAATGTTTACCTGGCCAAAATTCTATCTAACAATTCTCCGCCTTCACATAATCTGACAGGGAAAAAAGAAAATATATGTAATTAATATATACGTATTGAATCAGGTAATGCCAAAATACTAAAAAGATATTTCTTTTCAGCAGTCACCATTACAATTGACAGTTTCAAAATGTTTTCAGTTGCATTAAACCTACAAGCTAGATCGTTTTGTTTTAAAATGGATTTGTTTGATCTGAATTCACAATAGTTAATTTGCTAAAAATATAACATCTTCTGCTCTAAAATCGTAATGCTCATTTGACATTGGAATGGAGCATAGCCATAAGGATCCTAGTTACAAAAGTCAAGAAAACAAATTTATACAGTTTCTGTTTACGTCACAAATAAAAGAACATGATGTCAAGCTCATGCTATATGACACCCTGTCATAAACGTATACCAATCTCGCAAGATGAATGATAAAGGAAACGTCGCAAGTAAAAAGAATTTGGACATACTCCATGACTATATAGACATTTGTGGCATCTTCACATGCATCATAAAATTTGACAAGATTTTTATGCCCAGACAAAGCTTTCAGGATTTTCACCTCCCTCCTTACATCTTCTATTGCAATAGTTGTCGTCATCTGCAAGAAAATATTAGTGAATTAAACAATGTCGCTGCAATAAAGAGTCATTTCCAAACTTCTTTTATCCCAGAGTAGCTTAGAAAGAAAATATACAATTACATGCTGACAGACAAACCAAAACAGGATTCTCGTGTTTAGAGTCTAAAACTGCCAATGCTTTTAAAAACTAAAACATTGACATAGTGTCACCAATCTTAGTGTTGATCTCTGTTACTTGGGTAATTTTATCATGAAGCTGTACACATACCCGACACTTCCCGTACCCATACCTAACACTTCTTGGGCACTCCTTACATATATATATACATGTTTTATTTAAACATTTCTCACACATGCCTTGGAAATTTATCCTACGATTTCACATCTATTTTGAAACTTGTTGGACAAGGGTCGAGTTTGTTTCAGCCTATACTTAGTTAAGAACTATGATTTCAAAGGGCCCTATGTGCATCTGGCTCAAAACTATGATTACAGCCAGTGCGTTTAGCCGTGTCCCCGTACCCAACCTTTTACAAATTTGTTGCGACATGTACCCATACCCCCTACCCGTACCTGTATCCATGCAACTTAGGTGGCGATTAACATACAACTAAGTTAGGAATAAAACAATAGTAATTAAGAACAGGACCCTTGATTATTGACAGTGGCATTAGAACTCATGTCAATATGGGAACATGGTGTCATATTGATATTTTGTGCATAAATCTACCAGCTTAGAGATAGATTAGCAAACGCTATTGATGTACAAGCATTATTATGCACAAAGGCGACATTGCAGTAATATATCATGAAACATTGTCATGACGGACATCAACTATTCCTTCTACAGTCTCAATGAACTAGCTAGCATGCTCGAATTGAACAAAAACCCTAACTGATTTTTGACTAAAAGCACAATCTTAAGAAAGATGTGGTACAATGTACCTTAGCTTTAGGTATAATCTTAACAGCAACAACCTCCCCCTTGAGTTCCCCTTTCTTCACCTTCGCAGAGCTCGTATGCCCGAAATGCCCTCTCCCCACTTCACTCACAATCTCATACTTCGCCCCAAAATTCTTCCCGAATCCAAAACTCTTATCCAAAGCCCTCGCCCTCTCCTCCTCCTCTTCCGCTATCGTCCCCTCCTTCGCTTTGCGCCCTGCCTCTTCAAAAGAGCGCGCTTTATATGCTTCGCGGAGAAGGCGGCGGAGAAGGCCGCCGGAGATTCTGCAAGAATCTCCGAGGCGTCCTGACGGCGACGCGCGAAACTCCCGCAGCAGCGGGCTGGCAGAGGCCGACGGGGTGCCCGCGGGGTACGGGCTCGCCATCTGCGGTGGCGGTGCGGCGGGAAGGGCGGGATGTCGCCGGAGTGCGGGAGTCGTCGGCTCGATCGGCGTCGCCGCGTCGTCGAGGACGGCGATGTTGCTTGCCTGGGCAAGCTGGCCCATCCGGTGTCAAAAATGGGATCTTTTTGAGATCGGATGGGGTCAAAGGGAGGGCATTGGGAGCTGAGGGGAGAGGAAATTTGAGGGGTTTGATTACCGAATCAAAGTTTTTAATAAACAAATCGTTGAAATTTTTTAAATATATATATAAAATAAAAGGTAAAACAGGAAGAAAGTAAAAGGGGTAAGGTTGGAAATTTCGTGTATATACGCTTTGAATGTGTTTTGTTTTATTAATGGGATTCAGACGGTGGACAGCTGAGATTACTGATTTGATTTGCGAGGGGATCGTATTAGGAAAATAACAACTGTTACTGAGGTAAATTGCACATAACCCCCTTCATGTTTATCACACTCAACGCCTCTCAGCTCATTAGCTAGTATTTAAGGCCCCCTAAATTAGAGAGATGAACTGTCAATATCTTCTTCACCCAGGAGGAGCAAGCTCTGACAAATAAACTGAGGGGTGTTTTAGCGCAGCTAAAGATAGGAAAACACCTTGAGGACCCAAAATATGGGACCAATGGAGAGGACAGGTGAGGTGTCCTCTCCCTATTGCATAATGAGTTGGTATGGCCAACTCATTATGCAATAGGAAGGGGACACCTCACATGTCCTCTCCATTGGTCCCATATTTTGGGTCCTCGTAGCAGCACTCATAAAGATATGGATGACGTGATCCTCCGCAATTTACATCTATTATTATAGGAAATAATATGTTGGTGAGAATTTAAAAACGAGGAGGGTGCTAACAAAATAGGTTGCAGGTTGTGCCCCTGCCCCCTGGCCAAAAAGGAAAAGGTGTATTAATGGCG
>NC_033794.1:23720310-23751410 GCF_001876935.1 Asparagus officinalis
GCTTAAGGTCTGTTTGGCTAATGGCTTTTGATGGTTTCCCTCTTCTTCTCAATAGATTTCCTAAATGGCTGAGTCACATCATTTCAATGAAGAATTTTATTTTTTTTTTATCTTTTTTTTTATTTAATAAAATATTTCTTTCCTCTCTTTTTTTTTGTTTGTTACGAAGTAATAGAGAATCAACGTCGTCTATAATGATTATCAACCAATACATTTGGCATGAGATAGAAATTAATTTGATCATAGCTCCTCCATTTTTCTTGAGATTACTCTTAGTTAACAAACGGAAATTACATCATATCCAAACCATTCAACTAGTTACTTATTCAACAATGTAGCAATGTGAAATTTACTTCTGCCCAAATCTTATGGGTTGTCAAAAATTTTGATGTAACCGTGAATCTTTTTCTCGATTGGTTGTTTACGTTTAAATAGGTCTCCAGATAGGATGATGAATTGATGATCAATACAACGATTGACTATATAGGAGAAAACTTTGATATTGCTTTATTGGAAAACTATATGATGTTAGATTAGAATGGCATTATGATTCAATGTCAAGCGGTATAAATAGCCAGATTTGGGTTAACAACTATACAAGTAGGGATATATTTGAAGAGTATAGATAAATAATCCTACATAATAATCAACCAATATCCGATGGTAATCGGCCTAATGGAAATTGATCCCACCACCCGCACAAAATAGACAAACATTGAGAATAACTCCAACCACAGTCGAGCTCAGAACATAGAACAACAGTCGAGCTCAAAATATAGAATAGAATAATACTTCAGCAGCATAACTCATGTTGTAAATACACTCGGTTCCCCAGAATCCATATTGAGAATCAAATTCATAAAAAAACTAAATTGCATTTCAATACCCTATTGTTTTTATATAAAAAAAAAGGATTATGTACCCTAAGTTACAAAACGGGGCAAAAACACCATAAGTTGCTCTTCGTGTGAATTTGTTTGGTGTCATTAAATTTTACCGAAAAGGATGAGATAATCCTTCTTCCAAAATAATCCCCCAGGGTCGAAGAAAAACCCTTTTTCTTACTGTTTCCTACAAAATTCCCAAAATTTGCCCCGCAAATCTACGATAATGCCCTGATTTCGCAGATTTGAGAAAGAGCCAAAGAAAAAGAAGAAGAAAAGTTTGAATAATACTTAATGAGGATAAAGATGTAGACAAAGCTGTAATTAATACAATCAATGAGAATAGATGACATCTAACATAGTTAATGACGGGCATGTGAAAATATTCTAGAGAAGATTCTCGCGGTTGTTTAACAGTAAGTCGCATCTTGCACATTTTTTACAACTTCAGTTATATATTTGCTCCATTTTATAATTTATGGTATACAAGCGTCTGCTTATTTTTCATTTTTATTTTATTATTATTTTTGTAATTTCTTTGCGAATCAACAAGGTATTGAAATGTAAACTAGCCTAAAAAACAAAGCCAACTCAAACTGAAGTTGACATACTAACTTCTGTACACAGAAAATGAACAAATGTTCAACCAAAGCAGGCGCACTAACAGAACGTTGCTAATGGATAATTAATTTCCAAATCTTATCCCTCAGTTTGGAAGTAAGAGTTAGCAATCATAACTGTGGAAGGGCATAACCCAACCAGCAGAACCATCTGAGATACGTTATTTTTTCCCCCCATTAAATCTAATTAATTTACAAGTGAACTACAAGTTATACACATAGGACAGCACTTTCACTGTACAAAGGTCCTCGGTATTAAATATCCGCTCCTGTACAAATCCAACCTTCCTGTAAAAGACAAAATATTACACACCGAGGTAAGCAAAATTTATTACAAAACTAACTGAGGTAGAAGTTTATGCAGCATATCATTAACTATATAGCACGAACACTTCTATTTCTGAAAAGGGCAACAAAAATTCAAGAAATATCATGACATAGACATGTTCCTACGTAAGATAAATTTAGCTACTCTACAGAAAGTTTTGTCCTGTAATAGAGAAGACTTGTTGTGTCCATGAGGATTTTGGACATCAAGTACGAACATAATATAATCCAAAATTACCACTGGAATTAAATTGTGCTACACAAGAATGCGAGATTTATTAGACATTAACCACTAACATCCTAATGTAGCAAAAAAAATGAAGCATGGCATCCAAAGCATCAAGCACAAACCATACCTTGTGACTGAAATAAATAAACAGTTGTTATACCCCGACCTTATGACTGGAATAGAGTAACAGTTGCTATATACCCATTCTTCATAACCTAGCAAGTCATAAGAACCACGGTTATCACCGGTCTATAACAAACTATCCATAACAAACTATCACGAATAAAGAATAGTAACGAAGTGTGATGAAAATTAACACAACTGGATAAGATCATAAAAAATCAAAAGCCCAAGGTTACGAATATTTTACCTCAAAAGCTACATTCTGATAACCATAAACAAAAGTTGATCCAAAAGGATTATTCATAGAGCCTTGTGTCTGAATTGCAGCACGACCACCATCCCCAAGGATCTCCTAAAATGACGGTAACAACAATCAGACATAAGATCAATGCTTCAGTATCAAACACTTTATCAGGTGCAGACATTTGAAAATTAGCAAGAACACACGTGACAGCGCGCGCGCACAGTGTGTGTGAGCGTGTAGTTTGTTGGTTTCTTGTAAAGTGGTCTACAGTATCCAATAGTTCCTTCTAAAAACTTTTATTTTCCATGAAATCAACAAGAACAGTATACAGAATCCCTAAGGAACCAACTAAAAAATTTTTACAAAGAAACCACTATCGTGTTCTATTGTATATAAAACATGACTTCTCAGCAACCAAACAGAAAAAAAGTTTGGTAACTTCAATTTTAAATTATTATACCACCAGTAAATATCCATGACACAAGAACCACGGCCAATGTGTAGTGGACTAAGAACCACCCAAAACACAGGGCAGTGAAAAGAGTATCATTGCTGTGCAAAGCATTCTCAATCATTGTACATCAAGATATCTGATCACATCAAAAAGGTGACCTCTGAGAGAGTTTTGAGTTACATCTCCAATGATATGAAAACAATAACAATGTATAGCAAGATTACTCACTGTTACCTTCACTTGCTCCCACTTTGTACTTGGCATAATGCAACTTTTTAGACAGTTCCCCCCTTGAGTAGGGTCTTCAGCTGCGAAGAGATTGTATGGTGAATTGTTTCCCACATCAATAACTCAAATCAAATATTCTGGGATTCGATTATTTCTAACAGCAAGTAAATTGAATCAAGTATGTTGGGATGACACTCACTGTTGGTGTCATAGATAACGAAGTTGCACTTTATGTAGGAATTGAAATCTGAATGTCCAGGAAAATTTGTGTGTAAAACAAACTTCTTGATTCTATGTGTCTGCACATGATGTATAGAGGTTATATCAATCTAAGAAAAATATTAGGTATAAATGCTATAACTGAACTGTGAGTATAATACCTGGCCATCAAATAATATGTCCAAACCTCGGGAAAAATAATTGTAAAAGTAATCCCCGCAGAGAGTAGTCTTGGGACGTGGGTCAGAAGCAGAGTGAATCACCATTTGATCGACCTAATTATGAAAGGATTTTTTGCCCCCTTTAGTAACCAAATTTAAGCATGGAAACTACTACGGATAAAAAGTGACCTGAAATTAGTCTCTGATTACATTAATTTAGAATTAACAATGTACATTTATTTAGCCCGAAGATAGGACTAAATCAGCCTGAACAATTTTTCTCAAGAAGATATGGTGTTAATGAAAGCTCCACGTTAGCATTAATAAGACTCAATAAACATCCCAAAGAAACAGTCATCATCAATGCATGTAAAGAATTCCAGAAACTGGCCAGAACACCAATGTATTTATATAAAAATAGGCAAGTAATTGACAATCAATCCAAAATAGTTGAAGTACATCATGCTAACAACTTGTAACAAAGGGTAGTCACAAAAGCTTACTCCCAAAATTGCAAATTAATAAGTTACCCAATTTGCAAAACTAAGTGGAAGGCATATTTTAGAAATCTAAATCAAACACAGAACGATGAGTGTGATACACATGTAGTTTACACCATATACATACATGAGATTATTATATTTCATCGAATGTGATTAACTAGCGTGGACTATTTTCCAATTCTGAAGTTAGAAAGTTGTGACATCTACTAGTCATCGCATCGATAGTATATTCAGACAAGATCATTTTTCCCTTTACTAGCTCGTCCTATTCAGTTCATATATGTAGTTTTAAAATAGGATTACTCTACAGATCTTAAATTGTCAAATGTGCATCATGTCTCTTTCTATTAAATAGGACAGGCTTTTGAATTTCAGTCTGTTTATCTACCCATTTCTGAGCAATAGTATATCGTACACCAATAAATTATATATCGATGGATAGCTGTTTGAGTCCACTTAACAACGCAAATGAGTCGTCGATATGAGTTATACAGAGGAAGATTTACACTTTTTACTACAATTGCATATAATTTTTTGAAACAGGATAGACAGTTTCTATGTGCTACTTTACCTAACTGGTTATGGTATCAAATGATACCTAAATGCAGAAAAAAATTTATATTGACATGTTGATATATCCATATAGTTTCATAATCTTCAAACAGTGCATTTCTACTTGTACAGCAGAAGATATATATGATTTAGATTTACTATGAATGCGTTGAAGCAGAGCTGTATTGGTAACATACAGCCATTGTATTAGACTAATTCGGGTTCTAATTGACAACAAAATTGGTAAAACTTTACATCAGAATGTTCTACTATTTGTCTACTCTCTTATGCAAGAAGTGATTCGAAGAAAGGATTCCTACATAGAAAGACGAGAGGTTTTCATCCATCGCAAAAAAATTCAATGTTTCAAGCTCTAATTACATCACCAAAACAATCTATCGTAATTTTAAGATTTCTCAAATTAGTGAACAGTTTTTCTTCAATAATCTTAAATACAATCTAAATTACTCTAGTCTTCCTAGTTTATTTTTATTTTTCATATTAATTTCCAAGGAGAAAGAAGCAAATTTCTATCAATCAATAACAATGATTTTGTTCGAGATTTTACACCTTGAGCTTATTGCTTTTAGTCTCCAAACTTCAACCAAACCTTTGCTATAAAGTCTTCCACTAGCAAGAACACTATTTTCTGAATTTAGAAGAAATTATTTGAGGGATTTTTATGGACTAAATTTGAGAGTAAATCATATGTATCTTCTGCTATGGAACCTGTAAAAATAAACTGTTTGAAGAGTATGAAACTAGATAGATATATCTACATGATAGTATAATTTTTTTTGCAATTAGGTATCAATTGATACCATAACCAGTCAAGTAAAGTAGCATATAGAAATTGTCATCCTGTTTTAGAAAATTATGTGCAATTATAGTAGTAAGTATATATCTTTCTCTATATAACTCGTATTGACGACCCGTTTCCATTGTTAGAAAGTGGACTTGGACAGCAAATACAATTTATTGGTATATGACATACTATTATGTTTAGAAATAGCTAGTTAAACAGACTGAAATACAAAGGTCTGTCTTGTTTGATAAAAAGAGACATGTTATGTCCTTGGGCAATTTAAGACGAGTTCTAGAGTGATCCTACTTTGAAACTACATATATGAACCAAATAGGATCAGCCAGTAAAGGGAAAAATAAATCTTGTATAAATAAATTATTGATAAGATTACCAAGTAGATGTCGGCTTTCTAACTTCAGAACTGGAAAATAGTTCACACACTAGTTAATCACATCCGAGGAAATATGATGATCAATATATGCATATGGTGATTTTCGTCTGCTGCGAGTGAGTCTAGCAAGAAGGTGATGTAGCTTATCATCTTTGAATTGTGTTTTCCGTGAAAAAGAGGAGAATGTTATCAATATTATGCGTGATTGCCCTTTTGCTCGTATGGTATGGTGGGCATCCCCATTGAGCCACTGTGTTGATGATGTTCCAGGTTCAAGCTTTCGGGAATGGTTGGGTAGCTTGTTTGCTTCTCTAAGTGAAGATGGGGAGAACATGGGTTGGGTGTATTATATGGTGGTCATGATTTTTTCGGAATCAGATTGTGTGGCATGCATGCTGAGGAGGTAACTCCTCTTCGAGTCTGGGATGAGGGCCTTCGTCATTTAGCTGAGTTCAAAGAAGCTATACAAAGGAAGCAAAAAAGACTTCATTCACATGAAACGCCTCCACGTGAGCCCCAAGGCGGTTCAAACCAACTCATGATAGGATAAAACTAAACGTTGATGCAGCAGTGTTTGAAGTGCAAAGGCAGACAGGTTCAGGTGCTATATTGAGAGATGAAGAGGGAAATTTTGTGTCAGCAGTGGCATGGACCGATCCTGAGATGAATCCGGACATTGCCGAGGCGTGTGCTACTTTTCATGGTCTATTAATGTCCCAGGAATTGGGTTTCCAACGACTTGATCTCGAGATGGACAACATTAAAGTAGCAAGGAGTCTAAAACAACGGATTGGCGGATCGTACCGACTTTGGCCTTGTGATAGAGAATTGTTTTCCTCTACTTGATATGTTTTTGTCTATTTCCATTTCTCATGTCCAGTGATGATGTAATAAGGTGGCTCATCATCTAGCGAGGGCCTCTATTTCGTTTGGTCACCATTGGTTATGGCATGGTGGTCCCCAGAACATCATTGCTAATGTACTGTTTGAGGATCAAACAGCTCAATAAAATGCCCAATTAGTGGTTTTATATCAAAAAATATATATCATTTGATGAGACCTCATTGTGAAGTTAATTCTCATGATATTGTTGTTGACAAATATTTGCTTTATGCTCTATTTTGGTGGACCATTGCTACGTGTGAAGTAACACTTCAACAATGAGTTTAGTTTATAATTGCAGGCATGTGTGCGATGTAGTCATGTGATTGGGAACAACTCAGAATCCTGGAAATAGAGCATGTTCGTCATCTGATTGGTAATTTTGATATTTCAGTTCTCATGTTTGAATATTACAACATTCCTCTACATTTGATCTCTCCATTGATGCATTCTTAAATCTTAACTTTCATTTGAATTACCTACTGAGCTTTCGCTCACCACATATTTCTGTGGCTGCATTCGTCCACAGGAAGCAATCCAAAGCAAGAATAAGGACCCCACTAGAACAAGTGACCAGTAGGTAGAAGCTTAGACGGGTTTTGCAAGTGCATTTTTGCTAGCAATATAAACAAAACACAATAGTAATGTAATATAAATTTTCAGAGTGGCAAATTTTTTGTATATTTAAGTGCTTTTATAGCTGGTCACCACTGTATAGAGATTCTGCTATACTTACCTGTCAACCTAATATATTTTGGAGAATGGGTTATGTCCGTTGGATGGATATGCCTATATATGAAATACTTGTACAGGTTCACCATTTACCATTTAAGTAGGTCATGCCGATCTTGAATATTTAAATGTTATACAGGTTGGGGCGTTACACAAGCATCTTTATCTGGCACCTAGAGCGCATCCAATATAAAATATATCATTCGCAGACATGTCCTTCTAACAGTAAAGCAATTGGAAATGGCTATAGTATCTTCAACCTAAGCATGGTTACATATATCTGGATGTTGTTAATATCATATTCTTGAGTTTGTGTTTTTAGGAATCAGCAATATATGGTATCAAGTGTCTCAAATGCAAGCTAACTACTGATTTTGAGATGCCACCAGATGAATAAGGTCACAACTCCAAAGAAATAAAATGGTTCCCAAGAAATAGTCATCTAGTTTTATTTTCAATTTCATGATTCCTTTCGATATACTGCATTGCCCTATTACGTCTCCTGCTAAAGAGTAGAGTAATTTAGTGATCCTGAAACAAAAGTTACTGCACGTAAAAGAACTTTATTGAGATTGCTTCTCTAAATAGCATTATTCACCATACTTAATTTATTAACCTATTGCAGTTTTTGGGATTTTCTATTTATGATGTTTTACTAGAAGGTGCTTTTGCCATATCAGAAAGTAAGAACGTAACCATAGAAGTCGAGAACCTGGGATGTTATAGCGAACAGCGACCTGGGTTCAATCATCCCAAATTCACGGCGGAACATGATCCGATTCACCAACTCTAGTGACCCAATTTAGAATTCAAACCAATTAAAATTTCGACAAATAATAACTCTTTTTCAATAGAATAAACAACAAAAAACGTGAAAATTTAAGCAAATAAAGTATGCATACCTTAATTGCAACATAATTCTCAAGGTTCTTTTAACATTAGTTACATCAACTAGCAAATTTCTTAAATTTGACTGCTGCAAAACCTCTGACTCCTACATTTAGGAACCGAACCTAATACGTACCACGCTAAATAGCGTACCATATATGCCTACCCCCTCGTACCCAATTCCTAATGAGTGGCGTACCACACTCTCGTACCAGTCCAGTGAACAGGAACAAATTGAGTCCCAACAACTATGAATGTAATTGCCGGATCTAGAACAGATGATGGTTGCCAAATTAATCAAGTGTGGACTGACATCAACAAAGAAGCATAACTCCACATAAGTTCACAATATATACTGCTCCTTAGTGCAGAGTGAACCATTAAATGCAAAAGCATATACTATACATATTACATATATTCATAACATATGATGTCCTTTAGTTTATCATTGGGTACCAATGATGTCCGTTATACTTAGTAGACCATGTCCTTTTCAGTGCATCTTAATCATTGACTCAATTCATCAACCAAGAAGAGTTCATAAACTGATTAGTTTTCTTTCTTTGCTTATCAAATTTCTTACCCCATGAACCATTTATACACTGAAAGCTAAAAGAAAATCTTGAAAAGTCTACAAATTTAATCCTAACAGAATTTGGAAAGACAAATGCTCTTTTTGCATCAACAGAAGACTTAGACATAAAGGTCTGAATTCAAGCCATGTAAAACAACATGCTTTCAAGGAAAGTTTTATAAATTCGAAGTGTAACCTATAATTTTTTGGTTTTATGTCTCATTATGATGATTAACCATGAATTTTACAGGATGAAAAAACCTGCTTTTGATGGATTCCACAAGGGCGCCCAAGTTCAGTCCACACATCCTGCAAGAAGGGTTCAGACATTTAGAAACACTTATGGACAAAATAATGCATCAAGCAAAGGGAGAAGGAGCTTAAATTTAAAATTTACTACAAAAGTGAAACATATGATTAATAAAAGACATCCAGAGAAAGAAAGCATATAATATGGAAGCAACAAAACAAGAACATTAAAGATAAAACAATCTAAGCCTATAGGACAATATTAAAAAAAGTTGTAGTAGTAAGACTAAAACAGTGAACCATGAAAGAAGCCAAAGTGGCATATATATGATTTGGAAACTATGGCGCCCGCCCTTCTTCCCTCCCTCTCTCCCTACCCCCTCCCTCCCTCCCTCCCTTCTCTCTCTTTCTCTCACAATTTTTTCTCCGTATCTCAAGAGAGTTCTCTCTTTTCTCTCTATCCATTTTCCCTTCTCCTTGGAGTTCTCTCTACTTTTGCCGAGAATAAGAGCAAGGACCCATTTTTACTGAGTTCTCCAGTTGATCATTCCTTGGGTTGCGAACATGCTCGCCTTTGGGAAAACCTTTGAAATAGCATGTCTCTTTGATACCCTTAAATGTTGCCACAAGATAATTTCTTTTCATTGACTGAGCAACTTTCTGCATTTGCATATGCATATGCGCTCATGCGCACGCACGCACACACGAAGTAAGCTATAACTGGGAAAATTCCTTACATAGTCCCCAATGAAAAATCTATAATGAACCATTCAAATCGATGACCTACACCAATCATCCTTCTCTCCTCACCTCATGTGGGTGAGATATGAGTGCTATTTACCCATTAATCATGTGGTCTTATTCTTTGTATTATTTTTATAAGTTGTCACAACCATTTGATGCATGGTCCGCATGGATGAGAAGTAAATTTTGCTCTTTTCATAAAGATACATTTTCACATCCAGAAGGTTTGTAAATTCCAACCATTTCTACTATTCTAGACCCACATTAGGTCTTGCAAAATCTAAACCCAGAGCATTCTTGAAAAAAAAAACGTTACACAACTTGTATTTGGCTTTATGTAACATGAAAAACTATAAATATTATGAACTCGCCTTAGCAGAGAAGAGTTTTAAAGCCCAGTCCTTTTTGATGGGAGACAGCTCCCACAATAACAATTATCACAGTATAAAACAAATAATATAGCATAACCTATTCAAAAGGAATAATAACACCCACAAAGTAATAAGAGCCTTGCCTGTGGGGATGCACCAAACGGTATGTGCTGACCTCCAATTGTGAACTGTAATCCTTCTCCAAGCTGGAAAAAAACAGATGTAAATCAGAATTCCCAATCCAGAGGCCAGTAATTTAATCTAAGGTTTCAGTTAATTACCACGTCTCTCAAAATTATAAATTTGAAGCAGAAAAATACAATCACTTCACAAAAACAATGAAAGAAAGAAGTCCATGTCATATCCATATTGATGCATGTCTCAACAACTTAGTAACAATTGGAAGATGACAAACATGAAGCAAAAGCAGCCAAAATGTGAATCTTCATTTTTTTCTTGAGCATTATATTTTGAAGACATGCTAACTAGTCCATCAACATAAATATATAATTACAGCCATACTGTAAGATGAGTAGAAGGCATAAACATGATGAGAAATCTAATATAGGAAAAGAAAAAGTGAGCTTCAGACAGGCATCAAGATGCCACAACTCACCTATGGTAACAATACATCTAAACGATAAATAGCATAATCAATAAATCCAGAGGATTAGAAAGTGGTGAAGAACTGCTTTGTAACTATAGTTGATGTTGTTGTTCACCTGCTTATGTTTATGACGTAACAACAACGCCACCAACAACAACAAAGCCAATATCCCAAAATTTTGGGGTCAGTAACATGAATCCTACTCTTTCAAAGTTTCACTTAGTTCCGTAGTGTCATCTCTCCACTAAGTTAATCATCAATAATCATGATGCAACCAGAACATTATCTTCAGAAAATACTCTGAAGAAAAGAGTCCAACCTTAGCATGCACCTCTTCCATGTATAAACTGCCGGCAGGCAATGGAGGAACTGAAGCTTTATCCATCAACGATCCAATACCAACCTTATTGTCAGAGGAGCTATCATACACTGACACACGGCATGTCACTGGGGTTGTTCCATCAGGAAATTCAAGAGGGAGCTCTGCTGATACTGCCAAAATTAATAAGGAATAGCTAAGAAACAGCGTATTCTAATAGCACAATAAATGCAATGTTACTTTGAACTTGAGAAACAAGGAAATGCACCTTCCCCATCATGAAAGCAACTTGTGTACTGGCTGGGAATAGGAAAAGCAAAGGATAATCCCTGAAAGGAAATATCAACTTGAGAGAGCATGGACTGACGGTGAAAAAACTAAGGCAAAAAAATTATGTATTTGCTAGGTGTACCGGGTAGAGTAGAGTATATATAGCTCTCTCTTTGTCATATATTCCAGGGAATGTAGGGCCAAAAAGTGCATATACGGCTACAAAAGTGGCTAGACTGGAAGGGCCGCTGAAGAGAAAATATTGCTCAAGTAAACATGCGCAAAAAAAGCAATAAGGAAAAGAATAAGTGAACGAAAGTTTACTCACCCGATCAAAGAAGTTGCATAACGCATCTGAAGACGTTTGACATCATAAACCTCAATAAGCCGCAATCTCTAAGGAAGACCACAACATCAAAATTTTAAAACATTTAGAAGAACAAATACTATAATTCATAAAGTAATAATGAAACTGCAATATGAAAAATTAAAATAAGCAGGGACAAGAAAAACATTAGTTCAGAAATTATATCTCTGTTATCGCCCTTATGCAATCTTATACCATGCAATAATTGGAAAACCTATATGGTCTATCCCATTTCTCTGATAAGATGTGGAAATTTTCTTTACATAATTTCACTCCCTCCCTCCCTCTGAAGACGGCTATAGCTCTATCGACTAATGGCCCTTGACTCAAGGAAACAGGACAGAACTTGAATGAACAGGAAGAGAGTTTGCTTGTGATTGAAGGTACACAAATTCAAGAAGGTCAAACAATATTTACAAAGGAACTTTTTGCCTGTTAGGAGAGAGGGTAGGAGTTATCCACTCTAGACCCACACAAAAGAAGGCTGAAGAAAAAAAATCTAATCAGGGCCTACTACTCAGTCCAAGAAAAGCTTTCACTAGATCTAAACATATTCAGAAACGAACTTCAAATATGAAACAAAATAGACCATACATATGCCACTAACATAAAGTCAATTCCATTCATGTACGTAGAACTAAGGATAAACAAATTAGAGCACTCAACATGAACTAAATGAAAAAAGCAAGAACTTACTTGTGACCATGAATCAAAACGTAGATGAAAACCATGATCTGGAAAACAAATAACAGTATCCAGTTTCAATGGCTCCTGCAAGAAGAAGAAGACAATATTAACATTCCATGTATTAAATAAAAAGGTCCATCTTGGCCCTTTATTAACCACACATGTAACACAATAGAAGCAAATTATTTACAGTGATTTGGCTCTCCATACTTCATTTTTAATTCACAATAGACATCTACCTTATTAATCAAGTAGGAAGTTTTTTGACTTTTGGAGATGAAGTTGGACATGATATAAAATTCAAAATCTTTTGGTGGTGGACTACAGGTATTTATAAACAGATGTCCTGATTTTTTTAATTCATTTGAAGAGATTTCTCCTTGATTTCCAGCATAATTTACCTATATTAATAAGTTAAAGCTGAACTTTTGGTCAAGCTAGAAAGTAACATGTTCATCCTAATCCTCCACATAATTTATGGGTCCTCACATCATAAAGCTAAATGGACGGCCTACCTTTACTTACTATCATTACAAATAAACTAACATATTAGTGTAATATTAGATGAGGTGATAACTTAAACAAGATAATACAGGAACATAGGGCTCTGACAATATGTTATTACGTGGGTCTGAACAAACCTAACTAGGATATTGCATAATAAGTAGATTCTAAAAGTGAATTGAACATCATGGTGTATGTAGAAGGTATGCGGTGTGACCACCATTGACATAATATGTAATTCTATGAAAAGAGAGAGGTTAGTGGCGAAGTACAAGGTAGAGAGATGGATGGTTTGGATGGATGGGAATATCTAGTTATCTGCACTGCAAGTTATGAGACAGCAGTTTTAACATCCAACACAAACATCCACATGCAAAATGTTTGTTCATGTTCCCACCTCCTTTTATCTATAAATGCTGCCATTTAGAGCAATGTTGCAGTCACATTGAGATGTTCAGAGAAAACAAATGAAAACAATTCAAAGTTACGAAAAAAACCAAAACTGAGAATGCTCCCCCAGCCATGAAATGTATATGGTAATCTAATATATGAGTGCCCAATCTATTTACTCTAAACATAGACAAGAATTGTAAGCTTTTGGTAATGCATAAATGAATAACCGTATTAGTGCATAAACGATATCCTGCAATGAAAACTTTCCAACAAGATAATTCATATGTAACAAAAACTAAAAAAAACTCATACTCATTGGAAGTTGTATCACAGAAATCTACATTAACAAAATAGACATCACAGACCTCATCAAGATATTTCACGTGGACCACATCGTATATGTTGGGTTGATGCTCTATTTGGGAAAATGCCTCGCGCATAGACATCCCTATATCAGAAGAAAAATTGCAATTTAAAATGATGGAGACAAAGACAAAAAGGGAAATTTTGTATGTTATATTTGGAATAAAACCTTGACAGTGATAAAGCCCAATTTTATATGCGTCTTGTTTTAATTTTCAAACATTTTTTGAAAGAAAATATTGGCATTGCCGATTTCATAAATTCAAATATCTAATAAGCAAGTTTTGAAATCTTGACACGGTTCGCAGTGCTAGTTCATGTTTATTAGTAAAAGTCTCCGGAGTTTTGTCAATGGAGCCTAGGTAGACCTATCACCATTTCTACAGGAGCTACCAAGGCTGAAAATCTCATTTTGAAAAGCCTAAAGTTTCAACATTTAACTTGCTTGCTTGATGTACTATCTCGCATATGGAAAGTCTTAAAACGAAGATAATGGCTACAAAAACAATAAAAAAAATGAAAAAGGCACTACATGTCCGGTTATGAACCAGCTAACTGCTAGGAACTCAGCAAAGTAACTTTCACTAACAGCACAACAGCCAATACTATGCTTTTTTTTCCCTTCTATAATTAGCTTTGATTTCGGTTGGTTTAAAAATTAGAATGGACAACATATATTTGTTTTTGGGTTATTTGCACTTAAAAACCTGAATGTTCACTCTGTTTAACTTTGATACCCCAGAGTATTCTTTTGCCCAAAAAGTACCCTAAAGTTTACCTCATTTTTAACTTTGATACTCAAAGTTTCTTTTTGCCCAAAATGTACCCCAAAATTCAATGAAATTTAACTTTGATACCCAAACAAATTTGAATAAAATTTTAATTTTGATACTCCAAACTTTAGCAAAATATTAACAAAATTTTTAAGTTTCGGTATCAGTTAAATTTTTTTGAACTTTAGGGCATCAAAAGTTAAATTTTTTTGAACTTTAGGGCATCAAAGTTGAATTTTGTACAGCTTTGAAGTATCAAAGTTACATTTTTGTAGAACTTTGGGGCATCAAAGTCAAGTTTTGATGAACTTTGGGGTATATTTTGAGCAAAGAAAAATCTTTGGGGTATCAAAGTTAAAAAGAATGAGGTAAACTGTGTTGTGTTTAAGTTCAAATAACTCCTTTTTAACCAAATTTTCATTCTTGTAAAGAGACATTGCTCTCCTATATCCACAAACAATTTAAGCACAATCTAGAGATGCTAACATTATGACTTAATCTGCTAAAGCCATCGTCTTAAACATATGGCACACAACATAAGTTTACAAAAGATGAAAATAGCATGATCTTTATACTAAACGTCCATCGCAGAAGTGAGCGTATATACACCAGAAACTTATAGTCCTCTTAATAGTTTACCACGATTAATCAATCAAACATTCCGAACTATGAAAACTGAGTAAATTACTGAAATCCTTGACCTAAATCCCTTCTTATCAAAAGTGATTTAGGTCCAAAAAAGGGGAAATTTCGGGTGATTGTAATAGAATCGCGAGCATTAGAGGAGCAAAAGTTAGGGTTAGAGGAGATACCGAGAGTAAAGGGACCGATCCCGAGACCAGGGCGGAGGTCGAGGGTTATGGATCCCATCGCCGTTCCCTCGCACCGCTTCCTCGTCGCCGCCGTCGCCGCCGCCGACGATGCCGATCTCTGCTGCATCTCTCCGTCTGATTTTGACTTCGATTTTTCCCCCCTTTCTCGTTTTCGTCTTTCCCTGTTCTTTTTCTTTTCTTGCGCGCTTAGATTAACTCCCCCTTGACGACGAGCGATGCGATCAAGCAATACTCCTTCACGTGGGACCACCGTACAGCAACTACGACGATCGAACGTGTACTTCTATCACCTTGGCGTTTCTATTCTCAATCATCAGTGATGAAATTTTAGGACAAATTTTTAAAATCAACCTTTTTAGCATTTTAAATAGCAAAATCGACCTTATCTCATTTTATTCAGCAAAACCGACCCTTTTCTTTTGAAAATGGTCGGTTTTGCTGCAAGAAGTTTTTTACGACATACACGGGACTGCTAGTCCCGTGTATTTCAAAATACACAATGAAATGCACGGGACTAGCAGTCTCGTGCATTTTACAGAGAGCAACGAACCAAGGGCACAATTGTTGGCCTCTTTGTTTTGATGATGTTTAACAAACAATTTACTACTAATGTTGTTTGTCTAGTGTTTGTACATTCTTATGTATTGTAGACAAACAACGTCGTTGGAGGATGGATGGAATAGAGCTTCAACGATCATATCAAGAGGAGGTTGGCAGAATGTCGGGTTGAAGCCTTGCAATTCATAGTTAAAGATCAAGTTCAAGCTTCATCCGCAACGTGTACCAAGTCAAGCTTCATTGAAGATCAAGATTGCTTGGGTAATGTAGTTTAGGATTTATATTATGTGTGTTAAGTACTCTAAGCTCAATTATCTATACACACACATTTTATTAGTTTCTTTGTATATATATGTAATCACATATAAATACAACACAAGTTTTGGTTTTCATGTTTATAAATATGTGATTTGGTTTATCTACATAGATATGAAACAAATATATTTTCATATACATACTCATAGGTTTTATTTTCTATTGTATTTGTGAAAATATTGTATTCTTAGTTTGTAGACTTCAATATCAGTTTATACATGTTTTACTAAGTCTATAAAAACATTTCACAAAGTTTCAAAAGTTGGTTTATGTCAAAACATCAAAATTCAAGTATCTCATATTTTCATGTTTTGGACTAGTTTGTAAAATGATGATATTTTTCATTTGGGAAGTCCTTTTTGATAACCAGTCATTGTAGCATGTTTATTATCATGTCTACAATCATTCCCCAAAGTTTAGCTTTAAAAACCAGTTTTTGAGTGTATCAGATTTCGGTCGACCGCACCGGTCGACCGTACCGGTCGACTGAACCTGAGTTCTTGTGCTCACTGGGCGACAGAGAGTCTGTCGGTCGACCGGTCCGGTCGACCGAAAGCTCCATCGGTCGACCGCACCGGTCGACCGACGAAGTCTCTGCTCGTTTTCTTTTGTTTTGACCTGGATAGCGGTCGACCGGACTTTTCCGTCGGTCGACCGAACTTCTCCATCGGTCGACCGACAGAATTTTCGGTCGACCGACAATAGATCCGTTGCACTCCAACGGCTATTTTCTGAGCTGATTTTTCTAGGGCTTTTTGGACTTTTCCTTGGGGGTTTTTGGCTGAGTTGTGAGAGGGTATAAATACCCCATTGCTGATCTCTTCTCATGTATCTAAGAATGTTTTAAAAGAAGTTTTTAAACAAGGGTTTTAAAAAGAGTTTAAGCTTGTCTAAGCTTGTTTAAGGGTTTGGTTTAAGCTGTTTTGGTTTTCACAAGTGAACTAGAAAACCGATTGTGAGGAGTGACGTTGATCGGTGAGCGTTGAAAACCGATACTGTGAGGTGTAAACGTTATTCGGGTGAACGTAGAAAACCCGGTTGTGATAGTGGATTTCTCCCCGGGAGTGGGGAGCGGAGACGTAGGACGGAAGGTCCGAACTCCGTGATCATATCTTGTGTTTGAGTGTGCTTTGGCGTTTATTTATACTTGTGTTTATAATTCTTGTCGCCATTGTCATTAGCTCATTATTTATATGATCCACTATCTAGTTCATATTGTTTACCCTTGTGTTAGTTTATATATCCTTGCATATATCATATAGTATACCTCTTTGCTAGGATATATCACCTTGTGTATATTGCATATTCTTGCACTTAACTCTTTGTATATCTATCTTGCAAGAATATAACTTGTTCATATATTAATTGGCATTTAATCATATTAGATTAGCATAAGACCCTAATCACCCCCCTCTAGGGTCTAACAACAATGAAATGCACGGGACTAGCAGTCCCGTGCATTTTACAGAGAGCAACGAACCAAGTGCACGGGACTGCTAGTCCCGTGCACTTCCTGGGCACAATGAAATACACGGGACTAGCAGTCCCGTGTATTTCCTGCACATAATATGCAGAAATATGTATTTCTGCTGCGAGAAAATTCCCCGTACAAACTCATTTCAAATGCAACAATCATAAATTACACCATTGCATAAACACATATATCAATTTCCTATACAAACTCATATGTTAATTCCCTGTATAAACACATATATCAAATCTGAAAATCATAAAATACACCACAAACTTACGAATCCAAATCCAACAAATCACGCCACAAACCCACTTACAAATCTAATAAGTCACACCACAGTCTCCGCTACAAATCCAAAAACCATCTATTGTCCTGAAATACGTTTGTAATGTATGAAAATCATAAAACACACCACAAACTTACGAATCCAAATCCAACAAATCACGCCACAAACCCACTTACAAATCTAATAAGTCACACCACAGTCTCCGCTACAAATCCAAAAACCATCTATTGTCCTGAAATACGTTTGTTATGTACATATCAAAATAGGATTGTAATTTATATAACAATGTCGATTAGCTTATATACATCCAAGAACTCTTCTCCTCCTCCTTTGTCTTCGGCTTCCTCCATCCCGACCTTCGATGAGTTCATGATCCGGTTGCGTTTGTGGTTGTGACGGTCCAGCTCCGTCGTCAACACGTTGGGAAGGCCCAGCTTCATTGTCGTTTCTGCGTCGTCCTCGTCTTTGTCGTGGTTGACGTGTGTATACTAATTGCGCTACCTCTCGTCCATCATGAAGGTCTTCATGAGTTCGATGTAAGGCTTGGTGAAGCCTCTGCATTATCGACTGATATATTGATGCATGTTTCTGTGCTTCGGGATATGTACCTGCGAGAGATAATTCAAAAAAATCCGAAATGCAAAAATTACTGTAAAATTCAAATTATAATATGTAAATTTTATATTTAATTCTATATTACCTGCTCGAGCCAATTCCAGGCCACAATTTGCAATGGTTTGAACATCATCTATTGCTGATACCTACAAATTTTTAAAAAAACATAATTTAGCAATATTGAAAAATACTAATAAAAATGAATAAATTTGAAAATACTTACCAATTCTCTCTCATCTATACCCCGAGGCACATATCCTCTTTGCAACTCAACCGGGGATGTGGTCGCATGGAGTATCCATCTTCTAGTTATCCTCCAATACCAAGTGTAGTAATCTGATTCCTGGGGAGTTTGCTCGATTTGCTCAACAATACAAAAATGTCTATCATTCCATCTGTGTATATAATTTTGATGCTCAGCTGCCCAGTCCTTTTGATGGCCTCCTTTCTTTGCCTTCCTCTTTATTTTTTTAACAATTTGCGGAACATGTTGTGCAAGATCAAATTGTCGAAGCACGCGGTCTGGTACATGCATTTCTACTATCTCGAAACATATTAGATGAACTCTGGCTCTCCATATAACTGGGTATTCTGTGCATATAGGGGGTAGATGATCGAGAAATGGGGTGTACATGTTGTGCAAGATCAAATTGTCGAAGCACGCGGTCTGGTACATGCATTTCTACTATCTCGAAACATATTAGATGAACTCTGGCTCTCCATATAACTGGGTATTCTGTGCATATAGGGGGTAGATGATCGAGAAATGGGGTGTAGGGCTCCCATTCCATCTACAGAGTATTACATGTAATTGTTGCATATCATTAAAACGAAAGTTGATATATAGAAGAAAAAACTCGTTTTTATAGAAATGATACCTGAAAAATCTTCATGCGGTCAAGCTCATTTCGGTAGAAATCTAACTGTCTCGCCGGGGTCTCGTCAAAACATTTTTGGACATTCCATCTGTGTTAGTTTCAAAATTCAGTACCAAATGAATAACTACAATTATATTTACTACGTTAAAAAATATAATACCTGCATCCTAGTGGAATTTGTCCGTCTAATTGTAAATTCACGCATAGTCTCGGCTTCAAATGCAGCCTCTCCCATGCCCATACTTGCAGTAAGCTGAGACACCCTTTGAGGTCACTATTTTTCATGAATGCAACCTTAGACATCTCTCTATATAGGTACGCCAAAACCGCACTACCCCACGATAACGCACCACACGTGTCCAAGTCCCCGATAAGTGGTAACCACCTAGCATTTTCATAACATTTCAAGTTATCAAAATAAGCTAAATCAACAGACATAATTATAAATACTGATAAAAATGATACCTGACATGCACTTTATCTTTACTCGAATCTGGAAATAATATTGAACCGATCATGTGCATAATGTATGCACGTGCATGTTGCTCAATCAATATTGGCGGCGCATCAAAAGGCAACAGCACCGAGAAGGTCTCTTTTAGCCACTTCAATTTAATATTTCCTCCAGGCATTGACTCTGGAGCTACACCTAACAACTCCTCACACTTGTCCGGCCAAAAATGTCTATCACTGCCGGTAACGCACGGACCATCTATGCGGAGACCAAGTATCATAGCTACATCCTGTAGCGTAATAGTAGACTCTCCCATTCGGAAGTGGAAAGTGTTGGTCTCCGGCCTCCACCTATCTATCAAAGCGGTGAGTAGGGGCCAATCGAGCCTCATCCAACGAAGCTTTGAACATGTCAAGAAGCCGGCCCGTCCTACAGCTGCTATTATGCGCTCATCCTCTAGATGCCAACGGCTATGGCTGAGGCTATGATCAACCATAACAATATCCGGGCCTCTCTGTAAAGCAAATGAATATATAAGAATACAATATTATAAGAATGCAATATTGAAATTATAAGAAACTTAGTTACCTCTGTCAAGGATATAACATGTGAACGGTGTCGAGGCTGGTCATATAGGACCTCATCACTACTCGGTCCAGGCTTCATGGTGTATATACCTGCACATACAATTATAACGTATCAATAACCGATCCACGACTAATTATATTGTCTACATTAAAATAAATCACAATTTGAATATGTCAATTATTACCAATTAATTGCTATCTATTGAGTCTAGCTGGACAACGAGGTCGAGTATGTCCCGGTTGTTTGCAAAGACTACATTTTTTATGCTTGACAATTCCTTCTCGTCCTTGATCCATGGTTCCCCTAATTCGTACAGATCGTGGTCGACCTGCTTGTCTCTTGTATTGAGGTGGAATTAGTCGTGGTCCAGTATATTCGGGCCAATACCGACTATCATCGGGTGGATGAAAACTCTCACTGTATGTCTTTCGGTAATGAATTGTTGAATACCATGGTGAACAATACCGATTATATGGAATTCTCGCACCACCCAGCTGATTGGATGAAGCCGCAAGAACATGTGCACAAGGTATTTTTTGAAGTTGTGGTATGTTACATGTGCAAGTGCAATCAACATCAAACAGTTTAACGGTGTAGATACCGTCATAATCCTGTACCTACCATTTATTGTCATTGAATACAGTAATTTGACATAATCTTGCCGCCTCAATTCTTCTATGCAAAATAGACTCATTCTTTGGTGTGTAACGCGTTGTCCAGTCTACACCGTCCTCACGCCTTTTGTTGAAGTATGAGTTTAGCCTATAGAACGTTCTTGCAACCAATGATTGTATTGGCATAGCTCGTGCTCCTTTAAGAACGCCGTTAAAGCTCTCGGAGCAATTAGTTGTCATCATGCAAAACCGCACACCCTCATCCTTACATAATGCCCATCGATGCTCGAATTGAGGCTTCAAGTTATGTTCAATCCAATTATGTGCATCTAATGACAAAGACTTGATCTTCTCTCTACAATGTTCATACACTAATGTATCGGTTGCACACCCAGCTTGCCACAAAAGATTTTGCAAATTAATCTCACCGTGTTTTTTCTTAAAATTATCTCTTATATGCCTCAAACAATATCGATGGTGATGTGGTGCACCAAAACCCTCATGTAATGCCCTTATAATTCCTTTCATCCTATCTGAGATAAAAGTAATTAATCTGGGCGCACGGACACTAGGAATCCACTTGTATATAAGTTCAAAGAACCACTTCCAACTAGAAGTATCCTCTACCTCCACAACTGCAAATGCTAGAGGAAATAAACCGCCATTTGCATCTACACCGGTCGCCACAAGAAGCACGCCTTTGTACTTGCCATATAGATGCGTACCGTCAATGCTCAATAACGGACGACAAAAAGTGAAGCCCTTAATAGCCGGACCAAATGCCCAAAATACTCGAGTGAACCTCTCCATCCCCGGTGCAATCTCTTAAGACAGTATTTCATATTCAGTACCTGGATTATTTCGCTTGATAGCTTCAAGATACTATGGAAGTAATTCATAAGATTTTTCCCAATCTCCAAATATTTTCGACAACGCTTTCCTCCTTGCATCATATGCCTTATATTTAGATATCTTAATGCCCCGCATATCATATACCCTTTGAAATATCTGACTTGCATTTAGATCAAGTTCAGCTCTAACTTCAGGCATAATTAGCTTACATATATAAGAGGAAGATGCAGAATAATGATCGACGTCCACCGACGGATTGCAACATGTATGAAGCCCGCAATATCTAGATATTACAAATTGCCCATTTGTTGATTTCCTCACAGCGGCATTTAGCAACCAAGGACATTTCCTGTTTCTCTCATCTTGCTCATTTGCATGCTCTACTTCATTCTTCTCGTTGAAATAACATTTTACATAGTAGTTGGTTGTATTAGTTTTTACAGGCTTGAATTTGACCCGATTTTTGATAGACCATTCTCGACCGCAAAGATCAATGCTTCCTTGCTCTCGAATAGGTCCCCTTTTTTAAAAGTGAAGTCCTCAGGCCGTTGAAAGTTTGGACCAACATCAACAAATTCAGCTTGCGAAGTATTTATCCAATCTTCATTATGAAACTCGTCGGGCAACGGATCTTCAACTTCCACATAATCATTGTTAACATTAAATTGATCCATCCAACGAGAATCATCATCGATTCCAACTGCCACATGCATGCTATCAATTTGCACGTCTTCTTCTTCAATATCTTCTGAGTCATCATTTACTTCTTCTTCTACAATTGATCCGGCCGGTAGATCACCCGTAACATAGCCCGATGCGTCGTTAAATATAATACTTGACGTCCCACCAAGACAATGCCCACTTAAATGTTGTAGTTGACACCACGGCTCTTGACTTGGAGATGTCATAAAACCACTCGACTCATTGTCTAAGTCCATCATCCGAGAAAACTCTCCTTGTGGTCGTGAAACTTGGGCAAATTCTTGAATCGGATACTTCTCAATGAACAACTCAACTGACACTTGCTTCTCCACTAATTGTTTCATGTCATTCAATTCCTCATCGTCGGTAATCGCCACAGCAATAGTTCTACTCTCATTTACCGGACAATTGAAGAACACTTTAATTGCATAACATGCTTTATTAATTTTCGTAACTCTGTGTATTTCATTCATCATTCCATCAAAATTTAATGACTTGGATAGCATAAACATTTTCCTAGAACCTCCCTCATACATCGGCATACTATTCAATCCGACGCCGAGGCTCCCATTGAAGAAGCAAATAATGGGTATAGAGTTTGCCATCGAAGCTGAAAATCAACAGTCCATCATATGTAAATAATCTATTATAACTGTAAATATTAATCTTAATTTAAAGTCAAATTTAAAACCCTAATCTCAACTACAAAGCAAATAATGGCTAAATTCCCTAATCCCAAATCACATTATTCATGTCTAAACCCTAATCATATCTAAACCCTAATCACATTATTCATGTCTAAACCCTAATTCCCTAATCTCAACTAAATACATTCCCAAATTTCAACCTTAATCCCAAATCTCAACTAAATTCATTCCTCTCAACCATAATTCCCAAATCTCAACCCAAATCCATTCCCAAATCCGAAATTTCATGGCTAATCAAAATTTAAAAAAAACAAAATTTACCTTGGTCGCCGGCGGCGGTCGGAGCGAACTTGGTCGGCGGCGGCTTTCGCTGCTACCAAACCCCCCACCCTTTGACCGCCCCTTGCTGCGTCATGCCGGACCTAGAGTTTGACATGTGTTCCCTCGACTCAGTCCTCGAACTGATGACAAGAAGAGTATATATCTCACATCGATGAGATATATAACTGTTTTTGGTTCTTGTTTCCTCTGAGAAACGAGAATTTGTTTGCGATCCTACTCTTGTTGTGCAGCAGAGGTGCTGCCGAAATTTTCACTGCACACAACAAGGGTTGGAAGAGTAGGTGACCAAATGTTAGTTCTGAAGCTTGTTCGATGGAGGAGATCATCAAGAAGTTGAACCCTGCGGAGGTGTCAACTTTGATGAAGTTGATGAAGTTGTCGGCTGATGAAAGCGCGACAAGACCATCGAAGAAGTTGGAGCTTCCGACCATCGATCTGAAGCTTGATGGACCGAATACGTACCTGAGCTGGTCGCGACGGGTGAGATACATCCTTGCAGGGAGGAATCTGGAGGGTTATCTGACAGGAGAGGTGACAGAGCCGGAGGAGGACTCAGAGGGAAGAGATGAGTGGAAGTCCACTCATATGTTGGTGTACATCTGGCTTCCCAACTCGTTGGTCCCGACTATCGCTGCCACGGTGGATGGCATTGAAAAGGTGAAGGACGTCTGGGAGAAGTTGAGGAGGACATATGATGGAGTAGGGAATAACCTGAGGGTATTCCAGATCAAAGGAGAGATCGACGCCACAGTCCAGGGAGAGAGGACTGTACAGGAATATGCTAGAGGGAAGAGATGAGTGGAAGTCCACTCATATGTTGGTGTACATCTGGCTTCTCAACTCGTTGGTCCTGACGATCGCCGCCACGGTGGATGGCATTGAGAAGGTGAAGGACGTCTGGGAGAAGTTGAGGAGGACATATGATGGAGTGGGGAATAACCTGAGGGTATTCCAGATCAAAGGAGAGATCGACGCCACAGTCCAGGGAGAGAGGACTGTACAGGAATATGCTACAGAGCTGGAACGTCTGTGGCGAATTGCATTGCTGCTCGCTCATCCGAAGATTCCCACGCTTGAGGAGACTGTCTCTGCTATGATCTAGGAGGAGACTCGCATTAGGCTGCAGGCGGGGACATGCGGACTTCCTGTGGTGAAGTCAGCACTGGCAGCCTCTAGCAACACTGGATCTAGGGGAGAGACTAGACAGTGCTACAACTGTGGTGCGGTGGGTCATCTAATGCACGCTTGCACCAAACCATCCAAGGAAGGAGATTCGGGTGGACGTGGACAGTTCGGAGGTCGTGGTCGTGGCCGTGGGGGGCGACGAGGGGGACGTGGACAGTTCGGAGGTCGTGGTCGTGGCCGTGGGGGTCGACGAGGTGGAAGAGGAGCAGGGAATCGGGCGAATCTGACGGTAGCAGAAGAAGAAGAAGCTGAGGTGGTCTTTACTGAGGAGGACCATGCTCTCCTGGCGATACTAAGGAAGAAGCAGCAAGTAGCAGGCGATGGAGACTTGAGGAGTGGGACTAAGGAGGCATCCACCTCGTTCTTGGTCAGAGGCAATACTGCTACCTATGCTCATCCGACCAAAGGTACTGATGACATACATGCTCTTGCTTTTATGTCTCCCAACTGATCATCAGAATGGATAGTCGATTCTGGCGCGTCTCGACATGTGACAGGTAATGCTAGTGAGTTCTCATCATATACTCACTTAGCATCACCTGATAGTATTCAAACAGCTGATGGTACATTTCAGCCGGTGGTTGGTAAGGGTACAGTCGATTGTACTGGTTCTGTAACTTTGTCCAATGTTTTGCATGCTCCTTCATTTCCAGTCAATCTTTTGTCCATTAGTTCTATCATCCTCCAACTAAAATGCATTGTTTCTTTTGATATTCCCAAGGTGATTTTTCAGGAGAAGGGGACAGGACGGAGACTTGGGACTGGCACATGGCGTAGTGGACTGTGGTATCTGGATCGTGAAGGGCTGGATTCAGCATTGGTGTCAGTCATAGAGGAAGCAGGAGTAGAATCTAATATGAGTACTGAGAATGAATTAATGCTTCATCACCAGCGTTTGGGACACTCATCATTTAGTATTTTAAGTAGATTGTATCCTTCTTTATTTGAGAAAGCAAATAAACAGAAACTTGTATGTGATGCATGTGAGTTTGGAAAGATTACTAGAAGCTCTTATGTTAGTTCAGGTCAAAGAAGTTCTCGTGTATTTGACTTGGTACATTCAGATGTTTGGGGGCCTTGTTCCACAAGTTCTATGAATGGATACAAGTATTTTGTTACATTTATTGATTGTTTCTCTCGTGTGACTTGGTTATACTTGATGAAGAATAAGAGTGAAGTGTTTGGGTGCTTCCAAAACTTTCATAGGAATGTTCAGACTCAATACGGAGCAGTGGTGAAGATATTGAGGTCGGATAATGGGACAGAGTATACCAACAGAGCGTTTGAAGAATATTTGTCAGCTCAGGGAATACATCACCAGACAACCTGTCCATACACACCAGCACAGAATGGGGTAGCGGAAAGGAAGAACAGACATCTTTTAGAGGTTGCTAGAAGCATGATGATCTCTATGAATGTCCCAGAAACATTATGGGGGCAAGAAACATTGTGGGGGCAAGCAGTGTTGACCGCAGCAGCGCTGATCAACAGAACGCCCTCGAGAGTGCTGGATTGGAAGTCTCCGTGTGAGACATTAAAGGGAGATAATGGTGGGATTCTTCCACTTAAAGTGTTTGGCTGTGTGTGCTTTGTGAAGGACAACAAGCCATCTGTCGGAAAACTTGTCCCTAGAGCTGTGAAGTACATCTTTGTAGGATATTCTGCTACTCAGAAGGGATATGTTTGCTGGAGCCCGGTGGAGAAAAGGTTGTTTGTGAGCATGGACGTGCACTTCCGAGAACTCGAGCTATATTACACCCGGAAGGTAACTTCATCCATTGATAACTCGCTCAATACTAAAAGTATGAGGCGAGAGGAGGAGAATGGTGAGAGAATGGAGAAATCAATGTCGAAAAATCAATTTCTGTAACGATTCCTTGGGAAGGAGACTTGGTTGAGGAGGAGCAAGAGAATGAAGAAGAAGAGGAGAATGAGACAAGAGGGGTTAGACCAACGGCTCAGGGGGAACTACTTACCTATAGTAGGAAGGGGAAACAAATTGCGGAAACAGTACCTACAGTGCCACTAGTGCCAAGTCCCTTGCCAACGCCTGCCCCGACTCCTGAGACACTCCTGAGACACCTACACCACCACCATCCCCTTCCCAAGGTGATAACATTCCTCTCCCTACTCCTCCCACACTAATATCAGTACGGAGGACTACTCGTAGTAATGCGGGAAATCCTCCCGATAGATATGGTTGGGATCTTGCTCAGTTTGTATCATATTCTAACATCCACCCTGCACATGGAGCATTCATTGCATCTCTGGACTCTGTTACTATACCTAACAATTGGCAGGTTGCAAAGAAGGACCAAAAATAGAAAGCTGCTATGCACGAAGAGCTAAGGGCCCTTGAGAAGAACCGCACTTGGGAGTTAGTAAAAATACCAAAAGGGAAGAGAGCAGTTAGATGCAAGTGGGTCTTCACTGTGAAGCAGAATCCAGACGGACAAATGGTGGATGGAAGCTACACCAACTAGATGTGAAAAACGCATTCCTTCATGGAGATCTAGTGGAGGAAGTATACATGGAGATACCACCAGGATTCGGTACAGATCAGACAGTGGGAAAGGTCTGCAGATTGAAGAAGTCTCTCTATGGGCTAAAGCAGTCTCCTCGTGCTTGGTTTGACAGATTCAGGAGGGCTATGATTGGTATGGGGTACCAGCAGATCAGCGCCGACCATACCGTGTTCTCTCGAAGAAGTGGGGGTCACATCACCTTGCTTGCAGTATATGTGGATGATATGATTATTACAGGGGATGATGAGAAGGAGATTGCCCAACTCAAAGTGAGACTAGGTAAGGAGTTCAAGGTGAAAGATCTTGGCTTTCTTAGATACTTTCTTGGAATAGAGATAGCTCGAGGAGCGGAGGGGATCGTCCTATCCCAGAGAAAGTATGCACTGGATCTTCTTAAAGAGACAGGGATGTTAGGGTGTAAACCTGCAACTACACCGATCGACCAGAAGTTTAAGCTGGGTGCTGAAGCTGGAGAACCAGTTGATCGTGACAGATACCAAAGGCTGGTGGGCAGGTTGATCTATCTGTATCACACACGCCCCGATATCTCTTTTGCAGTGAGCGTGGTGAGTCGCTACATGCATGATCCAAGGAAGGGTCATATGGACGCGGTGTACCAGATTCTAAGGTATTTGAAGAATGCCCCCGGAAAAGGGCTAATCTTCAGGAAGAATGAACACATGAGCATTGAGGGCTATTGTGACTCTGATTGGGCTAGCTGTGCTGATGACAGGAGGTCCACCTCAGGATACTGCATCTTTATAGGAGGCAACTTAGTCTCGTGGAAGAGCAAGAAGCAGTCGGTGGTGGCGAGATCGACAGCTGAGGCAGAGTATAGAGCTATGGCCTTAGGAGTTGCTGAGTTGCTATGGTTGAAGAGTATGCTGGTGGAGCTGAAGCTGGATCAAGGAGCTAAGATGAAGTTGTGGTGTGACAACAAGTCTGCCATTAGTATTGCCAACAACCCAGTGCATCATGATAGAACCAAACACATCGAGATCGATAGGTTCTTCATCAAAGAGAAGTTGGATAGTGGACTACTGGAGCTAAGTCATGTTTTGACTAAGGACCAGGCAGCAGATTGTCTGACTAAAGGACTTAGCTCAGTAGATATGATTAGAGGATGTGACAAGATGGGCTTAGTAGATATCTTTCGCCCATCTTGAGGAGGAGTGTTGACATATTATTATTAGTTAGGACTTATTTGTAATTTGTGTAAGGGGCCTATATAAAGCCCAAGAGATCTCATAATGAATTAGGTTTTCTATTTCAACTATTTCCAAGAGCCAATAGATTATCTTCTGGCTCTGTTCTTGCCAGTGGCGAAGAACTCCCTATTGAAATTGTAAGTAGTATCAAACTAACTATCTTCATGCTTAGGATTTTGTTTATAGTTGAATAGTTTCCAATGACTTATGGGTTGTTTGTATGTATGCTTTGCAGGCAACATCAGCATTTGATGGTATGCGTTTGTCTAAGTGGGGAGAACCAAATGGAGCAAAAGGTACACAGTTGGAGGAAATTATTGTTACACTAATTTTTATATAGCTTAATTTCATCATAGCAACCTTTTCATATGTTTATAGATTGTTTGTGCATTATATATAAACGAAGAACAACACATTGAATTTGAAAACAAGAATCACCTAAAATTTTTACTTTTGCACATACATGTTCAAACGACCATATGGTTACAAGTACCCAGAAAAGTAAAAGTTATTCCCAATAGGCAAAACAACATGGAGATCTAGAAAGATAAGAGGTATATATTTGGAAATTTGTTATCATGCATGCAGAAAACTAAGATAATCAAAAGAAAACCACAAGTTAAATACACTAACCAAAACACTATGTAACAATCAAGGCCAAACCAAAATCCGGTTTGAACAGTAGATCATTGAGATAGAGAATTGTGCGTGCGTTATATAGTGCGCTATATACGTGGATGGGAAAGACTGTACGGACAATGCCAGCTCATTAGGAGAAATAGGCAAAATACATAGCCAGAAGGCTGAAAAAAATCCCAGCACCAAAGGTTTAATTAAAGGAGTGCGGACATTGTGTCAACAATTACCGAAGCAATGAAGAAGTTATCTCTGCACATATGTAACTGGTCCAAAATTAATAATTTCCGGAAATGGGAAATGGGAAAGAACAGGTAAATACACCAGAAACCTAATCTCCATTTTCTAAGAAAAAAAATATGCAAGAAAATGCATCAAAATTCAATTTTTTCCATGATTGAGAACAGATTCAACAGCAAGGGAACAATATGAGAACAATTCAGGAAAATTTTCAGGAAAAAAATTGATAACAGTTTCGGATGGGATGAAACGAATTGATCACAGTTTCAGGAAAAAAATTAATCGCACCTGATCGCGCTTGCGAGAGACCGATAGGAGATCACAGTTTCACTCTTCGTCAATATCGCCAAAGCTACCAAAGGCGATGAATAAAAAGGAGAGCTTTTTATTTCGGTGCAGGGAGAGAGAAAATGTGATTTACATAGATTCCCTAATCGTAGTCATTAGATTGATTTTTAGTATTAATATGAATATAATTGAAAAATACCTAACTAGTTTTTGATTCTCACTTGAATGAGAATGACCATTCCTTATCTTCTCTAACTAGTTTTTGATTCTCACTTGAATGAGAATGACCATTCCTTATCTTCTCACTTGGAATGCTCATTCCCACAAATAGTGGGAATGATCATTCCTAGGGAATGGTCATTCCAACATCTAAAATATAGGTGTGTTTGGTATGAGGGAATGAGAAGTGGGAATTGCATTCCATTCCTCCTCATTCCCGCGTACCAAACGAGGCGTATACCTTCGGACTCACATAGCACTAACAATTTTTTACGGATTACTTTGATATCATCTTAAATTTATTCTCTGTAACCAAAATTCCAAAGTTCGGATAATGATAATTATATATTAATTGTAACAAGAAGATATTATATTTATATGATTAAAAATCTTAAAATCTTATCCCGCAAATTACCTAGAGTTTTATGAATAATAACTGTGTAAATTCAAATCTGATTATTAGTATTTGATTTGAATCCTGGTTCTTACACCAACAGAGACATAAATTTTAAATCGGAATCCCAATGACGAGCGGATATTATCTTTCAGTTGAATCAAACGGTCCCGATGCTAATTAATATCATCTAAGCATTCGGCCGGCCCTAGCCCCAAAAGTTTTCCTCTCTCCCTCTCTCTCTCTGCTGCTGCTGCTCATCCCAACCGTCATCTTTCCCTCTCGAAAAAAGAAAAAGAAAAAGAAAAATGAACCCCCCCCCCCCTTCGATCCCTGAAACCCTAACCCTGGCCATGGCGAGGGAAGCGGACCAAACCTACGGGTTTCTGACAAAGCGATACACCGGGGAGGTCAAGCTCCCCCCGCCGACCCGCGTCAAGAACAACCCCGCCCCGATCCCAGATCCACCGCGAGCAAGATCCTACGCGAGGCCGCGAGCGCAGGAGCCCGTAATCCGACCAAGCAGAAGATCACCGACAGTCCGAGCTCGGCCGACTACCGCCTCCCGCAAGCGCAAGGAAGTTCGAGGACAAAAATCCGCCGAGTCCCTTCACACGCTCCGTATGGGTCAAGTACGCCAAAACTGGGGAGGGAATCCAGAAGGGACTTCGCCCGCGCCGCTCGTCTGGAGCGCGCCCTCGAGGTCCAACTACAGGTAGCCACACCCTCCTGTCAAGTACGCGGAGTTCGAGATAAGAAAACAAAGTTCGTTCATCATGCGAGG
>NC_033794.1:23752410-23754962 GCF_001876935.1 Asparagus officinalis
CTACTTACAGCCAGATCTTTATTCTTCACTTTCTTCTCTTCATCGGTGTAATTCGGGCTCCAAGAAGTTAGAATACGATATGCAAAATGTCCGAGATCTCTCATTCTCTATTTTATTCAAATATATCATTAACCCATAACACATAAATTATACTTAAATTAACAACTTAAAAGCTAATATATTATATACCTCAAGCTCCAATTAATGATAATGCTGGCTGAAGGACCTGAAGCCCCCGTGATGCTAGTAACTGTGGGGCGCGTTGCGGTTCCTCCTTGTTATTTCAGCTTGAGCCTGCAAAACAATATAGAAATTCAAACAATAAATGAAAATCTGTACTTCAATAACACCTGAACTTTAGCCGTATCCCAGTAATCACAAAGTGCAACAAAATCTACTCCATCTACGCGCTCGTCAAGATGCCAGAAGCGCTCCCAATCTTCTGTTATTTGAACAAAATATTTTTTTTCTTCACCTCAAACCGTCATCTCTTGAACGATAGATTGATTTGCACGAAGCAGTAAGTCCAGGCACAAATATTATCGTCAAGAAAGAAAAATCGCTTCAGCATATAAAGAAAAAAGAGATACAAATCAGTGTATTAAACATAATAATAAACTAATAACTAATAATGGTGAAATTAAAGCGGCAAGGAAATTGTTGAAAGCATTAGCAAAGGCCCCGACAGGCACTCCGTTTCCCATCAGATCATGGCCCTCTGATAAATATCAGGGATAATGCTCTGTTCCCTGGTAGCACTACGGCCGTGCCTAGGAGGTCGACAGGTACCTACGAAACAATGAATCGGGTGAAACAATGAATCAATCCATATTTGCTATTAAAATTTAAAATAATAACCGATAAACTATAAAAATCTATTCATACCTTTTAGCTCGAGGTACTACGCCTTGCTTGTTCGTACCTATGCTGCGCAATAGGTCGCAAAGCATGATACGAATCTTAATCCCCCTTCACCTTGGTCGGGCCATGTACTCGTTGTTCCATAATAGAATCTAACGGTAGTGCCGCAGCTTCTACAGCTATGCTATACGGCTCATATCTCCTCTCCTCCAATACATCTGCATGCGGCAGTGATGGTGGCGGTATCTCCGCATGCTGTGTAGGATCAGCTTGTGTCTCTGCGTCATGTGGAGCATCTTCGCGTCCTGTGTCTTGTATCCAATACATTACCGGGACACCTTCACCGTGATGACTCTAAAATACATAAGAGCTATCAAATCTATTGATTGACAGATGGAAACTTATGTCACTCCTAGAGAACATTTTATCGTTCCTGTAATTCTTACAAGGATAGAAAATCAACCCGAGAGTTTGTGTCAGAGTAGGCTAAGAAAGCTTCTATCCCATCCTTGTATCGGGCGTCTAGATACCTCCAATCACATGGTATGATCACAAACGATTTGTCAGGAACTGTCCGCATCTAGAATTTAAAAATTAATGGAAGTGAGCATATCCCTATATATATCATTTTAATTTAGGACAAGCATGTGTGACCAGCTGTCAGGGGAAGGCTTCTATCCCATTAGGTATGTAAATATGGCGTGTATATGTATTTACGTATGTTCAAGTGTACTTTCATTTCGTTAAAATTTTGGCAGCACCTACCCACTGTTCTCCGAGTATACTATAGTGGGAAGGATATACTCCTGCATATCCCTCTGATATTTGTACACGGAGAACAATGAGTAAGCGCCGTCGAAACTCTGACGAAATGAAAGTACACAAGAACACACGTAAATACATATACACATCACATTTACATACCTAACCCGTCCACACTAGACAGATCCAATTAATATTTATATATAAGTCCCCTATCACATACACGTATGAAAAGGTTGTTGGACCGAGCACGATGGTCTCGTATCCACCAACCATTTCGTACGCGTATGTGACAAGTAAATAAAGAGATTATATATAGTATTTATTAGACGGGGAATTCTACGACTTGAAAATATGTGTGTGTGTGTGTGTGTGTGTGTGTGTGTGTACAGTTTCTATGTAATTATCGATATAATAGTTATGCTAACCTTCACCCTAACCCTCACCGTAACCATCACTGTAACCCTCAATGTAACCCAACCCTCACCTAACCCTAACCCTCTCCCTCGCCATAACCCTAACCCTCACCTCACCAACCCCTAACCCTCGCCCTCTCCATAACCCTAACCCTAACTCTCGTCCTTGCCATAACCCCGCCCTTGCCCTCTCCTTTACCCTCACCCTCACCCTAACCCTCACCAAACCCTAACCCTCGCCCTCTCCCTCTCCCTCACCCTCATCCAAACCCTAACTCTAACCCTCACCCAATCCTAACTCTAACCCTAACCATAACTTATACTAAATTTTATTTTATTTATATTATAATTTTATCAAGATGAAATTTTTTATTAGGGTTTGGGCTTTTTTCATATTTTTTTTTACAAAAATTAAACTATAATTATAATTAAAAAATTTTAAAAATAAGAAATCTCTCTTTCTCTCTCCCCATATATCTCTCCTTCTCTCTACCTCTCTCTCGGTCGGCTGGC
>NC_033794.1:23755006-23756667 GCF_001876935.1 Asparagus officinalis
AGGTCTGGTGCCAACGAAGAGAAAGGGGGTGCGGGAGAGAGCCGACGAGAAATAGGGGAGGGAGAGGAGAGGAATGAGGAGAGAGGAAATGAGGAGAGAGGGGAAGGCTGGGATTTGGGGGGAATTAGACTCAAATTTGGGCAAGCCCGCGCCCAAATTTTTTTCTTTTTTGAACTTTTTAGCGACGGAATTTTCATCATCATAATGTGAAAATTATGTCGCTACAATACATTTTAACGTTGTATTTTTACCGACGAATATTTTCTGTCGTGAAATTAACGATGACAGGAATAGTCTGTTGTCGTTAATAACTTTTCCATCGGTATAGAGACTTTTGCCGACGGAATTATAGCGACGAAAAGTTCCGTCGCTATAAGTCAAAGTATAACGACGGAAATTTATGTCGCTATACGTCTGTGGTTAATACCCATATTTCTAAAAGTGAAAATATCAAACACATTAGACTTTTTATAAAGAGGATAAAACCAGATATACTTCGAGAAGTGATCAACAAAAATAATAAAATATTTATGACCATCACTAGATAAAGTTCGCGCAAGCCCCAAACATCACTAAAAACAAGTTCTAAAACTAAATCACTAGTATATCGAGACAAAGAAAGAGACAACTTCGACGATTTCCCTAATTGATAGTCATTACAAAAATAATCAACTGAACTAGAGGAATAGGGAAGTGTGTTCTTATTAATTATAGAGCTAAGTAATTGTCCATGTGGGTGACCCAACCGATGATGCCAAATTACAAGCGAGGCACATTTAGCCAAAAACACAACATGACTTATTGAATGGAAAGGGGAAATACGAAGCGAATAAAGTCCATTTTCACTTGGCCCGGTAAGGAGGGGCTATTTAGTAACTCGATCCTTCACAACAAAAAAATTGGAGTGAAATTCAAAGAAAACATTATTATTAGTAGTAAATTGATGAATGGATAATAAGACTTTTGAGAGTGAAGGAATGTGTAAAATATTAGGCATACAAAATTTCTCTCAAAGGAATGTGTAAAATATTAGGCATGCAAAATTTAGCGGACGATGTACGTAAAATAGATGAACCAAATACATGCAATGCAAAATCCTTCACCATTACCAATGTGAAGTGTGTCAGTACCTTGGTAGGCCTCCGAGTGATCAAAGCTAGCAACATCAGGAGTCACATGGTTGGTAGCCCCCGTATCCGAATTCCAGAGGGATGTCTAGGGTTGTTGAGATTACTCAGGACGCGCCTAAGTATAGTGAACAATGGGCTGAGGTCCAATGACTCCTCGCTACAAACACTGGAGTGCAATGTGGTTGAAGCCTTAGCAAATGTGACAATAAACCCCCAAGCCACCACCAAAGTTATGGCCACGACCGTGACCACCATGTCGATTTTTACCATGATCATTGCCACATGGATTTTTGAACTAAAGTCTGGCGCACTATTGAGGCCCAAACTGTGAGGTTAGACTAGCACTCCAGGTTGTCGAGGGTTAGAATCCACCGTCACCACTATTCTACCCAATGTTGAAGCCGGCTAATACCGCTGCCCTAGGTGGTATGACCAAGGCCTTAGAGATAGGCCAGCTACATGGGCGTGAATCCAATAGAGGGAGGAGGCTGTAGGGGTGTGCCTTGTCTAGGGGAAGACTCTCGGGTTGTG
>NC_033794.1:23756677-23777087 GCF_001876935.1 Asparagus officinalis
AGGCCAGCAGACCGCCGATACTGGGGGCATCGTTTTTGTGGATGAACTCATGAGTAAGAAGCAGGGAGTTAAAATCTTCAAACGATACCGGTTCTTTGCGAACGGTGAGAGAGGTCTTGAGATCACCAAACTCCAGACGAAAGGTCCTTGAAGATGTGCATATTGAGTTGCTCAGTCGTAAAAGGATAGCCAATGACGGCAAGAGAGTCCGCAATCTTCTTAGCACAATGGAGATAGGTCGTGACAGATTCATCTTTCTCTTGGAGTTCGTAAAGTTCTTCACAAAGAGTCAAGATCCGGGTTTGAGAAGTAGAGGCATACGTCTGTTCCTAGGTAGTCCAGATCGCCGCAAATGTCTTTTTCCCAATAATCATAGGGAAACCTCCTCAGTCAAGGAAGAGAGGAGAATCGTGGTAACATATTGATCGGTTTGTTCCCAGAGAAGAAAATTAGGATTAATTTGCGGGGCGGAAGAGTTCGCAGGAGTCACCAGGGGTGGAGGGGAAGGACGCGATCCATCAACGAATCCTATAAGCTTCTAGCTAGTAAGGTATGTGGTGATCAGGGTATGCGAATAGAGTTAGTTATATGAGGTAAGCTTGATGGTGACGTAGTGATAGGCATTCTGGACAATAGTGGGATGAAGAGGGTCAGAGTTAACCATATCGGGATCGGAGGTTGCAAAGGAGGAGGAAGAGGGTGTCAAAGAGGAAGCCATTGGGCGGCGTTGGGATCTAGGGCGTATGGGATCTAGGGCTCACGGCCAAGGAGAAAAAAGAAGAGAGTTTTTGCTCTAATACCAAATTGGAATTTGATAAATTATCTCATTGATGAATTTGATTTACAAAGGTTCTATAAGTAGACGTACAACTTAACCCTATATGGTAAATACAATAAGAAAAGGGCTAATTACAAGGAATTTGCATCAATCACAATCAAATCTAATATTTATCTCAATAATACTATGTGCTAAATGAATGTGAGACTGGCACACAGAGATAACAACTTGTGCAAACTTCCCCCACAACAAAATTGTATAAAATGTTCATTTATATGAAGATCTTTCCATAGCAGTGATGGATTTAGATGTGGAAGTTTATCAGATAATTATCAAAAAGTTTGATCATTGTTTGTCTAATGATATGTTTAAAGTCATTTTAAGAGACCACTTAAGAGAAATCAAATAATTTTTAAATTTTAGATTTTAAACAAATCAAATAAGCATTTATCTATATGGGTCATTTGTTATATTGCAACTTGAAAGTTACTCGTGTGGTTGGCAAAGGTTTGGGGATTGGCCTTTAATTTGTTTCTGTTGTAATCTTGTTGTTACATCTATATACATTATATATATTAAAAGTAAGAATCAAACATGAAATGTAAATGTAAATAGACAAGAGAAGAGATAGGGAGAAAAGTGATTCTCATTTTATTAATCTTCTTCATTCTAATATCCATTTTGTAGTCCATGACATACATTATATAGATGGATAATAAAAAGACTAAAGGACATGGGCTAATGAAGAGTCACCTAATTAATTGTTCATATTCAAGTAATGTCCACATTTATCTTGTCTTCTAGATTTCAACACTCCCCCTTGGACATTACTTCATGATGTCAATGCCTCATTAAAAACCTCGCTAGAAAAAACCCAGTGGTAAAAACTAGTCGAGGAAAAGAGTACATGGCATACATACATTATTTCTGTTACATCAGTTGTCTCGTTAAAAACCTTTCGCTAAGAAAAATCATGTAGGACAAAAACTTAGCAAAGGAAAAAGAGTACAACTATAGATCTTCGGGATCCAAACTTATGTTGCATTAGCTGCCTCGTTAAAAATCTTTGGCTAAGAAAACCCAGTGGGACAAAAACTTAGCTAAGAAAAAAAGAGTACAAACATCGCCTTCGGGGTTTGATCTTTAGGATTATTCTGAAAAATAATTCGCTCCCCCTCAAGACAATAAATCTTCAAATCTATGCATACTGTGGTGACCAAGCATGATACCATAAAATTAAAAGTTGATGTATTAAGGGATTTGGTGATCAAACCGTCTAGATTGTCACTACTTAGAGCGAGCTTATCTATGTTAGTTTCATTGTTATTTTCGAGCGCAAGTGGATAAAAATTTTTCACATATCATTTATACAACACAAGTTACATTATCCTTAGAAAAGACAGCGGGGGTAATATCCTCGTTTAATATGTCACACAATCATTAAATGTGTTTTATCAGCGATGAACCTTACACGTTCACATGGGGCACATATAGAGGAATAATCTCTGAGTGGTTTCAACTAGTAAACATTGTCTGCTTAACAGACCTTCAAGAAATAACAGTACCACTACAGAGAAAAATATAACCAGTCAGAGATTTGGCAATATGGGGATCAGTCATATAACCAACATCAGAATAGCCCACCAATGTCATATTTCAATTTCTTTTATAGAATAAACAAAGATATCTTGAAGATACTGATGCGGCATAAACATGTACCAAAAATATTGCAAGAGCACAACCGTGTCAAGTTATAGTATAAAAAGTTATCGATCCCACGAGGAAGGTGTTTTGTAGGAGAAAATATAAATTCGGTTCTTATGTTGTGTGCGTGACAAATAGGAGTGAAGAATAATTGTGATTGTGGAGAGATGCAGAGAATGAAAATGATTGTGTAAATGAATATATTTGAGGGTGGAAGTGATAAATAAAATAAATGTGATCAACAAGGCAAGAAGGAAAAATCAAGAAACAAATAAAAATCAAGAATAAAAAATAAAATTTAAGAAAGTAAAGATGATAGATTCAATTAAAGATATGGGTAATCTAAAATTAAACCCACTTCTTAGAAAAGGGTGATTCCCTAGAGGGTTCTAGCCTAAAGGCGAATCAAAGAAAATAAAAATAAATAAAAAGAAAAACTAAACCCAAGAGGGTTCTAGCTTCAAGGTGAATAGTATAAAAAATTAAAATCTAACTACAAAATAAATTGCAAAATATAAACTATAAAATAAATTATAAAAATTAAATATGAGAAAATAAATCTACTCTATAAGCATGAAATAAATCTAATCTATAAGCATAAAATAAATCTAAGGCAAGAGGGTTCTATCCTCTTAGCTATTTAAACAAGAAAATAAAATCTAATTACATGCATGAAAATAAATCTAAACTAATAAGCAATAAAAGAAAAATAAGAAAAACAAACCTTCAAATTAATCTCTCTAAACTAATAAGCAATAAAAGAAAAATAAGAAAAACAAACCTTCAAATTAATCTCCATCTTCATCTTTATCTTCATCATCCAACAAAGAGAAAACAAACCTTCAAATTAATCTCCATCTTCATCTTTATCTTCATCATCCAACAAAGAGAAGAAAAGAAAATTTTAAAGTGGTGAAAAAAAATTTTTATTAATTGTAACAAAAAGTTACAAATTTGGAAGACCTTCTCAATTAAGAGTAGCACTCTTCTTCAAAAGGAGTTACAAAAATTTTCACACCCCTAACCCCTCACTCTTTACCCCTATTTATAGTAAACATCAGTGAATGAGAGCCATGGGATTGAATCCTTATCCAAAACCATCAAAAATCGGCCATTGATCTGTAACTGACTCATCAGTATCGACACCAGCATCGATGTTGGCATCGATACTGGCATCCATGTCCAATCAAAAATCTACCTTCACAGATGGCTTCGTCTCGTTGAGATAGGTGATTTTCATATATTATATGTTAAATTCCACCTTCCAGATTGAGAGATATCGTCGTTTCTTTGCGGCCAACCATCTTGAATACATTTTGTTTTCATATTTGATTTTTTTATTTTCTCTGGCTTCTACAAGCTACTCGGCTTGATTCTAGGCTTGGGATTTTTAGCTCTTGCTTGTATTCTTCATTTAATTCATGAGCTTTTGTTGAGAGATGGGATTTTTGGGCTTTATTCTTCATTAACCTGCAATTAAAGATAAAAACAATTATTAGTGGTATATTTATTCATTAAAAATAGATAATGAGGGTATAAAATTGTAATAAAATATGATTATCAGATACCAGAGGATATATTTAACATTATTTTAATATCTCCTTTCAGAAGATGCACTAATTCTTCATAGCAAGTATAACAAAAATGCAATATCAGGCATGGTGCAATTTGTAAGATAAATAAGTGCTTCAATAGCGCGCTCAAATACGGGACTTCGGGTCCTAAAATATCCTCGTTATCTTCTTTAGGTTTGTATGTGTCTTTATCCACTTCAAGGGATTTAACAACCATTGGTGTGCTAAATTCATGAGATTTATTCATTTAAAATCTCTCCATGACCTTCTTCAGGTAGGTTGACTGGTATACCAATATTTCTTTAGGAACATACTCGATCTGTAGGTCGAGACAATACTTGGTTTTTCCCAAGTTTTTTCGTTTCAAACTCCGTCTTTAAGTATGAGCTAGCTTCTATAAGCTCCTTGTGCGTTCCAATAATATTTATATCAGAAGCCATTTTTTGGATTTCTTTATAAACACACAAGGGCAGACATCATTATTTGCATATCTGATAATCATATTTTATATAATTTTATACCCTCATTATCTATTTTATATGAATAAATATACCACTAATAATTGCTTTTATCTTTAATTGCAGGTTAATGAAGAATAAATCCCAAAAATCTCATCTCTCAACAAAGACCCTTGAGTAAATGAAGAAATAAGAGAAATTCAAGAAGCCAAAGTGAAATATTTGAATTTTAAAAGGCCCAAAGCCCATCAAAAAAAATGATTACACCAAAGAGTTGGAATGGACTTGGATGCAAAAAGTTGGAATGATTGGGCTTTTATGCAAAGATTACATGACCAGACTTGCTTTGGATTTGTGTGGGCCGAAAATCATTTTGGATTTGTGTGGGCCGAAAATCATTTTGGATTTGTGAAGACCGTACTTGAGTGTTGCTGTACCTCTTCAATTGTTGTTTTGAAAATCAAGTCACATGAAGGACCGGACTTTGACCTGAAGCTTTTTTTTTTTCCAATGGACCGATGCTGCAAGGTGCTTCAAAACTTCAAGTGGACCGGACATAGAATGTGGGCTGCAGATTTTAATCAAAACTTCAAGTGGACCGGACCTTGAGGTGCTGCAGAGTTGATTTTAATCAAATGGTTGGGCTTGCTGCAGATTGAATTTTAATCACATGGGCCGGACTTGAGATTGTTTTTAAAAATCAATTAGGCCTCTTATGTTGGGCTAGAGAAGAACAAAAAGCAAATTCAAAGGTGGAGATTGTTGCTTGGGGCTCAAGACAAATCCAATGGCTCATATTTATTGAAGATTACTATAAATAGGGGTAGAGAGTGAGGGGTTAAGAGTGTGAAAAATTTTGTAACTCCTTTTGGAGAGGAGGGCTACTCTTAATTGAGAAGGCCTTCCAAAAATTATAACTTTAGTTGCAATTAATAATAATAATTTTTCCCCACTATAAATTTGTTCTTTCTCCTCTTTGTTGAATGATGAAGATGGAGATGAAGAGCAATTTGAAGGTTTGTATTTCTTTTCTCTTTTATTTCTTTTTAGTAATTTCTTTATTATTGCTTATTAGTTAGATTTAAATTCATGCTTGTAGTGTAGATTTATTTTATTGTCTTTTTTATTTCTTTTTGCACTTTAATTTATAGAGTAGATTTATTTTTCTTGTATTTAATTTCTGCAATTTATTTTGTAGTTTAGATTTTTATTTTTCTTGTAATTAGATTTATTTCTTGTTCATAGTTTAGATTTTTCTTTTCTTTTTAATTTTGTAATTAGTCTTCTTTTTCTTGTTTTTAATTCTTAAGATGTGAATTTAATTCTTGTAGGAATCTTAGAATTGTATGAAACTAGTCTAATTTCTTTTATATTGTATGAATTATTCTCTTGTACTTAAAATGTTCATGTTTAGGATAATCAACTAGAGAACTAATCGGTAGAAGAAGAATTTGATAATCTATGCTTATCTTAAATGGTTTGATAGGTTATGCTTATGAATTCTAGGATTATTATCATGTTGTTGTTCTTATCATGAATAGTAATTTTAGCTTAGATGATAATTTGATAGGTTACACTTTCCTTAAATGGTTTGATAATCTATGCTTAATAAATCTAAGTTGAAATATGATAAAAAGAGAATAGTTTATATTTTGTAATTGAAATTGGTTAGTGGATTATATTCTAGATTTCTTACCTCTTTTGAATCCCCCATCTTAACTTTCTAAAATTTTCTTTTCATTCTTGGTTTATTTCTTGATTTTATTCATTCTTCTTTCTTGCCTTGTGATTTCATTTATTCTTTGATTCTTTCTTCTCTAAAATTCAATTTATTATCTCTTGCACATAAATCAAAACAACCACTCATCACAATCACACTTATTCTTTATTCCTAATTGTCATGCACAAAACATAAGAACCATTTCTAATAATCTCTTAAAATCACCTTCCTCGTGGGATCGATATTTTTTATACTATAACTTGATAAATTGTGCACTTGCAATTTTGGTACATAATTATGCCGCATCAAGTTTTTGGCGCCGTTGCCGGGGAAGGTGCTAAAATAGGATTTTATTAACTTGATTCTTTAACTTGTGTATTTTTCTTGTGAAGGAACCGCTTGGAGCTTGAAAATCTTGGATTGAAGATCAATAATTTGGAGCATTGCTTTCGGGTAAGTTTTCTTTCTAGTTTTCAATTCCACCCTCTTTAGCTAGCTTCACAATTAGAGACAATTAGGGTTTAAAAAAAATAAAAAGTTTTACTTTTTGTTGACCATAATAAAATCAATCTTTCACTTGGACATTAACTAACAAGATAATAAATTCAAACATGAGTCATCTTCTTACATTTGATTGTTGTTGACCATAATTAAAAAAAAAAAGATTTTCTTTTTATCATCCTTTTTAGTCGCTCTTAATTTCTAGGGTTGCATTTCATATAGTGTAGGAATTCACCAAAGTGATTGTAGCACTTGATTTGGCACACACTTAAAACATTCTTAAGGGTAAAACCCTAATCAAGATAAGGTAAGGGATTTCATCACCCTTTCCTTAGCTCACAAATCACTAATTCCTCACTTCACAAACCCAAGCCTTCTAAAACCCATTAGACGTTGGCCCCTAATTATTCGAGCTCAATAAGGAATAAGAAATCCTTAAGTGAACGGTTTAAGTTTTCTCAGAATAGTTGGTGTCTAAGGCAAGGTTTAGGGGTTACGTAAAGCGCTCCGCAAGGAAAGAGTTACTTAATTGATCTTTGATCACCCTCTAGTACTATCCTTACCTGGCTAACTATCTGGGTAAAACTTTGATCTTTTCACTGTAGGAATTTTTGGTTAGGAGCTGGTCTAGTGGAGTTAGGCTAAACCCTAGAATTAGAGTTGATTGAAAAGTGATTGCCTTGATTTATTTTAGTTAGGATTTTTTTTCTTTATCTTCTCATATAAAAAAACTAATTTTCTTTCTTTCTTTCCTTTAAAAAAAATTTGTTTTGGTGTATGCAAATTTGGGTTCGGGATAATTTTCATCGCTTAATCCGTGTTGAACCAATCCAAGAAATGGCAAATCAACCAGTTATTCAGGATATGTGTTACCCCACCAGAAATGCAATTCCATCTTGCATAAGACTCCCCGAAGTAAATGGAGCAAATTTCGAGCTTAGACCGCATTTCATTAACATGCTTCCCAAATTCCTAGGTAATGAAACAGAAGATGCATATATATTTATCTCGGAATTTGAGGAAGTATGTATTATGATAAAAATGAGAGAATTAACCGAAGATGCGATTAAGCTTAGATTTATTCCATTTGCTCTAAAGGACAAAGCTAAAAAATGGCTGTACAGCTTACCGATAAATTCCATCTCAACTTGGGAGGAATTTGTCACCGTTTTTCTCAAGAAATTTTTCCCTATTCACAAAACGGTAAAGCTTAGGAACAGCATTCAGAATTTCAAAATTGTCCCGGGAGAGCCATTCTGGAAATACTTTGACCGATTTAAAGATCTTTTAATCCAATGTCCTCATCACGGTCTAGAAAAATGGCGATTGTGCCAATCAGTCTCCTACCCACGTTTCAGAGAAATGTCCTCTTCTAGGAAACAACCATGCTTTAGAACAGATGAACGCTGCATTCCAGCGCCCTAGAAATGATCTATTTTCTCTAACCTACAATCCAGGTTGGAGAAATCATCCCAACTTTGCTTGGAACCAAGGGAATTCTCATGGAAACAAAAACTTCATTCCCGCGTCGAACCAACAATTCCCTAGGGGAAACACTGTCCCATTCAATGCACCAAACAATTTCCAACAAGCTAACCCACCTTTTCCAAACCAACATCCTAATCCTCACCAGCCCACAAATCTATCAAATTTCGATCATGACAAACGTTTGAGTGTCTTAGAAAAGGGTTTAGAAGCTATGATCAAAGCCTCTACACAAACTACCAACATATTGACCCAATCATCCACCACTCTAAATTCATTCATGCAAACCACCGGCCAAGTACTCAACTCGAACACACAAGCCATAGCCCGGTTAGAAACCCAACTTGGGCAATTAGCCGCTGCCGTGAGTGAGAGAGAAAAAGGAAAATTCCCTAGTCAACCTGTTGCAAACCCTAAAGACACTGGATCCAGTTCCAACAATCCAGCTCAACTGAATGCAATTCACACTCTGAGATCAGGAAAACAATTAGACAATCAAGTTAGAATGCCACCGGATCAAACCCCTTCTCCCATCCAGAACACTCCTTCCGATGAAGCAATTCCTTCCGATGACCAAAATACTGAACTTAAGATTGAGCCTGATCTAGATAGGTATAGGCCCGTTGCCCCCTTCTCAGATAGACTCAAACCTAGGAAAAACTCCCCGCAGGTTGAGAAAATCCTAGAAACGTTTAAACAGGTCAAGATCAACATCCCTCTCCTAGATGCAATCGAACAAATCCCTTCTTATGCAAAGTTCTTGAAGGACTTATGCACTAAGAAAAGAACCACCAATGTCCCCAAGAAAGTCTTCTTAGCTGCCAACCTCAGTGAAATTTTTTCGAAACTCATGCTGTTGAAATATAAGGACCCTGGTTGTCCCACAATTCCTTGCGTCATAGGTAACACTCACATTGATAAGGCACTTCTAGACTTGGGAGCCAGCGTCAACCTCCTTCCTTATTCAGTCTATCAACAGCTAGGTGTAGGAGAACTTAAACCTACAAGATGCACTCTACAGTTAGCTGATAGATCTGTAAAAATTCTCAAATGAGAGGTAGAGGATGTTCTGATCAAAGTTGGAGAGTTCATTTTCCCAGTTGATTTTATTATCTTGGAAACGCAGCCTGTTTCCAATCTCAAAAGTCAAATCCCCGTTATTCTAGGAAGACTGTTCTTAGCCACCTCAAATGCTTTGATAAATTGTAGAACCAGTCAGATGAAATTATCTTTTGGGAATATGACTGTTGATCTCAATATTTTCAACTTAGGGAGATAGCCTAGTGATCCATCTGATGAACCCATGAAAGTGAATTTCATTCAAGGAATATCCAGTGAACAACAAGAGGGAGAGTGTGAGTCTGATTCAAATGCATCTGATTTAATGATTGAGGAGCTTTCTGATGACGAACTTGAGATAGAACCGCTGGTCAATCATGTTTTTGCTGTTGGCTGGCAACGAGAACCTTTAGAGATAGAACCCCGAGTCCAGCTTCGCCCATCTGTGGAGGAACCCCCTAAGTTAGAGCTCAAACCTCTACCCAAAAATTTAGAGTATGCCTACTTAGGGGAGAACGAGTCTTTACCAGTTATCATTTCTTCTGAGTTGACTACCGGTCAAAAGGAAGCTCTCTTAGCTGTTTTAAGAGAGAATAGGGAAGCCATTGGATGGACCATGGCTGATATCAAAGGGATTAGTCCAACCATTGTTCAACACCGAATCCATTTGATAGATGATGCCAAACCTACTAGAGATGCTCAACGTAGGTTAAACCCAGTGATGAAAGAAGCAGTTAGGAAAGATATTCTGAAATGTCTCGATCATGGGATCATTTATCCCATTTCTGATAGTTCATGGGTGAGTCCAGTCCAAGTTGTTCCAAAGAAATCTGGGATCACCGTGATCCAAAATGAGGCTAATGAGCTGATTCCCACTCGGATCCAAACTGGATGGCGAGTCTGTATTGACTACCGAAAGCTCAACTTAGCCACTCGGAAAGATCACTTCCCTCTTCCTTTCATTGACCAAATGTTAGAGCGTTTAGCAGGACACGAGTTCTACTGTTTCCTGGATGGATATTCAGGTTACAATCAAATCCCTATCGCTCCAGAAGATCAGGAGAAAACCACCTTCACTTGCCCGTATGGAACATTCGCATACCGACGCATGCCTTTTGGCCTGTGCAATGCACCGGCCACATTCCAACGTTGCATGATCAGTATTTTTTCCGACATGGTAGAGCGATTTCTCGAAATTTTCATGGATGACTTTTCCATTTTTGGTGACACATTTTCCCAATGTTTGCATCATCTTAAACTGGTCCTAGAACGGTGTAGGGAGAAAAATCTGACTCTCAATTGGGAGAAATGTCATTTCATGGTCAAACAAGGCATTGTCTTAGGACATGTAGTTTCCAATAGGGGAATCGAAGTGGACAAAGCTAAGGTAGATCTCATTTCCAATCTCCCTCCTCCCAAAACTGTCAAAGATGTCAGATCGTTTCTTGGTCATGCTGGTTTTTACCGACGTTTCATCAAGGATTTCAGCAAAATTGCTAGACCCTTGACCAATCTTTTAGCCAAGGATACATCATTTGTCTTCTCCCCCGACTGCCTCAAAGCTTTCAAATATCTGAAAAGGGAGCTAACCACAGCTCCTATCATTCATGCACCGGACTGGATCTTACCCTTCGAACTGATGTGTGATGCATCCGATTCTGCGATTGGAGCTGTTTTAGGACAACAGTTTGATAGAAAACCGCATGTGATCTACTACGCCAGTAGGACTCTGAATGATGCCCAGCAAAACTACTCTGTCACAGAAAAAGAGTTTTTAGCTGTAGTCTTTGCCTTAGAAAAATTCAGGTCCTACCTCATCGGTTCCTTAACCAAAGTTTTCACTGATCATGCCGCACTAAAGTATCTTTTGACCAAAAAGGATGCTAAAGCACGGCTCATTAGATGGATTCTCCTTCTTTAAGAGTTTGACATTCAAATTCTTGACAGAAGGGGAACAGAGAACCCCGTAGCAGATCACCTCTCTCGACTCCCAAATGCACCAACATCAACCGTTCCAATCAATGAACATTTTCCAGATGAACAACTCCTAGAAATCCAATCTGTTCCCTGGTTCGCTGACATTGTGAACTACATAGTCATGAACCAGATCCCTTCTCATTGGTCCAAACAGGATAGATCCCACTTTCTCTCCCAAGTAAAATACTTTTACTGGGATGATCCATATCTGTTCAAATACTGTCCTGATCAGATCTTTAGGAGGTGTGTTCCCACGGAAGAAACTAGGAGTGTTCTATCATTTTGTCATGAACAAGCATGTGGGGTCCACTTTGGCCTAAGAAAAACAGCTAAAAAGTTCTCCAGTCTGGGCTATATTGGCCCACTCTTTTTAAGGATTCATTCGAGTTTTGCAAAACCTGTAACCGCTGTCAGCTTTTAGGGAAGGTCACTAGGAGAAATATGATGCCTTTACAACCCATCTTATCTGTTGAACTTTTTGATCTGTGGGGTATCGATTTCATGAGACCATTTCCAAATTCCTTTGGAAATGTCTACATTCTAGTAGCCGTTGAATACATGTCAAAATGGGTTGAGGCGGTAGCTTGCAAAATTAATGACAACAAGGTCGTTGTCATTAGTTTTTAAAAGAGAATATTTTTGCCCGGTTTGGAGTACCTCGAGCGATCATCAGTGACAACGATACATATTTCTGTAACCGTTCTTTCGAGGCTCTGATGAGAAAATATTCAATCACACACAAATTGTCAACTCCTTATCACCCCCAAACCAGTGGACAAGTAGAGGTCACAAACAGGCAGATCAAATAAATCTTAGAAAAAACAGTTAATCATAACAGAAAAGATTGGTCTGTAAAATTATGTGATGCTCTGTGGGCGTATAGAACAGCTTTTAAGGCCAATTTGGGGATGTCACCATATAGATTAGTGTTTGGGAAAGCTTGCCACCTACCAGTGGAGTTGGAGCATCGAGCAATGTAGGTGATAAAACAGCTAAATTTTGACTCAGACTCGGCAGGTAAGAACAGATTGCTCCAAATAAATGAGTTGGAAGAAATTAGAAATGATGCATACATAAACTCAAAAATTTACAAAGAGAAAACAAAAATTTTTCATGACAAATTAATTTTGCTAAAAAATTTCTCTCCAGGACAGAAAGTTTTATTATACAGTTCAAAATTACATCTTTTTCCAGGAAAATTAAGATCAAGATGGACAGGTCTATTTTTTGTCAAACAAGTTTTTTCACATGGAGCTGTCGAGATAGAAAATCCTAAAAATGGTAACATTTTTAAAATAAATGGTCAACGTCTGAAACCATTTTTAGAATTTTCTACGCTCGGAGAGGAAGAGGTGTTGGTTCTTCATGAACCTCATTATCTATAAAAAAACAAAAAAAACAAAAACTAATTTTCCTTTTGTTTCTTAAAAAAATTCTTTTGTTTCTAAAAAAAACATAACAAAAATTTGAATAAGTAACATAGGTAAAAAATAAAAAATAAAAAAATATTAAAAAAATATTAAAAAAATAATTACTTACAATTTTCCTCTTATTTGATTTCTTCATCCTCACACTAACAGTAATTGCAGATCCTTATCATCATTGTCAACCAAACAACTATAAGTTCTTCAATTTTATCTGCTTTACTTTGTGCTTCAGCGAATTTGTATTGAGGACAATGCAAAATTTAGGTGTGGGGGTGAGAAATACATATTTTCCTCTTTATTTTACCTTTTTAGTTGTATTTTTCTTTCTTTTTGTTAAAAAAAATTATAAAAATATTGTCATTTGCCAAATTAATAGAGTTAAGTAATAATTGATCAAATTGATAGATTTTTAATTTTTCTAAAAATAATGCTAGGGGCACACCCCCTAACACACCACCAACCACACCCCCCTCTCCCATCGCTACAGTAAATCGGGCCCCACATGAGATTTTAAAAAATTTTAAATCCCATGTGGGGCCCGGTTTACTGTAGCGATGGGAGAGGGGGTTTGGTTAGTGGTGTGGTAGGGGGTGTGCCCCTAATACCACTCTTTTTCTAATTCTTAGTTAGTGACATATTCAAGTTCACCTTTTATGATAACTCTAAATAAAATTCTTAAGAAATAATTTTTCAACTAGTATACCTTACTTAAGTCTTACCTTAGATTTTTAATTAAAAATAATGAAATTTTTGCATGCTTAACTTAGAGTTGAAAATATTTTTTTTCAAGTTATCTTGATTTACACATTTTTTTAAGACTATATATACTTACACATATATATATTTAAAAAAAACTAACCTTATAAAGAAGAGTGCGAAAAATGGGCACCATAAAAAAAAACTCTTAAATTCAAGGTGATTCTATCTTATAAAGCCTAAGTTGACTGAGCAATTAATCCCAAGGAGTATCTCTATACTTAAAGTGGACCGGACCTGGAATGTGGGCTGCAGATTTTAATCAAAACTTCAAGTGGACCGGACCTTGAGGTGCTGCAGAGTTGATTTTAATCAAATGGTTGGGCTTGCTGCAGATTGAATTTTAATCACATGGGCCGGACTTGAGATTGTTTTTGAAAATCAATTAGGCCTCTTATGTTGGGCTAGAGAAGAACAAAAAGCAAATTCAAAGGTGGAGATTGTTGCTTGGGGCTCAAGACAAATCCAATGGCTCATATTCATTGAAGATTACTATAAATAGGGGTAGAGAGTGAGGGGTTAAGAGTGTGAAAAATTTTGTAACTCCTTTTGGAGAGGAGGGCTACTCTTAATTGAGAAGACCTTCCAAAAATTATAACTTTAGTTGTAATTAATAATAATAATTTTTCCCCACTTTAAATTTGTTCTTTCTCCTCTTTGTTGAATGATGAGGATGTAGATGAAGAGCAATTTGAAGGTTTGCATTTCTTTTCTCTTTTATTTCTTTTTAGTAATTTCTTTATTATTGCTTATTAGTTAGATTTAAATTCATGCTTGTAGTGTAGATTTATTTTATTGTCTTTTTTATTTCTTTTTGCACTTTAATTTGTAGAGTAGATTTATTTTTCTTGTATTTAATTTCTGCAATTTATTTTGTGGTTTAGATTTTTATTTTTCTTTGTAATTAGATTTATTTCTTGTTTATAGTTTAGATTTTTATTTTCTTTTTATTTTTGTAATTATTTCTTTTTCTTGTTTTTATTTCTTAAAGATGTGAATTTAATTCTTGTAGAAAGTTTAGAATTATATGAACTTAGTCTAATTTCCTTTATATTGTATGAATTATTCTCTTGCACTTAAAATGTTCATGTTTAGGATAATCAACTAGAGAACTAATCGGTAGAAGAAGAATTTGATAATCTATGCTTATCTTAAATGGTTTGATAGGTTATGCTTATGAATTCTAGGATTATTATCATGTTGTTGTTCTTTTCATGAATAGTAATTTTAACTTAGATGATAATTTGATAGGTTACACTTTTCTTAAATGGTTTGATAATCTATGCCTAATAAATCTAAGTTGAAATATGATAAAAAGAGAATAGTTTATATTTTGTAATTTAAATTGGTTAGTGGATTATATTCTAGAACTCTTACCTCTTTTGAATCCTCCATCTTAACTTTCTAAAATTTTCTTTTCATTCTTGGTTTATTTCTTGATTTTATTCATTCTTATTTCTTGCCTTGTGATTTCATTTCTTCTTTGATTCTTTTTTCTCTAAAATTCAATTTATTATCTCTTGCACATAAATCAAAACAACCACTCATCACAATCACACTTAAAATTCAATTTATTATCTCTTGCACATAAATCAAAACAACCACTCATCACAATCACACTTATTCTTTATTCCTAATTGTCATGCACAAAACATAAGAACCATTTCTAATAATCTCTTAAAATCACCTTCCTCGTGGGATCGATATTTTTTATACTATAACTTGATAAATTGTGCACTTGTAATTTTGGTACATAATTATGCCGCATCAATATCTCCTCTTCAGGAGGAACTCACTCAGTCGGTTATACCACGTTCTACCCGACTGTTTTAAGTCGTATAATGACCTTTGTAATTTAATGCTATACATGTTGCGATTCTTGTTTTCTCTTAATTCAGGAATTTTAAGTCCATCAGGGATTTTCATATAAAAATATTAGCGTCTAATGACACATATAAAAATGTGGTCATGATGTACATATACTGCATATATAAATTCATAGTTTCTGTCATAGGTATTAACTTGCGGAACGTAATATAAATACTAATAGGAGAATATTTTACATCTAAATCGATGTTGGGTCTCTGCGTGAACCCATTGAGCTATGAATCTCACTTTATATCTCACCACGTTACAATTCTCATTTATTTTTCTTACAAAGACTCATTTATATCTTGCAGGAATATATGGACTATAGGTTCAAAATACTTTAGCGAGTTCAGCTCAGCATCAATTGTCACCTTCCATCTCACCTAGTCCGAGTGTTTCAAGCACTCTGCTACCGACTTAGGTTCTGGATCCATATTATTTTCGGAGATAGTAAGAGCAACTGTAGAGGCAACTATGTTATCGATAACTTTTATATTTCTATTATATATTTCTCCTTTTCACAAATTCGTGGCCACTTCAATTCTTATTTTATGTCAACCAAATTCTCGTTATTTCCCTTAACAATTGGATTTGGCCGTTCCGCATCTCCAATATTATGATTATCAAGTGCACATGTAATTTACTGGAGATTTTGTCTTCAGGACAAGCCTCTTCCGGAGGTTATGGGAGTGACTGTCTTTCTATATTAGATTTGGTGTGTCGCGGACTTTTATCCTTTTCACTAATAAGTTTCCTATGCTTTTGATGCAGTACGCTTCTGGCGTACCAAATCATCAATGATTTACTCAACATGAATATGGGGCTTAGTCACTCTTTTCTTAGCAGATTATCATGTGAACTTTTGGTTCAGTTTGACTAGTACGTGGATATAAATATTGAAGATCTTTTTCATCAATGGAATTTCTTGACATTATTTTGTATTTTGGGCACTAATCTCCCCCTAATGTCAAGAATTGATCTTCAATAAAAATACAGTCAACGTACCAAATTGTAAATTGATCCCCTAACATGGGCCATTGGTACTAAATTATTGACGGAGTTTCATAAATAATGTATGTACACCAGGGTCCCATAGAGGTACGCTATGGTGGTGATATAGAAACATGGACTACAAATAAAGAATACGCAGATGGGAAATGTTTTGCTTCTTCATCACGTATTAGATAAAGGGGAAAATTGTGAAATACAGTTGGCCAGATTTGGTTTGAATGCCCCATTTAATTTACGGAAATCTGATAAATCATATTTTGCCCAAGATGACCCAATCGCTCATGCCAGAATTTAAAATAATTTGGATCCCTAAATCTCAAACTCATCGCAACATGATGTATTTTAGGTCAGACAAATTCTAAAGTATACACATATGAATAAAAACCACATAGGTTCATAAGAGTTAAAGCAAACTCAAGATAAATTAAAATTGTCTAACAAATGCATATAATCCAAATATAGAAAAACCAAATAATTTACCTTGACCACCTCAATAAGATCTACTACCTCTCCCTCGTCCAAGCTTATGAATATTAGTTTGAATTATGACATGTGTTTTAGGCACTACGACTGAACCAATTAAACTTGCATTATGGTTTCTCACAACAACTGGTTGTGTTTTTAACAACTACTAATGCAAGGATTAGTTCATAATGCTTTTAGTTGTATTATTGTAAGAGTACAAGGTTACTTGTTGAATTGTATTCAGTCGAGGGTTTAAAATCCAAAAATGGCTACAAGATAAGATCTCTACTATGTTCATAGCCTCCCCCTTGTCCACGCGTATAAGTAATTTTCTGAATTATAGCATGTGCTCCAAACAGAACTCGTAAGCCAACTAGTCTAACATTGTGATTCCTCATCAACAATTTGTTATGACTCTCTATAACTCAAATGTAGATATCAAAGCAGAATGCTTGGCATAATTTTTAGTCATGTACTACTACTGGAGTACAATACTACTTGCATGGAATGGGAAAAATCTTTTCGATCAATTCTGCGAGCTTCACCCGCTAGATAATATGGCACATGGTTGAAGCATATTTAGTCATGTATTTAAAATCCAAAAAAGTTCTGAATCAGTCTGCCAGTTGCGTTTGAGGGAAGATTATTGGCTCTCATATATCAAAGCGATCCTTCAGGGATTGCCCAGAAAAGTGAATAATTTTTTAGTGAGGCATTAATTTTTTTTACGTCTTAATTGATAGAGAGAAAATTTAAAGTGTTTGCCTTGTGGACAAAGATATATACTTAAAAAATCAAGAGATATAATCGTGCAAAAATCACAAGGGTATCAGTAAAAATGAACGTTCGAGGCCAAAGACAAGTAATAATTACTATCATACATCACAGTGCACTAATCATAGGGACGAAAGATTAGTGCATGAGTAATTAGAAATATTCACATGTCCTATAACACTTGTATACCCAGAAGAGAGACTCTATCTCAAACTTATAAAAGATTTGACATCCTTTAACCGTTGCTTGCATTAATAGCATTTGGAAAAATTCAACATCACATTTAATGCAATAGCACTAGTCTATAAGTATTGATAGCATTTTGAAAATTCAAGAGATGCAGTACTTTTACTGTATGTTTTTTTTATAATCATTTAGGAAACAAAAACTAGAAGTGTTCTAAAATTTTCCTACATATTAACTGAATGATAATTGATGCCTTCATATGTTAGGCTTAACCTTTTAGGAAATAATATTTAACATGCTACAAAAATATGAAAATTGGATATAAGAAAACTGAAATATGTGTCATGGCCATACATTTCTGTGCCATATAATAAAATGAGATGAATAAAACCAGAAGCATACTGTGCCAGGCGATGCTCATACAAAATTGAGTAAATCCCCATACTAAAACTATATGTTGTTTAGTAGTTGGTTTGATATAACCTCTACCATGTAAAGAAAACTGAAATATGTGTCATAGCCATCAATAATATCTGTGTACTTATCGTCCAACCTGCCCATCAAACTGGTGCAATATGTCATATCATATGTAATGTCTTCTATCTGTGTCCTAAAGGGCCTGGTACATGATACAGAACAACAGATGTCTGGGATTTCTTGAAAAACTCTACATAAGGAATACATTGTTTAGAAAATAATAAAATAGTTGAAAGAGTAATCTGTTCAATGCACGGGAAATCTAAGACAATGCATACTCTTATTCTTCTAAACAGAATAAACAACAATTTTACAAACCAGGAGATAAGCATGAATATTCAACTTCCCAAGGCAGTAGGTAACACATGCTACACTTGCATCCTTGCAGATCAACATGAAATACTAGGTTAACATATTTGTGCTGCATATTCAGAAATCAGGACATTTATGCATTCATAATGAAGCATAATTTATCCTTAGGATAGAAACAAACTGAAAATGAAATGTGGACGAAAACCAGAGGATTTTATTGAGAAACTCTTTGCATAAGGTAAGTGGAAGTTTCAAGAATTTGCAATGAGTAAAAAGTGTCGACTTATATACCAACCTCAAGCGACTATAAAATTTTACATTTAAGGCTCCCTTATCCCGCACAGTATCTGCAATATGCAGACTGCAGTCTATTCAAGTTATCAATACCAATCTATGCCAGATGCCTTAAAATTAAATGTGGACTTCCTAGTATTCTGGAGCTCCATCAAACAGAGATCACAGCTTGTACTAGATACAGATAACAAACTACAAAGAAGAAGAAGCTTTTAGGTAAAAGCTTTTAGCTAAGTATTTAGCTAAGACCACCGGAAGATCTGAACGATCTCATCCAGGAAACCCGTTCAGTATAAACTAAAGGGTTAATTGCAAATACACCCCCTGGAGTATCATGTGGAAATTGTTACCTCGTAAGGGGTGTACACCGAAATATCTCTTACCACCAACGGGCGATTACGAACCGACTAGCTAGAGCTTTCGTGCTGATAACGTGTTGTAATCTTGTTGTTATATCTACATATATCATATATATATCAAAAGTAAGAATCAAACATGAAATGTAAATGTAAACAGACAAGAGAAGAGATAGGGAGAAAAGTGATTCTCATTTTATTAATCTTCTTCATTCCAGTATCCATTTTGTAGTCCATGACATACATTATATAGATTGATAATAAGAAGACTAAAGGACATGAGCTAATAAAGAGTCACCTAATTAATTGTCCATATTCAAGTAATGTCCACATTCATCTTATCTTCTAGATTTCAACAGTTTCTCTTTAATTTCTTATTTCTAATTTAAAGCAAATTTGTCGTGATTGATTAGTGATCGTCAATCTGCAAATTGCGACTCGAATAACAATAAAACAAATTTGACAAATATGCTAAGTACGTTATTATTACTACTATATTCTATTAATTATATATTTTATATTATTATTTGTACTATTATATTAGTTACTCTTAATCTTAAGATCATGGAAAGTAATATATTATTAAATTTATTATATTATTAAATTAAAAGTTGGAATTAATTTGTTAATGTTAATTAGTTTGTTAACTTAATATTTTTATAATTATGTTAATTAATTTTAAAAATTATGTATAACTTTTTAATATACTATTATGAATTAAAAATAATAATATGTATCACATAAGACAAGTATAAACACATGCAAGGCACGTGGACTATTTTAGTAAAATAAAATAAAAATGCGAGAGAGAAAGAGAGAGAGAGCTTCTCATCGACTCTCACCTCCAGCGGCATTTTCTCCTTTACGATCGATCTCAAGTTCAGCGGCATTTCATCGAACCGGGACTAAAGATGGCGGGGACTGGGAAAAGAGGGAGGAACTGCGGTCGAACGATCGCCGGAATCTTGCAGCGGGAGGTTGGGGATCTCTCGCCCAGGAAATTCGCCCACAGGATCGGCGCTTCTGAGGTTTATACATTGTTTTGTCCTCTTTATTTAGGGTTTATTTTACCATTAGATTATTGTTCGTCTAGTAGTAGGCAATTGAGATATTAAATGAAGATTGATTCTCATAAAGAGATGTGTGGTGTGGGGATTGGTGGAATATGTTACATGATGCGATGAAAGAATATGTCATTGGGTTTGGTAGGAGAGATTTTGATCTCTC
>NC_033794.1:23777097-23842378 GCF_001876935.1 Asparagus officinalis
GGGGACTGATTTCAGAGCACTTAATTTGGGGGATGATTTCAAAATAAAAAGATTCTGGGGACTAATTTCAAAATATGAAAGATTTTGGGTACTAATACCGAAAAAACCCTCCAGAATGTTAGTACTGAGTCTCATGATTTGTAGTTGCAAGCGGTAGATGGATCGGCATGTTTACATAGCTGTGGTTGTCTAATGCAAAGCAAAGGTGGGGACATGTTTGAAAATTCAACAAAATTTAACTTTGATATCCTAAACTTAACAAAAAATAAATAAACTTTCATATCCCAAATTTCAACAAAAACTTGAGTTAGGGGGTACAAAAGTTGATTCTATTAATGTTGAACTTTAGGATGGTTTTTAGGCAAAAAGAATTATAATAGCGTATTGAAACTAAATTCTCTTGAATTTCAGGATATTTTTTATAGGCAAGAAAATATGTAGGGTAGCAGAGGGAAAAACGAGGTTAACTTTGAAGTATGTATGTGTAAATTATCATATATAGAAAGGTTTGTGAAAGGCTACACCTGCGGTATCATGGTCTACAATTTTTTTTAAAAATTATGGTGTGCTTGGGAGATGACTAAGGGAAGGGAATTTTTTTTTCCTTCCTTCCCTTCCCCTTCTTTACCCACCAATTTGGGGGGTAATATTTTAGTTCAATTTTCCCCTCATTCCCCTCCTCTACCCTTCTAAATAGAACTCCCAAACAAAGATAAACCAAAATTTTCCTTCCCCTTCCGGACTAGGGTTGTCAAACGGATGGTTTTGGTGGGTTTTGGTTAGGTTTTGGTTGGGTCATAAATGAGTGGGCACGTTTGTGACCACTTGACCATTTATAACCCATTTAGCATTTGCTAAATGGGTCACTTCTTATCCACTTACTAAATGGGTGGTTCATGGGTGACCTAATAACCCATTTAGTTATGATGTTTTTATATATATGTAAGTTTCAGGGGTCTTCTTGTAAACTTTCAGGGGGTTTTCTGTAAATTTTAAGGGGGTTTTCTACAAATTTTTAGGGGATTTTTTATAAACTTGCAGGGGGGTTTTGGTAAACTTCTCACTGCAAAAACCCTCAATTGCCAATTTATACGACAAAAAACTCATGCAAAAGCCTTCAGAGACCATCATAAACATGAAATCTTTAGCCTCTACAAACATTTTCAATTCAACCAAACCACAAACAAGCGCTTGATAACTTTCAGAGTTCGGATAACATCCTTTTAAGCTTCATTACCTTTAAGAGCTCGATCCTCTCTCTAACTCTCCTTTGCTTGCGAAGACCCGAAATCAAAACATTAAATATTACAGTATCAGGATAACATTTCTCTCTTTCCAATCTGTCGCACAACTCTAAATAAAACCACCGTGTGAACTCATAATGAATGTTTAGCAATGATCACATAAAAAAAATAATGATGAGAATAATGTACATCCGATCATTTTAACATGCTCAAGGATCTCAGCTTCAAGACAGCACATTGATTACATGAAGGCTGTAATCCACGGGGTTTATAAAGTCTTTGATGTTGCTAATGATATCCTTATCATATGGATTCGAAAACCTTATTTTTGAAGAGTTCCCTGTGGAAAAACATACATAAAGAGCCACCAATTAGTAACCAATTAAATTCAAGCAGAATCTTGTGTAGTTTTAATTTGATTTCAATATATTTGCCTGGCTGAGATTGGACGACTAATTGAAACTCAAGATATTTCTTCCGGTTAATCTGATTACTAGCAAGTATTAATACACAGAACCAAGATATACAGAAGCAACAATCATAAAAGGAACTAGAGAACTTACACATTCATCAGCTTTGATATTGGCACAGATGCAATATATATTCCATATCAAGAATACCACCTAGTATATTGGACAAATTGTCACGGTCAGAGGATATTAATAGCATGTTACTTCTATTAACCAATCAAAGATTTTAAAAAAATCCCACCAAGTTTGAAATGGTTGATGCATCGGCACACATCTCTTCTCAATCCACAAGCTCAATGGTACGTAACGTAATATCAGTTAATTTCATCACCTATCTCTCCAACTCTGTCCAAATGAAACTATCAAAATCAACACACCTCTTTAAATCTAATAATATTATTGGTGTCAGATAAAGTACCAATTTTTTTCCATGTTCCCAAAAGAGCGTAACAGAACAAAAATGGACCAATCGCCAAAAATAGCATCATGCCCATAAAAAGATTTGATCCCTCCTTTATTTGATCTTTCAGTGCCTTTTAGGTTCATTTTCCATCAATGTTATCAAGAGAGAAAAGGAAGAGAGAAAATACCTCAAAGAAAATACACATCTAGATTTCACCTTCAGATTTAAAATTTTGAATATCACTAAAATCATGCACCAACAGATGTCATTCTTCAATATCTTCCAAAGCTGCATTTAGATCTATGTTAGTCTAATATAACACATGTACACCATAAATTTACAGAAGGTAATAAGTAAAAGTAAGCAACTTACAAGGAACCCCATCTAACCAAGAACCAAGGTATATTTGAGCTTCGGCATTTTCCGGAAGAAAACGATTGCGATACTTATCAAGCACACAACCAGCTTTGCTGAAAACAGATTTAGAGGCCATTGAAGTAACATGGATACTGAGTATATCACGAGCCATCATGGATAATTGAGGACGCTTCTCAGAATCTACTTTCCAATATTCAAGAACATTCAGATTCTCATTTTTCTTCCAAAAAAGCATCTTTTCATCTAAATACTCTTCTAATTCAAACTTGGTGCTACTGACTGAAACTAGTTGGCTCTCAAACTGTTCAAACTCAAGCATCTCATCATCACGAACATCTACAAAGGCCTCTTCCGAACTACTACTGACCATGCATATATCATTTGGTGCTCTCTCATATTCTTTATAAAGAAGCTTTAGCTTATCCAAGATAGTCACCACATGAGTAGAACCAAGACCCACTATTTGAAAACAAAACTCCACATATTTCACCTTATAACGGGGGTCTAAGATGCATGCAAAGGATAAAATCTTGCTATAACACTTTCAATATTTATTACTTTTTCTCCATATCACTTGCCATGGATTTTATGTCTTCATCTTCACTTATCATCTCCTCCTTTATGCATTTTTGTATCTTCCAAACTCCACCAAAATACAAGTTAAAAGTTGGGTATTTACTTCCAGAAAAAAGAGTACACACTTCATAAAAAGGTTTCAAGAACTTTGCTATTTTTTCAACATTTACCCATTCTTCAGTTGATGGACAAAATGTAAAATTTGAATCGATTATCTTCAATTTCTCAAATGCCCGACGAAAAGGTAAAACACTCTCTAACATTAAAAAGGTGGAATTCCACCTATTAGACAGATCTTGCTGAATTTTCTTTGCACTAACTGAACAAGTTTGTTCGATACACTCTGCAAATTTTTTCTTCCTTCCAGGGGACTCTTTACATGTTTAATGCATTCTCTAAACTTGGATAAAGATTTATCAATTACTTTTAAACCATCTTGTACAACAAGATTTAAAATGTGAGCACAACATCGTACATGCAAAAATTCACCATTGGAGACAAAATGCTCCCTTAAAGTAGGATGATCTTTCAAAATTTTCATAAAAGCATCATTATATGATGCATTATCCAATGTAACAGTAAAAAATTCTTTTTTCTATGCCCCAATCATTCAGTAAATAAAATAGCTTCTCTACTAAAATTGCCCCACTATATGGAGGTGAAATATGAAACAAAACTAATATTTTGTTTTGTAAAATCCATTGCTCATCAATGTAATATGCAGTGAGAGACATGTAGTAATCTGATGTTGAAGAGGTCCACAAGTCTGTAGTTATACTGATTCTGCTAAGAACTAGCTTCAAAGTTTGTTTAAGATTTTTTTTTCTTTATTGTACAACTTAAGCAAATCAGCTTTAGTGGTGTTCCTCGAGATATGCTTGACTTCAGGATTTAAAAATGTATGTAACTTGCGTATCCCTTTATGTTCTACAAAACAGAATGAATAACCATGCAATGCAATGACGCTAGCCAACATTTCTCTGTAATTATCTTGATCTAATGGCATAGTTTTCCATGATGAATCAGCCTCATCTATATCCCGTTTTGGGTAAGAATGAATATGCCTCAACATATTTGTGGTACCATGACCACTAACATAAACTTGGTCACATTTCTTGCACTGAACTTTAGCTTTCCCATCACTATCAACAGGCAACTCGGTAATACTCCCAAACTTTTGATTTTTCTCTTCTTTTACGTTTAGATATAGTTTCATTATCAGCTTCACTACCATCATCACATGCAGTAAATTCATTCAAAAACATAGTAACTGAAACAAGAAAAATAACTTTGTAATATCAAATCAAATGTCAAAAATTAATAAAATAGCTTCATATATAACAAATAACTACAATAAGAAAAAGAATACTATCCAACAAATTCCAACACAAGATCCATGTCAATATCAATTTTTTGCTAAACATAGGAGCCACACATCATACACATGGTAAGGAGAAAATGGCATAACAATATTGCTCAATAATCAACAGATATTGCTTAGAACCAGTTAACCATTATTATAAGCATCCTTCCATAGCTGTACATATAAATTAAAAATTATACCTACTAAAAAGGTCGATTCGAGTATAGATTAATCCTAGTCTCTTAGATACAGTTTTTTCAACAAGACAAGACAATTGAGAACTCCCAATGCACCAAAGAATCCAATCACTCCTGTAGCCAATACAACAGCAAAAACCATAATGATCGAGTACCCAATACAGATTACTACAGATGCTGTCTCACTCGGTCCTCTTAGATCAAGCACTAGGTATTTTACTGAGTAAATAAACACATATAAGCCATTTGAGCCTGAAGCAAAGAATGCTTTCCACCCCATCGAAGATGAATGATCGATGATGCGGTTGGAAATTCAAACTTTTCAAATTAAACCAAAATTTTAGCAAAATTTATCAATCCAATATGATCTCAAGACTAAAACATACTACAAAGCTCCTCAATTTATAACATTAACGCCCATAAGAATAAAAGACTCAAGAAAATCCCAAAACTGAAAGGAGACAGGATTAAAAAACCCCAAATTGAAAGAAGGCAAGATCAAGAAACCCTACTAAGAATGTACCTCAAAATCTAGTGATTAGTTCGATTGAAGACCTGAATGTTGTAATAGCTCGATCAAAGGCCTGAATTTGAACAGGAGAGACGCTCGAACTAGACTCAAACACTAATCATTGCCTCCACAAGTTGAAGATTCGATTCTCCTGTTGATCAAGAGGAACTATGACTCGATCGGAGAGAGATGAGGAAACTCGATGGGGAGAGGTGCAATTGAGCGCTTGAGAGGAGAGAGAGGAACTAGGGCTCGAGCGTTTGAGAAAGAGGGGAGAAAGGAGAACGCGTGGGTGTGGCCCGTGGGGGGCGGATCAGATTGGGTTGGTTACGGGCGGGCCTGGTTATGAACCATTTAGGCTGTATGGAAGCAATACCCACCCATTTAGGACCCGCTTCGTTAAGTAGGTAGGTATAGTTAGACTATTTTGTGGGTGGGTATGGGTAGATTATTGGGTTTGGGTCTAGATTGTCACCCCTACCCTTCCCTTCTCTACCCTCCATCCAAACAGGCTAAGGGTAGGAAGATAAATTTATCCATATCCAAACTGAGAAAGAAAAAAGGGATACATGGCATTAATGTATAGCGAGTGGCTAAAAAACACACACCCCCAAAAATATAAATAAATAAATACAACTATACAAGACATCAATTTTCCTTATCTTTAGCTCCCGCTTCATCTTCTGAGAAAGGGAAAAATAATTTCCCTTTCCAGAGGCCCCAAAATAACACCAAAATCATTCTCTCTCTCTCCCTAAATCAGGTTTGTGTTTTTATTAAAAAAAGGTATAACTGGTGTTCCATCCCCCAAATGTTATAGTTGAAGGAATATTCCCTCTAGTTCAAATGGGTGCTAATCAGGGGGTCTAATCTCAAACAACTTATATATCTAGGGTGGCTAAGATCAATTTCAGTGATTTGGGGGACTAATTTCATACAACTTATATGATTTGGGGACCTAATAGCAATTTCAATGAGTTGGGAGACTAATCTCAAAATATGAAATATTTGAGGGAGTAACATCAATATCCCTGTCACAAATTGCTTTGAATGGATGACTTGAAAGTTTTTGTGACTACAGTAGTTGTGAAATTATAATGTTTGTTTAGTTGTTTTTTTAATTGTAAACTGTTGAGGCGTTCCTTTCTACAAACTGTTTTTATCTATTTTACTTTATTTTTCTTGCACAGGATCTTGTTTTGCGCTTGGGAATCCACAGGAAACTAAATCGTCATAGAGGCTGCGTGAACACTGTAAGCTTCAATGCAGATGGTGATACTCTAGTGTCAGGATCTGATGATAGAATGGTGATCTTGTGGGATTGGAACACTGGGAAGGTTAAGCTATCATTCCATTCTTGCCACTCAAATAATATTTTTCAAGCACGATTCATGCCTGATACTAATGATCGGACCCTTGTCACATGTGCTGCTGATGGGGAGGTATATACTGATTGATTTACATATGCTTTTCTTAGATCTTTCTAATGCTGTGTTTGCAAGTTGATGTTCTAATAAAGCAAAAAGGTCAATTGCAGATAGACCCCATGTAGTTCTATTGGTGCGAATAGACCTTGTACTATTTGCCCAAGTGCGGATAGACACGCTGTCCATTTCTTTTTTACTCATAAAAGAGGCAAGTAAGTTTGCTCAGGGGTTCTATCCGCACCAATTGAACTACAAGGGGTCTATTTGCAATTGGGCAATAGTGTACGGGGGTCTAACCGCAATTAACCCAACGAAAATTTAACAGCCTGCTTTATAAATTATGCGACCAGGTGAGACTTGCTCAGATACGAGAAGCTGGACATGTGGCTACTAAAATGCTAGCGCAGCATGAAGGCCAAGCTCATAAGTTGGCAATCGAACCGGGAAATCCTCATATATTTTATAGCTGTGGAGAAGATGGTTTGGTTCAGCGTGTAGGTACTTCTGTGTGGTTGCATCTTTCAACCTACTTATACGTTTTCGTTAACCTTATTATTCTCTCCTGCAGTTTGACCTCAGAACAGAATCCGCTACGGAACTCTTTGTATGCAAATCCTTTCAAGATAAATCATCCTACATGCCTATTGTTCATCTAAATGCTATAGTGATAGATCCAAGGGATAGCAATAACTTTGCAATTGCAGGATCAGATGAGTATGCTCGGCTTTATGACATTCGCAAGTACAAAGGGAACGGGTCAACTGACTTTGGTCAGCCGGTTGACTGCTTCTGCCCTCAGCGTTTGATCGGTCATAATCAAATTGGGATTACAGGATTGGCATTCTCGGATAAAAGTGAACTTCTTTCCTCCTATAATGATGAGTTTATTTATCTTTTCTCCAAGGACCAAGGTCTTGGACCCTATCCAACGCTATCACATGCCAAGGATGCTGAATCGATGCCCAGGGTTTTTAAGGGGCATCGCAACTGTGATACAGTCAAAGGGGTGAACTTTTATGGTCCCAACTGTGAGTATGTGGTTAGTGGATCAGACTGTGGCCGAATATTTATCTGGAGGAAAAAGGATGGGGAGCTCTTACGTGCGATGGAAGGAGATAAACACGTGGTTAATTGTATTGAACCTCACCCTTATACCACAGCAATTGCAAGTAGTGGTATCGAGAATGACATCAAAATATGGACTCCCAATGCCATCGAGCGGGCACAACCGGTCAATATGGATGAGGTATGTAACTTTTGGCTACCCAGTTGTGTTTTTGGTATATTTAGGTATTAGTCCCTCAAATCTTCAATAACTTCATATAAGTCCCTCAAGTCTTTGAAATTGCTTCTAGTCCTGCAAATCCAAGGGGCCTTGCAATTTAGTCCCGCAATGATAAGAATACCACTCAGTTTATGTTCCTTCCCTTCAAAAATAATTAGTTGAAGGGTACCTTGGTCATTAGGGGAAAGCCCCCTAGGATTTGAAGGACATATGAGTAATTTCAAGGAGTTGTGGGAGTAATATGGAGTTGTTGAAGATTTGAGGGACTAATACTAACCCTTTTGTTTTTCCATGTTTTCTAGTTTCGAAGTGCTGCTACCATTTGGTTGTTTATAACCTTAATTTGGACATATAATTTAATTTGCTTTTGCTCGTATATAATTCGACTAGATATTGGCAAGAAGATACTACTTTTTTACTTGTAACTTTTAGGGAGAATATTCATATAATTTAAGAAATCAAGATTTTCTTATAAACTTGCAAGCAGGATATTGAATCGGATCATGCAAAAATCAACATGGATCATTCAATCTGAGAACCCTCCTTGTAATTCATGCCTGCAACCTTTAAAATGAGGTCTTAATTCGAGTGTTGTGTTGGTTTATATCTTTGTTTTTGTTTTTCATAAATATGTATGTTTTTACTAACAGGGTAATTAGGTTCATGGGTTGGAAGTATGACTCATAGTGGTCAACAGTATAAACCCATTCTACAGATGGTTAAACACCTTGGTGCTTCTGTGAAAGAAAATGCATCAGCACATTACACAATTTTTATTCAAAAGTTATTAATATCAACTGCTTTCCTAATTTTATTTGTTGTAACAATCTCAAATATAACCAAAAGTTAAACATACAAACTTTTTATTTTGAATGAGCAGAATTGACCTGCATGTTCGCTGCAGCATTTGTGTAAGAAAATTCAAAATTTTAATAAGTTAAATCATTTGGTTTTAAAATGCACAATATATCAAACTATTAGAACACAAATATAGCAAAGTTATAATGAAATATACATATATCAAACTATTAGAACAAAAACATAGCAAAGTTATAACAAAATGTACCAACTTATGCATTATACTAAACTCTAGAAAGACAAAGTGAATTTAAAAATAATCTGGTAAAGTATTTTGGATGTAAGAGTGATTTTGCAAGTGGGTGGGTTTAAGAATAACTAGTGATAAAATCTTGGGCTTATAGACATAAATCCCTTTTCTGAATGATGCTACCATTAAAAAATAAATAAAATGACAAGCATTTTGTTAAAATATATACCATGCAAATAACTACTCATAACAAAAAAGCTAAAATAAAAAAATAGCAAGCTACATCATATATTACGTAGTTTATGAGGTGAATTTAAAATTAATTTTTTTCAAGTATTTTGGGTCTAAAAATTGATTTTAGAAGCGAATGTGTTTAAAAATAGTTGCTGATAAAATTTGGGTATATAGGTAAAAGAACCTTGTTTTAAAGTGTGTGGGTTTAAAAATAAATGTGGTAAAACTTAGGTTTGTAGGGGAAAAAATTCATATATAGTTCGCCATGTCGCGCAAGTGTTAAAAACGGAAAAACATTAATGTTTATGATGAAGTTTTCCTTGGTCTAAAAGTAACTTTGGAAGCGAGTGAGTTAATTTTGAGTATATTAGCAAAAAATACCTTGGGAAGTATGTAAGTTCAAAAGTTTATGGGGTGAAAAATCTGGATGGGATATATTAATTCGAAGAGTGACTTTAAAAGTGGATGACTTTAAAAATAAACAAGGTCAAACTTTGGGTTTATAAGTAAAAAAGTTGTATTAGGCCAATTTAAAATTAGATGGGTTTTATTTTTGCACTCATAGAGGAAAAAGCAAAATACTGAAAATTTAGGAGCTTGAACTTGTGACCTCTGGGCCATAAATGGAAGCTCTATATCGCCATTGCACATTCCTTTTAATAAACAAGCTCTTACATTGCTCTGTATATTAAATTATTCGAGAAAGCCTTCAACTATGCACTATTCGTCTCCAATAATTTTACTATATACGAGTCATATTGACTTGCGTGATGCCGCAGCTTTAGTTTGAAATAAGTCACAATAAATAATGATTTAAATATTTGATCTTAAAAAATCTTACACCTAACCACTTAGAGAAAAATATAGCAAGTTTCACCAAAAAAAACTGAAACTAAACTGTTGAAAAAACAAAATGTCTTAATTTAATTTGACTAGATATCTTAGGTCTAAGAATGATTTTGGAAGGGGGGCGGGTTTTAAAATATATTGGGTTTTTTTTTTGGATTTTTTTTGGGGGAGGGATCGGGATGGTGGGGGGCTTTGGTTTATAGACAAATAATTCCTTGTGGAAACGGGTGAGTATAAAAATAAATAGGGATAGAACTTTGAGTTTTCACGCAAAATTTCATTTACAATTTGTGATGACGCAACATTAGTGTGAGAAAGCCAAATAAGTTTAGCAATTTGTTTAAAAATACGCCACATATCCACGCATTTTGAACTAAACATAGCAGATTACAACAATACAACAACTTAAAATAAGTTTGAGTCTAAGATTGTTTTGGAAGTTGGGTGTATAAAAATAAATGGAGGCTGGTTTCATTGTCATAAAATCTTTTTCAGAAGTGGACAGGTTTAAAATAAATAAGAACAGAACTTTGGGTTCATAGGCAAAAGACTCTTTGAAAGTTGGTGAGCTAAAAAATAAATTTGGGTAAAACTTGGTTTACGAGCAAAAAAACCTAGTTAAACTTTGGGACTGAGTGGGTTTAAAAATTAATGTGGGTAAAGCTTTGAGTCTATATCCAACCTTGGAAGCAGATGGGCTCAAAAGTAAATTGGGGTAAAACTTTGGGCTTAGTTGTCAGAAGTAAAAATTTGTTGAACTTTGGGTTTATGGCAAATAACCATAGAACATAGTAAAAGTTTAGAACTTCGTGGGATTAAAAACTGCTATGGGTAAAGCTTTGGGTTTACGAACAAAAATCCGACCTTAGAAGTAAGTAGGCTTAATAGTAATTTGGGATAAATTTCGGGTTTAGTTGTAGAAGGAAAAATTTACAAAATATCTGACTTTGACACAAGTCGAACCCTATGCCCTCTTCTTTCCCTTCAGAGGCTCATACCATTGGACCATTTGTTTTCTTGCAATTATTACACATTTCTATATGACAGAATTAACGGGGATGAACTGTAGCTAAGCATTGCTTATCCCCATTAACTTTAGTATATAGTATATATATGTAATGATGCAAAAACAACACCATCTTTTGCATCATCGGATTTGTGGAAACAAAGAATACAACTTCTTGTTTTAAATATTTACACTCACAATCAAACATATGCGATATCTGCATGTATATATTTTTGCAGACTTTAGAAGCCCTAACGTACATAAAATTTATATCTTAAGTACAATGTACTGTGAAAAACAAGTTCACGCTGTTCCCATGTATCTAGATCGTAGAATATGGAACTGAGACGATGTCTTCCTTTTCACCCTCACATCTGTATCCATAGATCATAGTGGAAAATCCTCCATGAATGTTTGCCTTCATAGGCTTTTTAGGTTCCTGTCACACGCTTGATACAACTTAAAAAGAGAAAAAAAAAATCAATGTCTAAGTGTCTTCAACCTTCTTTTTCTAGAGACTCACCATTAACATTTGCATTGTTTCGATGATTAGGCGAAGAATGGGAGTCCAACCTCTGATCCTTTGAGAACTTTGAAAATATGACACTGACCTGACGATACTTGGTTTATAATTGCCTTTTAATGCTCGTAAAGTTGATGATGTAGTCCCTCTCTTCTACTTTTTATTTTTAAATTTAACAATCTGATAAATATGCATTTTGTCCAGAGATCCTAAAAACAAAATCTGCAACTATAATTTCACATTCTGCACTATTGGAGTTAAAAACTATCCTATTAAGTAAGACTCAACTATATAATGCATGTAGAGTTGCATGTGGAATTTCGATGTGTAATTCTGCACTCTATGTTCTGATTCCTGATGGAATTGATTGGTTTGACATATTGGTGATTCTGACTATGATGCCAATGGCAACTATGACGATGATGACATTGATTGGGATGATGTCGATGATCATGACGGTTATTCTGGCGATGATGGGGATGACTATGACATCACTGTTGATGACATGGGTTGCTAACAATAGTTGAAGAAGAACAAGAGCAGGGTCAGATTTAGCCGGTTTGCATTTCCTGAGCAGCTGATTGCTCAGGTATTGGCACAGCAGAGGTGGGGGCATAGCCGAGGAGCGCGGAGGGAAGAAAGCTCAGCTGAAAACCGAGGTATAGTTGATCTTTTAATGGATTATACAGAAGGTGATGACTCATCAGATGATGATAGTGAAGGTGATACCTCTGGAAGTCCAGGAGATTGTACGGTCAGCTAAGGTGACTCCAAAACTACAGAAGAAACTCCGTGAACACTTGTTAATGGAAGTGGGTTTTGGGGGGAAGTTTCATTACTAAGTAATTATTATGTTCGCGTAGCTTGAAGGTTGCTTGCATTGCAGCTTTTGGTTTGTTTTTAAGTTTGTAAATAGCCGCTTCACTATCAGCATACTGTACTCTGTTGCAGAAAGATACATGAATATATTATCTGCTAACAGCTTTTTGCTTCATTGGTCTTTGCCTACGAGAGGTGTCAAAAGAAGCAGCCCCCTAGCGAAGCCAGCGGAGGGCAGAGGATGGTCATGGCCTCCCCTAGATTTTGGAAAAATATACAACTTTATAAGTTACATATATAGTCTTTGTAGATTAAGTTGTGGGTTATCTGCTTAACTAACTCAAGTTAGGAGTACAAACAAGTCTAATATATTACCCCTTCGTCTACCGTAGGAGTGCAGATGGACCTAATTAAAAAGCCCATTACTCTTTTGATAGTTAGGTGACGATAAACTTGTGGGCTAGTTACTTATACAAATTTATGCATCAGTATTATGATATGTATTTTAAATAAAGGTTCATATCATTAAAGGGGAAAAATGCTTTAAGATCACTTTCTTACAAAGGACCTCCCATGACTTGAGTCAATGTATGCTCTCGCCTCTAAAGCGAACAAACGTAATTAGGTCACGAATTGGTTGCCACCTCAACAATGATTCAAGCCGACTTTCTTTCCCATTATACTCCTCTAAGTTTTCCTCCTGCACGTCATTTTTACATGAATTGTTAGGCATGGTGAGTGACTCATTTTTCCCCATAATACCTTTTTTTTTTGCTCCTATCATCTATCTTTTTTTAATTGTACTGAGTGGCCAATGGTGCCCCCCCCCCCCCCACCCCCCAAAAAAAAAAAAAAAAAAAAAAAAAAAAAAAAAAACCATCCTCTACGTTAACATTAAAAGTTAGATGTTAAGTGTAGAGGTTAGTTTTATGACATTTAAAGTTGGACATTAAAATTAAAAGTTAGATGTTAAATTATTTGCTAGTTATTAAAAAGAAAGTTAGATGTTAAACGTTAAATTTATTTTTTAGTTTAGACCTTTACTTGTGTTTGTAGCTACGATTGCATTAAAGTTTACATGTTCATCAAGGCTACGCTCCAATATGGTGATTTTATTAGTGGTAGATCCACATAGAGCGAATTGGGGGCAAGAGACCCCACTGAAATTATCTTGTCCTTGTGATCCCAGTTTAATACGGCCTTATTAATATTCCCTCGAACATTAAATTTTTTGAGGCATGTCCTTAACATTTTCCCATCGTCTATTTATTGAACCCACTACTGTATGCGTCCTGGCTTAACCATTGGATTTTATGAAGCTTACAACAAGAAACAAAACAACGTCAGTATAGACTGTCTAAAAATTACTGCAGATAGTTGATCCCCATCAAATACTGATAATTGAAGTTATAATTTAACGGCTTCCAGAATACTACAATTTAAAAACTTTCATGTAGATCGATGAAGGTTACAATCTGACGACCTTCACAACAACCGATGAAAGCTCCAATTCAATAGCCTACACAATCAACATCGGGAGTTACAATCTGATGACTCTCATATTTTTAAGTAGCCAAGACGAAGATTATAAGATGACAATCTTTGGAACGCTCTAGCAAAAGAGACTATAAATTCATGATCTCTTCAAATCAAAACGCATATATCTCTCAAACTGTAAGGAATTTGGCGAAACGGACGGGAGCAAACCAAACCTCTTTGGTTGGTTTGGTCGGCTCCGTCTCGTCGAGATAGTCGATTTTCATATATAATTCGTCCAATTTCGAATTACGGTTTGAAAGTTATGATTTGTTCTTCGCAACAAGTTATGTTCTGAAGTCTGTCTACAAGACTAGACTTCACATGAATATTGGACTTCGCCTGAAACTCTCCAAGCTCGCCTCTGCGTTCCAGAGTCAAAACGCAGAGTTCATTCCAGAATGCGAATTGTGCGTTTGACTGGTTCAAACAGAACCTGAACGGTTTCAAAACCGTTTTTCCACTTAGTGGGGGCGGTTACACCCCATAAACCCTTATTAAGGAGAGATTAAGGGGACGGTTACACCTCATAAACTCTCATTAAGGAGCGAATCAAGGGGACAGTCACACCCCTTAATCTCCTATAAATAGCTAAAATTTTAGCTTAATTGAAACCCCGGTTCTTTAGAGGGGAATATCTGGAAAAAATCGGCTTTTTTGGATCGGAATTCTTGGAGATCTTCAGATTTGGAGGTTTTTTGGAGATCATTTTCATCAGCAACAGAAAGCTTTGGTGCTTGGCTATAAAAACCGATTTTCGGTTCAATTTAACTCTTTTACAGAGTTTTAAATTCGCTCTGAGTTCTTAAAACTCGTTAAAAGTTATTCTCAAACTTGCCACGCAAGTTCTCCTCAACATCAATCAAGAGGAAAATACCGTGTCCCACGAGGTGAAGTGTTCGGATCGTCAACGAAAAGCAAGCTCGACACGAACATCGAGGGAGGCATTCCATCGACACCAAGAAGAACCCAGGTTAAACAAAGGGAAAGGTCTCCGTTGATCTTTTTTTCTTTTGTAAATCGGGAATCCGATACAAGAAGATTGTAATCTCTTTTTCTGAGTTATTAGAGAGAGATTGCATTGAAAGAATTATAACTTATTCTTTTTCTAAGTCTGTTAGAGAGAATAATACAAATTCCTTTTCTCAATTTCTTCTTTCAATTTTCCCACCAAACAGTCAGTATTTATATTAAGGTCGATGCGTGCTGCTCAATTAATTATTGAATTGATAGAGGAAACAATTTAAAGGGAACTTGATTAAGACGAACCAAAATATGTTTGTAAACGTGATGGTAAATGTAGCACTTGGTCCCTTTCATTATCACAGTTGTGTAGATACTTGCTGTCATTATTTACATATAAGATGAAAATCCAACAATTAACTATAATATTAACATCCAACTTTTAAAATTTAAAACTAACTAATAAGTTAAACGTAGAAGCGATAAGTCTAACAACTAACAGAAGGTTTAATAATAAGTTAAACATAGAAGCAATGAGTATAACAACTAACAGAAGGTTTAATATCCAATTGATACGTGTAATAAGTAACCCCCAAGATTAACATTCGACCTCTAAAGTTAACAACTAACTAATATAATTAACATCGAAATGTAAAATATAACAAATAATAGTTAGCTTTAATAGTCATTCTATAAATCTGACATCCCACTTCTAATTTTCAAGTAAAAATACATCACATTATTCTATGGAATTCCAAAAAGTTCCAAGTAGGATGCATCTTTCAATGATTGGTTAGGTGTTAGAAGTCGGTTGTTAAGGTTACATTTTCGATGTTAAAATTAGAAGTTAGTTGTTAATGTTATAAGTTAGTTTTTAAAGACAGACGGTAGATGTTGCCGCTAGAGGTAAGATATTAAAGTTACCAGGAAGGAGGGAGGGAAAACTTGAACCAAGCACACAATTTCTGATAAAAAAGACCAAGTGACAATAGCTTCTAATTAGGGGTAGAATGAGAAATTTTTTTCTACTAAATCAATAATGAGGTGGCAACCAATTTAGCCCCTAATTACATTTACTTTTCACTTTTGGGTGAAGCACGCATTGACTAAGTCATGGGCGTACGTTCCTTGTAGGGCTTGTTTGGTTCACAAACCCCAAAGAGTACAAAATAATTTCCTAACCGAAAACATGTTTGATAATGAAAATGAGTGCAAGAAACATGTTTCATTAATTTCTTTTGTTTGTTTCAGCAACTTGAAGTAGGAAACTAACACTTTGTAAGCTTGTTTCCTTGATTTCTTCAATTTAGTTGGGAAAATGCCATCATTAAAAACTAGAATCAACTCATCATGGTGTGTATGCTTCCCAAATAATTTCTTATGTCAATAAAAAGCTTGCACATATAAAGAGCGATATACACTATTAGAAGATTGCACGCACATGCTAAAACTATACATTCTAACATGCAGTCTACATAATCGCAAAAAAAACCATAAAATAACACCTAGAGTAAAAAAAAATACAGAAAAAATCACACTAATAAATCACAAAATAACATACAATTTAAGCAGTCCTATTCAATTAGAAAATTACATATAGCCCAATTAATCAAAAATTATGCTCAAGTATAACTTAGTTTACCCACGAAAAAAGCTCATAAACGCCATTGCATGTCAAAAAATTTATCTTTGCAGGTATAATTAAGGCAGTGTGATCAGGCAGAGAATGACCAAGATAATTGCAGATCGACCAAATAATTTAAGGTTTGAAGTAGATCACACGAATCAGTATGTGAATCGACAGTAAAAAAAACTCAAACTTGATCAATAGCAACTCCTTTAACCAGTCAAAGAAGAATAATTAACAAATAAACATCTTTAACCAGTCAAAGAAGAAAAAACTTGAATTTTACAAAATTGTACCTTTACAAATCAACCAAGACCTTCCATTTTACATGGCCCTCCAATCGAAACAACTTTGAGTGAATGATCTTGTAATGGCTTCAAACTCGGGTCAAGGTATCAATCAGTGTGGAGAGGGAAAAAGGAAGTGCGAGGGTTGAAGAGCAGAAGAGGGAAATGAGGTTAAACAAAAAACAAATGAGGTTATAGCATGCAAAATCCGAAATAAAAGAAACAAGAAAATCTGGCCTGATTAGGAGCAGTCGTGTAAATACTGCTCTAGAAAATTAAAAACCCACTTATCGTCGACGATCCTCTCTCTCCTAGTGGTAAAAACCCCAGAATCGGCCGGTCTCCGTACTCGGGCGAGAATGCAAAGCTTTTGCTCATATGAAGACGGTTGTCCAAAGAGAAAAGTAAACAATAGCCGAGAATTTTTAGAGAGAGGGAAAAGAGAATAGTTCTCGTGTTAAGAACGCAGAAGATTTTGAGAGAAGAGAGGAGAGGAAGGCTTGCTATGTTCTCCGAGCTGGTATAGGCTCGGTATTTATAGTGGTTTTGTTAACCGTTTGAAAACCATATTTCCTAAATCAGTGCATCTGTTAACTCCCCGCACGATCCATGCAACCGTTTGAAAGTTTCCAAAACTCACGCGCACATTCTCCACGTGAAAAACGTGTAAAAAATAGTTTGAAAAAACAAAAACACGTGCGGTGTAACGTACGTGCGCATGTGTGTTATGCAAAATCTAATCAGTAGAAAGCCCAAAACACCCTCTTCTTGGGGATCCTCAAAGCCCATAGAGAAGACAAACAATTTAAACATTCAATTATTGATCTCACTAGGTAATATGGGACTATTTATTGAAGGTAAAATTGTCTTTTCTTATCTACAAGGCCAACAAATGAAGCAGTGAAGGGAATCCTAATTAACCTTTTTCCCCCAAAAAAAAATCCCCGCCACTATTTTTCAGCTGCCTAGGCCAATATTTTATGTCCAAATAATCAGTTTTCAGCCCATTTCACAACTCTTCAAGAAAATGGGTTTGGAGAAAAATCTGGTGTGGCAAGGGCTTTCATCACAGTTCTTTTTAGCCGCTGTAACGAACCGAACTGCAGAATTTTTTTTTCCTTTTCCAAATCTAACCACGTCAGACTACGGAAAGAGGTTTTAAGGCGTATTTTGCAAACCAAACAGGCACTAATAGAAAAGAGGCCTCAAAGCATTTTCCCTATTGTTAAATATAATTGATTTTTCACTTAAGTGTAATTAGACGTTGATGAGATGGAGCTAGTTAAACTCAAAATCTATTAATTAAACCTTATTCTCATCCTAAAAATCTCTAATCAAATTTCACTCTTACTCTCGTCATCACGTATGAAGAGCAAAAACGAAGGGGAAAAAAGCCATACTGGGGTCTGCCATTAGAAGAGAAGTAGGGCTTCATTCGTAAACTATGGTATTTTCTTTGTTGTGTTTTTGTAAAAAAATATCATAGCGTTGTGTTTTCTCCCTAAAGTATTTTTAGAACACTATGTTGAGTATCTTTGGTTAACACTAGTTTAATCCATTATAACATTAGTATTAAACACATTATTAATATATTTTATATTAATTATAATAGAATATATTATAAATAAAATAGTATAATACTTATTATACATTTATTATAATATATTTAATATTAAATATAATACAATATAATATTGTATAATGTATTATAATATTATATTACACTTTAATGTGTTATATTATATTATAATTATTACATATTATTTTAATATATATAATATTATTAATAATATTACTATTGTTATTACTAGTATATTATTAATAAATTAATATATTATATAAATATTTTAACATTATATTATAGTTTCTAATATGTTAGAGTTTATTAATAATACTTTAATAATATATTAATAATTTATGGTATAAATAAGTATTATTATATTATGAATGTATTAATATTAACTAACATTTATTGGTAATAAATTATTTTACTTTATAATATATTACAGGCATAAAGTCGGAGGAAGAGTCGGCCCCATTTCTCATCTACTCCCTCTTCATCATCAGTGCGAAGACTCGAGCTACACTCCCCCGAAGATAGCTCCAATCGGCTGTTTGATATCGATCATCAACAGTTTGGCACCCACTGTGGGGCCTACTTCCTTTTCTGAGAATACATGCCCAATTCTGAAAAAGGGCCTGATTCTGTTGATCCTTGAAGAACACCACCGCAATTGCACCATTCAAGCTAAACGAAGCCGGGAATTGCATCATTCAAGCTAAGAAGGATTAGCCTACGGCTATGAGGAGCCAACATAGGCGTAGCCCTCAAGGGCCCCTATAGCTTTCCGGGGAGCATTTGTCAAGCAAGCCATTTACTAGACGATGGAACCGCTTCCAGAACCCCGAAAGTCCTCCTAGAGAAGACACACCACTATGGTGGATGTATGGCTTGAACATGCAGCACATGCTTCTTATCGCCGCCACAGACGAACTCTGTTGGCCTTCTTGTTTTGATGATGTTTAACAAACAATTTACATCTAATATTTTTTGTCTAGTATTTGTGTTTTATATTTATTCTAGGCAAACAATATGTTGGAGGATGGATGGAATAGAACTTCAACGATCATATCCAAAGGAGGTTGGCGGAATGTCGGTGAAGCCTTGCAATTCAAAGTTAAAGATCAAGTTCAAGCTTCATACGCGAGATTACCAAGTAGAGCTTATTGAAGACCAATCAAGCTTGGGTAATTTAGTTTAGGATTTATATTATGTGTGTTAGATACTCTAAGCTCAATATAATATACACACACGTATTTGGTTTCTATGTATATATATAGTTATATATATACATGCATGGTTTTAGGTTTTCATGTTTTGGACATACTTGCAAAATACATGAGTTTTCACAAATGGAAATTCAATTTGAGAAATTCTTTTTCTAACATGTTTGTTTTCATGTTTATAAACACTTCGTAAAGTTTCATCAAGTTTGGAATTGATTTGTTATGTTTAATGGAATTTACAAAATCATGTTTTTCGTTCGTGCATGTTCGTGCATGTTTTACAAAATAGATGAGTTTTCATAAATGGGAAGTGATATTCAAGAAATTCTTTCTTTGACATGTTTATATACATGTTTAGAAACTTCCCTCAAAATTTTACTATTTTTAGAGTTGATTTACTGTGCCCAATTGATTTTACAAAATCGTATATGTTAACAGTTTTTCAGAAACTGTAAATTTGTGTTCAAATATTTATTTCTCTCAACTGGGAAAATATTTTTCAGAAATTCTTTCTCTGACATGTTATTCTACATGTCTAGAACATTTACACAAATTTCATAATTTTTGGAGTTCATTTACTATTTTAAATTGATTTTACAAAATAGCTGCGCACTGCTACAGTAACTCCGGTCGACCGGAAATGTCTCTGGAACTTTTTCAGGTTTGTACAGTGCGAGCGGTCGACCGAAAAAAAGGTCGGTCGACCGCCCAGCTCCCAGAATGCCCATAACGGCTATTTTTTTGTATCCGTTGGAGGGGTTTTTGGTCTTTTGGTTTGGGCTTTTGTTTGAGGTATTGGGAGGCTATAAATACCCCCTTATACCTCAGTTTTAAGACATCAAAGAGAATGTTTTAAAATAGTTTAACAAAGGTTTAAACTTGTTTAGTGCTTGTTAAAGTTTGGTTTAAAGAGCTTTTAATTGAGGGTTTGAGTTTGTGAATTCAATTTCACAAGAGCAAGTGGAGATCATCCTTTGGTGTTTGAGCATTCACTCTTCTCCCACTCTCTTGTCATCTATAGAGAAGTTTCCTTAAACTCAATTCTAGCATTTTATAAGTTTGTTCTTAATTTCATAAGCTAGATTTCATATTGAGTTTATATTGTTTTATCTCTTTGTTCACACACAACCTATTGAGCTTATAGTATTTACATTCATAGTATATTTTGGGTTGTGGAATTAGTGACTTAGAGTTGTGCTTAATTGAGTTCTCACCTTGTTAGAGAGAACAATCATTGATTTATATTGTGCTTAATTGTGAGGATTCACTTGTAATACACTTGTACACCGAGAGAAGTGTGTGGTGAGAGACGGGGTCGAATCCAAGAGGAGTGGCGTCGGTTGACGTGCCTAGGGAGAGGTTGTAACCGAGCACTTGAGGAGGAGGACACGGGCTAGGACCAACACTTAGTGTGTGAGGTGTGATTACATAGTGATTGTATTGTGAGGTGTAAACGTTGTTCGGGTGAACGTAGAAAACCCGGTTGTGATAGTGGAGATCTCCTCGAGGTGAGGAGCGGAGACGTAGGTCGTGGGGACCGAACTCCGTAATCATATTGTTTGTTTGTGATTGCATTGGCGCACTTACTTTTATGTTTATATCTTATATCGCCTTTGTATATTGCTTGTTGATTATATTGCCCACTATCTAGTTTAGATTGTTTACCCTTGAGCTTATATATCCTTGCACATACATTGCCTATATCTTTTTGTTAGGATATATCTTGTTGTTCATATTACTTATCCTAGCTCATATACATTGTTGTATTTCATACTTGCTAGGATAACTTATTAATTAATTTTAATTGGCATTAAATCGGATTAGATTAGCATAAGACCCTAATCACCCCCCTCCCCCCTCTAGGGTCTAACAAACTCCACCTTCTGGACAGCCAAGAAGCCTGGAGTTAGATCACAAAGCAGAACCCTACCTCCTCCAAGGGTTATGAGATCCAATATCACTGAAGCTCCCAATGGCAATAGCTCATGTAAGCTTAGGAGCAGTGATCAAGTCTGTGGCAGGCTCCTCGGACCATCACCGCCTTCAGAGGAGAGCTCTTATCTGCCAGGGATAAGATTGCAGGAAAAACTCTGAAGGCCACCTGATGATTGCCTCCTCAGGAAGCCCAGCCCTGGCCCCCGACAGATACTCGAACCACCAAGGTCGAAGCAAGCACTGGTGGTCGAAGCATACGACACATATTATCCCTACAAAAGGAAGATTCATCCACCAACAGGATGGTCCCGCCGTTGGTGCTCCCAGAATCCCCTCAGAGGAACCATGATTTTGCCAAATTCTAGGGGACAAAGCATCAGCGTCTAGGGTTTCATCAATGGAAGACCCCATCACAAAAATTGACTAGCCTCCTTCTGTTAAGTGCCAACCTCCGAAAGCTCAATCAACAGGACGCTGGCCATTCAGGGCAACAAACGGTGGCGAAGCGAGTTCTGTTGAAAATCAACACATCCACCGTCGGCCTGCAAGACCTCAATAAGGACTCAAGTTCGGAAAGGCCTTGGCTGATGAGATGGTGAATGCACCAATAACCCATCATCGTCTAAATCAAAACTCCTCACCCTTAAAAAAGAGCAGCATCCGACTCCGGGTACTCAACACTAGCGATCCAACATGCTACGTCACACAATAGCAAAGATGGCTAATAGAGCTACGGCTCAGCCTCGTTTAAGCGGAAATATATGAAGGCAACAAGAGACAACCAAGGAGGTTCTATCTCGGCGGCCTCGTCCCCTGCAAAAGCTGCCTTCAGTATACATGCAGGAGAAGATCAAGAATTCGACGCCCTCAAGCATCAAATGCCGGTGATCCAAACCCTATGATGTACAAATTTCAGAAATCAACGAAATTTTCCACCAAAAACATGGATAGAAGGAAATCAAACAAAGGGCCCCAAAGACCTAGTCAACCCTCAGAGGTTCTAGGCGTTCGACTCCTCAGTCGGATTAAAAGCCCTTGATACCTTATCAGGAATAAACCCAAGGCACAACCCTTTGGCCGACTCCCACAGTCGCCTCTCGGGCTTAGGAAAAATCTGAAGACCTAGGCGCCTACGTAAGATCTAGGCACCTAACTTATGGGTTGTCATTTAGCCCACCAGAGCCCCAAAGACCTAGTCAACCCTTAGAGGTTCTAGGTGTTCGACTCCTCAGTCGGATTAAAAACCCTTGGTACCTTATCAGGAATAAACCCAAGGCACAAGCCTTTGGTCGACTCCTACAGCCGCTTCTCACCCTTAGGGGAAATTTGAAGACCTAGTTAGACACCTACGTAAGACCTAAGCACCTAACCTACGGGTTGCCATTCAATCAAAAAGGCCCTTGTGTCCTCTCGCACCAAGGTACGATCCCTTTAAAAACACATCTGACAATCCATCGACACAAACTTCATCAAATAAGTTGTCGATTGAATTGCTCAGCCAACACAAAGCATTTTAAGTAAACTAATTGTAGTCCCCTACATATGGATCGACACTATAGAATTAACTTACTCAAACCACAGAACCTCAACCAAATACTTAGAAATAAAAGAAAAGGTCGGTCTTTCATTCAAAAAAGTAAACTAATTGCCATCCACCTCATCGACCGCACCAAGAGGCTCCTTGCCTGGTTGATGAGACGGTTTAGATCTCAGGGAGGATTCCCCGCAAACCCTGCATTGGTAGAGTTGACTAGGACCCTTCTCTCATCCCTCGTCCTACCAATAGAGGGTTGAGCATGGAGCCAGAAGCCTCCTCCACATCAAAGGCCCCCCTCAATCTTTTTCGGGGCCTACCAGCAGAGCCTCCCCTCCCAGCCTCGACCCGCCTGTTACAGACCTCCATTGGTGAAGAAACAGGAGGGATCACCATTTGCCGTGAAGCCAGTAGAAGACAATATCATGGACATATCTTCCACTAAATCTTCCATGTCCAAAGGCCCGGCATAAGAACAGATCTTCTCCAGGGCCTCCATCTCCAAGCCACTAAGAGCAATTAGCCTCAAGACATCCATATTTGTCTCCGACCAAGTCGAGCAGACAAAAATATCATCAGCACTATAATCCCACACAAAATGCTCCCTCCAATTCTCCTCCAACTCAGGAAAATCTAAAGAAAGCTGGAAATTGTCACTAATCTGATAAAAGTATTACAGGTCCCTTTCAGCCGACCCCATACTAAACAAATGACCCAGCACCTTCATGCTGGGCCAAACCTCGACATGGTAGCAGACGACCACAAAGGCCACTAGAACTCCCACCGCGTTCGGGTAGAATTGCGAAGGGGAAACCCCTAAAGCTGCATGCACTTCCCTGACAAAGGGATGAAGGGGCAGCTGCAGGTCATGCTTCAGATGTGCTAAATATAATGGCACTCGCCCTTCACCATGACTGTACACTAGTTCAGTCAACTTGGGCTCTTCTAGTGTTAATGCCCAAGGAATAGCAAACCTCTCGTACATCCATCTTAACCGATCCATATGGACCCTTGAACGCAGACGCCTAAGAGCAGCAAGCTTTTCATCAAGATGGCCAGAAGCAAAAGTTAGAGAAGCAATGGAGAATTTTCTTTTTTATAAAAATCAATGGTTTTGGAAGCGAAGGATCTGTAATGAAATCCTCTCAACCCTTAGGAAGGATATTTATAAGCTTTCAAGAAGGCGCGTGGGAGAATTCAAGAGACACAGTCTCGAAGCAACCAAGAAAGATCCACTTTAAAATCTGAAACAGATCGCTCGAAATACGAACTGTCGCCCATGCACATCAATCCACACCAATACTTTTTCAATGAAACACCATCCATTCTATCCATGACGCCTTGTTCCCCCTAAAAAGACGGTTCAAATTCTTGATGACGTTAACCCATAAGAAATAACAGCAGGACAGAAAGGGTTACACTACGCCCTCAGCCACGACCAACTGGAAAAAAAGTCCTCAACATCTCAAGCAGATTTATGTTGATCGAGAGCCTATTTCTATTTCACTCGAACCCGACTAAAGTCGACTCCAAGTGAAAAGGGATAACTGTTATGATAATTCACCATCTGAAGATAAAGGTATCGAAGAAATAATGTCATCGTAGGTCTAAAAGACATGACCCTAACCAGCTTAGCGGCCCAAAAGTCCAGCCCAGGACAACTCTGTTGACCCGTCAAGCGACGTGTCATCCATGCCGAAACGAAAGGCAGAATCAGTCGACCCTTCATAACCGAGACGACTCCTCAAGAATGATCCACTATAAAAAAGAGGGAGGGGGTAAGAACAAAAAGACCTATCTCGGCTACTTCTTCTTCTTGATCTATTAGTAAAATTAAACTAAGAAATCTAAACTCAAAATACTCCTTACAAGGACCTCAATGGTCCTCGGACTTTCCCTTAAACTCCACTCAAGCTCACCAGCTGACTTGACCGTCGAAGGTACCATACGGGAACTAGTCCCCGCCCTCTTAGGGGTTTGTTCTTCTGGTCTTTGCAGTGGATCCAAATATCTTAGTTCAAGAATCATGCATAAATTCGGAGGAGGAGTTGGCCCCATTTCCCATCTACTCCCTCTTCGTCATCAGCGCGAAGACTCGAGCTACACTCACCCAACGATAGCTCCAATCGGCTGTTTGATATCGATCATCAACATATATTATTTATTAAATAATATATTAATATTTTATATATTATATTATATTACATTTACTATATAATATACTATTATATTATTATATTATTTTTTTATTATTAAATATATTCATATAAAAATTAATAATATTATAGTGATTATAATATTGTATAGTATATTATTATATCATTATTTATTATCAATAACTTTTATTTTTTATTAATTTATTTATATTTTTATTATTATTTATTATTATATTATGTTAACTATATTATTATATAATATATTATCAGGATATTAAATACTAGTATTTAATAATTACTATATTATTATGTAAGATATTTTACTTATAAATATATTTTATATTATTTAATAAATATTGCTATTATATTAGATTGACTATAAGATAGTACAATATAACATAATAAATGTGTCGATAATAACTATATATTAAATATATTTAATATATTATGTTGACACCTTCTCAATCTCGAAACCAGAACACCAAAAAACACCTAAAACACCTAAAAGGTGTTTTAAAATAAGTATTATGTTTTTAATTTAAGAATGATTTAGCTCAAAAAACACCATGGTTTCCAAACGCATGGTGTTTTATTTTTAGCAAAAACATTATAAAAACAAGGAAAACACAATAATATCCAAACAAAACCTATAGAAGCAACAGGAGTTTGCTGAAAGTAAGTTAAATTTCTTCGACTTCATTTGTTCTCGTTATTTTTCCATAATTCTGCCAAAAAACGGTTTGCGATGGTCTGTTTGAGGTTAATTTTAAAAGAATATTGAAGCCTAATTGGGTCCTAAGCTGCATATGCAGCTTTTTTCAATTTGTATAGTGAGTTAGTTTTACAAATCAGTCTAGTTTGGAAATAACCAATTGATTGTCAATATCATAATTTGAAGTCTGACGGATCTTAATTTATATAATGGATCAGTTATGTTTTAAAAGGGTCTTAATTTGTACGTTCAAGAGAACTGATAATAAGTTGACAATACCAAGATACCAAAATATAAAAAATCATCGAGAACAATTCTTAATTTTCTATTCATTTGATGTCAGAATGCGTCACTGCATTTATTTTAGTGAGTTTATCAATATTATATTTATCTATTAATGTTTACCTGCATCACTATCCCCGGGTCCGCCACGGGCCCACGGCCCCCACTTACAAAAAAAAAAAAAAAAAAAATCCTCGCTTCGCTGCCCCGTATTAATTTCTACAACCAAAGCGGATTAAAAAAAAAAAAAAAAAAAAATCCTCGCTTCGCTGCCCCGTATTAATTTCTACAACCAAAGCGGAAATCATCACCACAGAAATTATTTCTCATTGTATACCAGAATCCATCCTCCTGCACTTTCACCAACAAATAAATACATGTGAACAACTAATGAAAAACACATACAACCAACTTTACAACTGAAACCTAAGCTAATCATTAGCTTTCATCTTACGAACACTGAATCATTCCTATATAGTTCCTATAACAGGCAGCAATTTCTGTCACCTTGCTGCGGGCGGTTCTGATGCTTGACTGCTAAGCGAAGGATTGGAGGAAATGGAGGGGAGGGCTCCTCCTCCATTCTCTTGTGGAGACGGGTTTCCCCATTTCAGATCTGCATCCGATGGCTCCACTACGTACACTGTTCCGTCGCTCATCCCCACTGCTATCTGGTTCGGCTCTGACGGGTGAGACGCGATCACCATAGGATAGACCGATCCATTGCTAATTTAAAAAAATAAAAAGTAATAAGAAATTTTGAGGTCATTGTTCACCGGATAGTTGGTGCTTCAAGAACTGCTTGCTCTTGGGTGATCAACAAGATCAAGGATTTGGGAATTATGCATGAGATAATTGGTCTTCCGCTATTGGTGCACCAAGTATCCAGTCGACAGGGGATCACGGGAACGTTTTCCCAATCAACTTGTTAAACTATTTTGTAGTCAATTGTTTGTTGAATAGTTGGTGCTCGAAGAACCGTTTGCTCTTGGATCAATGGAGATCTTGGATCAATGGAGATCGAAGGTTTGGAAATCAGTGCATGAGCTAACTGCTCTTCTGCTCTTTTGGGACACCAAGTATCCAATTCAAATATCAAACGTAATGTAATTGGTTTCAACTTGAAACACAAACTGGGTTACGCATCTCACAAGATATTTCTAAGAGCAGGCAAACTATATAAGATCATTTTGGTACTAATACATTCAAGGTTTGGAAAAGGATTCAATACTGAATATGCATGAGTAAAGAAACGTGCATAACTGTCATTGTTACCTGGAAGCAGAAGGCGAAATATAGGCAGAAGGTGCAATCCGGCAACGAAGTCTTAGGCTATCGGCATCAAAAACTCCAACTGCACCATCACAAAATCCAGCATACACCAGCATCCCATTGCATGAGTATACTGCGCTTGAAATTGGAGCAGAGAGAGAATCTCTAGGAGACCACTGCAATTTACAAAATGAACATTGATTGTTCAAAAATATTGAGTACCAGCCTCTTGAAAGGTCGCAACTTAGTTCATAAGAAATAAGAGGCAATCAAGGAAATCTGGTTCCTCTTGGCCAAATAAGGTCAGCAGAAAATTTTGAAGAACTTAAGCATCTTGAGTAGCTTTTTCAGAAGTAAATATAGGTGCCAAATCCAGGTAAGAGTCTCAAGATAAATAAAAGCAGAAATTACAGCTTAATTGCACATACACCCATGTAGTGCTTCTGTTTTGAATTTACTACGCCTGTAGTTTTGTCATGGAAAATAGTTTAAAAAAAAAATACTCTTTTACCCTCAGCTAGACTCCCTAATTTCAATCACGGGAATTGTCTGTTACTATTTTACCAATGGTAAAAGAGCTTAAAAATTAAACCAGGGGTCTATCTGCAACAGTGAAACTACAGGGGCAGTAAACACAAAAGACCAATACTGCAGGGGATCTATGTGCAATTAATCCAAATTTATGATAGAAATCAAGAACCTTCAATTTACTTTCCCTTCAATGCATGAGGGTAAAAACTAACCGTCCTTAAGCAATCTAGCTTGCTGTCGTAAATCGAAATCTGGCTTTCGTGGGAAACCAAAATGTGTGTCTGATCATTGTGAAACTGAACTCTTGTGTCCCCAACCAGTGGGTTTGCACGGCCAGCAGGTGCCTGAATAAATTTAGACTTCCTCTTCTCCCATCCATCAATGCTCCAAACACATAACTGTTTAATTTTAAAAATATAAAGAACATTAATCAGATTAATTGAAGTATCATTGACTGATACTGCAACATGTAAGGCTAATAACGTGAAATTGAAAGCAGAAATTTCCAATGGCTTGCCTCTGTAGGGCAAACATTCATAACAAGAATTGTCAAACCTACCTGAGCATCAGCTCCGGAGGACACAAGAACATTCAGTGTTTGGGAGAATGCAAGGCCGGTGATTTTCTCATGGTGGCCTTTGAGCTTGGTTTTAACCTGCAGCCAACCCCGCAGACTAAACAGTAAAAAAGAAGCATAAATGTGCAGAAACAGGTTTTAGCAAAACCCATGGTAAACAATGTGGACACATAAATAACAAATAAACAACTATTGTTAACAGACAGTAATATCAAGTATACGAAAGCGAAATTATCGAGTCTTTGAATATTCCATAACTACCCATGGTCATTTGACTTTCTTATGCCATTTTGAATATATATATAATTATAGGAAGTCCTCTGCATTTTGTCCTGAACAATTAAGGCCTAAGTGCTCAAGATAAAAAGGAATAGCATTCATGGTTCATATAAAAAAATTTCAGTCATCTTGATTTCATGTTTGAAGGGTCTTCTCCAGGCCATAGTCACACGCTCTCATGCATATCATGTTATGTTCCAAGGCGACATTTTTCATACGATTTATTTGGTTACAGTAATAGATGATTGAAAAGAAGAAAACCCCTTTACAGTCCATCTGTACTACACAGAAATTACTGGTCTCATTCCACTTTTACTTTTAAACCATCTAAAAATATACATGCTAATTTACACTCCTGTTCAACATTTATGTGAACCTATATAACTTGCCTTCGGATGGAATAAACAATTGGTATCTTAAATAAACTCCGGCTTTATCTTCATCACCCAAGTAATAAATTCTGAACAGTGAACACCAACCATAAAGGTTTAAAACCATCACTGACATTTCTGCTTAACTACCTCAACATCTTTTATATTGTTTTCAGAAGTCTGAAAATGTCAAACGCCCATATGGCGTAAAGGATTATTGCTCTTGGTGCTGTATGATTATACCCGTTGGCATCAATCAAGAGGGCTCTATTGCTCTTCATGGTGCTTTCAGATTAATAAGTTTCATGCTATTAAATCTACCACCTGATGAGGTAAAGAGATTAACTGAATCTATGCTCTGATACCTGAAACAAAGTTTGATCAAAGAAATATACATAGAACTGAAGGAACTACACTAAAATGGATAGCAATGGTAGAGGTTCAGAGAACTTTTGACCAACAGAAGTATGTACGTGTTCACTATGAAAACAAGACTGATCCCTTAAAAGTGACAAAATGAACCATGTCAGTACATTTTTTTAAATAAATAGGTAATACCAAAAAAGCACCGACTCTTCAAGAAGATAACAAAATATGTGGTTTAATTACCTCATCGATTCTGACATTATATATTTGAATAGAGGAATCCTCCATCCCTATGGCAATAATATTATTATCCTGAGGGTGAAATGCCAAGAAGGTTGCTGCTGGAGGGGGTGGCATAAAAGTCGTCATAACCTATGAAAAATTACAAGATTAATTTACAAGGGCACAATTGACACAGACAAGAAACATATAACTTTTTAACTTATCTAAGGACATGGTCCTTAAAAGTAAAATTTGAGATGACGCTATAAAGAGCTAAGGACATGGTCATAAAAGCAAAGTTTGTGATGGCACTATAAAGAGCCTTGAACCTTGAATGTCATCATGTTGAACAATGAAACTTTTCCACCAGAAGCAGACATGACGTAAGAATCATTCTTCGACAAAGCAATACATGCACTTGACTCTTCAGGGTTGCTGTCATTTGTGTCATTGGTCATGAGAATACCATTTGTTGGCTGCCACAAATGAGGTACAACAGAAGCAGTGGACTGAAAATAAAAAGGAAAAAAGTCAACAGTTGAGGAAAATACGAAGTCATTAATTAGATCCTACAGCTGATACTCATACTAACCTTGCCCAGCAAATTTCTTTCATTACGCTGCCACTTCCACAGTTTATGGGTAGCATTTGAGCCAAGACCTAAGACAGCCAACCCAGAGTTCGTATATAGCAATCGAACGACCTGTAGTTGTGTATGAATTATACAGAATAAACCTTGGTAGACATAGCATAGAAGATAAGAAAAATGAATTAGTTTTACTGAAGATGAACCACATTTCTTTACACGCTTGACTAACAACTATCAGTTTGCTCACTTGCAAAAGAAATTATAAAGCAAGACAAACGGTGGTACATCATTATGTACTTTAAGATAAAACTTTAATATGAACAACTTGGTAGAGGCACCATGCTAGTCAATGCTATAGCCTATTTGAATATTATGTAAGTGAGGCCATTAAATACTGTGACAGAGTGCCTACATAGCTTTTACAAAGTGGTTTGCTGCATACCAACCTATGTTGCGCAAGTACAGGTGCGGTGTGGACACAGACACGAGTGCGAATACAGGACACGGTAAATTCGTAAAATATGGGATACGGGGACACGCTATACATGTTGAATTAATGATTTATATGAGATTGGTATCTTTTTCATTCACAAGTTAAGAGAATTAGAATCTCTATAACATTTTTATGTTTCTTTTATTTACTAGATTATAAATTGAAAAACTCCTTGTTTTTGAACTAGATACCAAAAGGACCCTTTATATATGTATGGGCTGAAATTAATCTGATCCAAGTCCAACGAGAAGCAGAAATTTGAGATGAAGTGTCAGATATACATCCAAGAATTGTATTACGAGTGTTTTATACTAAAACATGTATAATATAATTGAGTACACATCTGACTACATATAAATATATGTATAACTTCAAGAAGTGTCCAACGAGTGTCGGATACGGATATGGGAAGTGTCGTACATGGAGACGGAAGCCCAGATAAGTGCCTGGGTAACCTAGATACCAACCCTCCAAAATGTGCAAAACCAAATCAAAACAGCACTTACTAGGGAAGATGGAAAATGTGTTTTTACAAATAAAAAAGAACATGCTAGCGATTGTCATTTTAACTATCATGCATTTTCATTTCTCTTACACTATTACTATCATCACTAAAAATAAGGAAATTAGGACTGGCCCATATGATTAATGGGTATACCTTGCTTGGTGTTGCCATGGTGTCTGGCAACCGCAAGGCTTTAAGGTGAGCAGAGTCCACTATATCCGCCAATTTCCAGCTCTTTGGCTTGTCAGAATCGTCTGCAATTCGTGGCTTAATGTCTATTACCCTGTTATTGTCCATAGTGGCCTGCAATTTTTTAAAAGTTATAACCTTGATGTTTCCTACATGCAAATAATAACAATTTGTATAAAAATTGTGACTGACCAGACTGCTCATAGGCACTCCAGGTGGAACTCTATCAGGGCGCTCCAGAGCGGACACAATAGGGCTAGAAACATTTGAAATGGAGCCCAGTACATTAACAATTGGAGCCTGTATAGTGCAACAAGATACAGACTTAGCTACAATCATTCCATAGAAAATTGTATCAAGACAGTAATGAGAAATAATAACATGTTACAATGCTCATTATTANGTGGCTATAGGCATAAAATCAAAAAAGATGACCCTTTTTTTATAAATTATGCTAGGCTAAGTCACAGGTGATTTCAATTGTCCAAGCAAGAAAGAAAATAATGCGCAATTATTTATCAATTTAGACTCTGAAATATAGGTTATGAAGGAACATTTAGGATTCAATTGATGTTGGATTGATTTAATATAAATACAATATCTCAAGGACGCCTCAGTGAATATTAGACAATTGACTGTTCTGAAAGGGAGTCGATGGATGCAACTGAACTGGCATCGGCTCAGTGAATTACAGCCAAAACTATAGACATATGAAGTCTCATACAAGGAGTCTTGTCTTGCATTTCTTCCTCAGAATAAACTGATTATGCCCACAGAAGAATTCAAGTAGTAAAGACCATCATAATAACTAAAAGAGTCTACATGAAATTCTCTGCAGGGATTTCCAAATTATTTGTGTGAATCTGCAAATTTGCAGAGGATGTTCGGTTGGTTTTTAAGTGTATATTGTACATGTGCCACCCAGCTTGATCAAACAACAGCCCAGTGCAATCACTAACTATTGAACCAGATTATGTCCGAGTAAAGATAAGTTAAGCTGTATGGTAGCATTACCTTGGAATTACTTTGCTGAGGGCCTCGAGAGCCTTCAAAAGTTCTGCTCTCCAGCATCCTGAGCAAGCACTGTCCATCAATGTTTGCTAAGATCTTAATTCCATTATCATTAGTTGTAACAGCAAGCAAAGATCCCTCTTTGTTAAATCTTAGTCGAGGACTTGCCTGCAGCAAAGAAACAAAATACAGAAATCTGTCAGTGTTCAGGATTAGTTATGTCAGAAGTACATTATCATAACAAATGTGACTCACTGTCAATCCCCCCTCAGCATCTGTTGTAGTCAATAAATTGGTATTATCCATGTCCCAGAACTTAATCATAAATTCATCTCCAGCAGCTAAGAAATGATTCCTGGTTGTGTCAAATTGTACAACGCCTAGTGAGCGTTTCCTGAATCCAGAGTATGTCCTTTTAATAGCGCCTTCTGTTTCATTCCACTCAACCAAATGGGAATCACCATCTTTACTAGTTCCACATGAAAATAGCCTGAAGCAGGTGCAGAGGGGATGATAAATAGTAGTTATACAAAAGAACTGGAGTAGTGAAAGAATGTAGCTAGCCTAAATGCTTGAGCAGAATGGACTAACAGAGACCCATATTTCGAGACATTTTTTCCAGCCAAATTAAGATCATGAAAGAGCAAAGGTAAAAGAGGAAGATGAAAACATTACTTTCATAGGCTAAACAGCCTAAACTAGCAAGTTAAGCATTATATACCATGAAGAAAGAGATGCAACAACTTGTACCTTGAGCCATCAGCAGTATATGCCATTGTGGTGCACCAGAGTCCAGGAGCATCATAATCTACCCTAGATCCAGAATTATCATATAGTATATGCCATTGTGGTGCACCAGAGTCCAGGAGCATCATAATCTACCCTAGATCCAGAATTATCATATAGCCATGCTTTGATCTTTCCATCAACAGCAGTTGAGAATATAAACTGCATACAGGTTTAGGGTGAGATGATAAAGGCATTGCATTTAGGAGCTTTCCTTACTAACAACTGAATCCATTTCCCAGAAAAATCAAAGATAAATAATGAACATATTCACCAGACTTGTAATAACTAATTCTACATAGATTTTCAAAACAATGACTATCAAATTAGAATGAGCCAGTGACGAAGGAAACCTGTATTGCCTCCTTCTGGTGAGGACAAACAGAATATACAGGAGCTTCATGACCTTCGAACACATGATGTTTCTGTCCTGTGATAGCATCCCATACCTGCAAGTCATGTCATGAGCATTATAAGTATTTTCTCAGTTAGAAATAGCATTAGAACTTAAAGAGGTTCTTGTTGGACAAACCTTAATTGTCTTATCATCACCACAGGTAATGATTGACAAGCTTTTATTCGGATGAGAAAATGCAATGTCATTGACACCACCTATATGAGCATCAATCTGCTCACAAATATAACAGATAAATAACACAGTATAGTGTCTGCCTAACAAAGTTAATGTTTACAACTCACTTCTAACTGTTGCCTCAGCTCTCCATTTGGAATATAAGCATATGTGTGAACTAGATGCTTTGAGAAAGCAACCCCTATTAAAGATCATTGCAAAAGTTACCACTAGTAAATCTCAAAAATACCACAAATTTATGCAAAAGCAAGGAAACCCATGTACTAAAACAAGACCATTAAATAGGAAAAGCAATTGCTTTCATTAGTACCAATGACAGATCCATCCGGGCTCCATACGCAACGATTGACAGATACAGTAGCATCTTTCATCAATGCTGCCTGCAAAATACATCAAGTTCTATTGATGAATAGATTAAGAAAACAGAATTAAACAGGCATGAAGTAGAAATATCATGAGAATCATCATATTAAATTCAGCATAGAAAGGTACAAACCCAGAAAGTACCTGTAGGGGCACAGAACAGTTTTGTACATCCCAGACCTTAAAACTCTTGTGCGCTATCCTCTCCCGAGATCCAACTTCCCATATTCCAATATCTCCAACATTTGTTCCAACTATGGAAGAGATAATTGTGGGTATGTAAATCAGTTACGATTAAGAGAAAGGACAACTAGCACAAAACTTACAATGTGATCGATCAATCAAACACCGTCACAAGAATATACCTAAAAGTAATGTTTGATGATGTGGATGGAAATCCAAGCTCATGACATTAGAACCCTGACTAAGTGTTCGCGCTACAGATTTGGGAAGATCATCTTGGGAACAAATATTGGGTGGATGTGAGGCGCCAGAGAATGACACCTATAGAAGGAACTTGGTTATGATCATACACGCCAAGTTTGAACCAAAAACATCCGTAGGCATACATATTCCAACTCTAAAAAAAGGATAAAGTACCTCATCAGATTGGCCAGTTCGCATTCTCTTCATCAAGTGTTCAGAATCAGCTGTATGATAATCCATACCAGCAGCATTCGCAGGAGCTCTAGGTTGCTTCAAAAATGCAGCTACAAAAGTACATTCCAACTCAACTGAATACAAAATTTCAAACCGATGGTATCCATAAAACTTAGACATTTAATTCACTCACTTGCATTAGGAGGCTGTACAAGACCTGGAGGCCCTTGGGCTACAGCAGCATGTGGCATCGATGGATTACCACCCGTCATCCATCCTGCAATTGCACTTGCAGATGGAGCAATTACAGACTGGAAAGGTTGCATCTAAAGAAACAAAAAATATTAAAAGTTACACTCACATGAGAAAGGACGGACAAGAGGAAGAGATATAGACATTGGCGATACTTTTCACTTACACTATGAACACCTAGAGGAGGAAAAGGCCCAGGCTTAGGAATGGATCCTACAAGCGGACCATTGGTCGGTGGAGGCCTTGTTCCATTAGTAGGAGCACATGTGTGATCCATAAAAAGTGTCTTGATGTCAGGGTTGGGGCGAGGGTTCTTGCAAAGTTGATGCTGCCAATTAAGACTAGCAGTAATATATATATTATTAATAGAGAAATTAATTGACAAAAAGTATGCTCATAGAAGAAGTAAATGAACACATTTTACAATAGGAAATTGAGTGTGCAAAAATTTTTATATTTCCAGCACTACCAATTTCAGATATAATAAATTGAATAGCTAATTTGATATCGATCATTAATTATCTGAACATAAATATCTGCCAATGACACTTACACCTTAAGTGGTAAAAGGTTAATCAGTACAAAGTTTTGTCCTATATATCATGCAATAGACCAAGTAAAGATACAATGTATACATCCCTCACGTTGAACAATGATTTCAGACAGCAACTCCAGAAAGATAGAACTTCCTTATACAGCGAAGTCCATATTCGAACATAAGAATTTGAAATGTCCTCAAGGAAGAAGGTGTAAGACAAGCACATAGTATGTACACTACCTTTGGTTAATCAATGTTCGCAGTCTAGAAGCTTTAAAGGCTGGGAGTGTAAGCTTGTCACGAAACAAAGGGTTAGCCTCAATAAGCTTCTTAAGCTCCAATAGCATTATATTTCGAGCTGACTTTGTATCTCCGTATTTAGATAGTTGCTCATTCTGCCTGTACAATTACAAATGTAGATTTAAATCTATCATCTAAAACTAATAAACCAACACGGTCATAAGAAGATATAGCTAAAATACCTGAAATTGTCAAGGGTGAGCAAATGGGTAATCTCCTTGAAGAGCTCTTCATTGAATGAAGCAAAGACCTTAAGATCCTTAACAAGTATTTCCACAGCTTTAGCTCTGTCATGACTGAAATAAACACAACGGCCCAAGTTCAGAAAACCAAAGTGCAACAAAAATGCCATCAAAATTGAAACACCCACCTATCTAGAGCTTCAAGGTACTTCTGCTTCCTGATCTCGAAGAAGATTTTCATCGAGTACCTATTGTCCTCGACCTTTGTAAATCCGCCAAGATACTTCTCGACTTCATCCCATTCTCCTGCTTGAACTTGCTCCTCGAAATGCTTCATATTGAAGTAAAACCCTGACTCCTGCTCCAACCTGAAATTTCCAAATCAGGCAAAAATTATCAACAGAAAACAGGGCAAAAGAAAGCTGAAAACTATACGACTTGCTTAAAGTATTAAGGTGGAATGGAATTGCAACTTTGAAGTATGAAAATGAAAAAAAGGGGGAATAAGCCCCCAAAAAAATAAATAAATGGAGATTGCATTTTACCTGTGAACAGCCTCTTTAAATTTCTCCTCATCCAAGAACTGGAGAATGAGGAAAACGAGTTCCCTACTCAAAGAGGACATAGTTCCCGCAACTCCTAAACGCTCCAGCGCAAAATCTGGTTTTTAATTTCCCCCTTTTTATTTATTCACGACGAAAGCCGCTTCCTTTCTCGCAATTCCAAACGAAACCCCACCCAACTACCAAACTTCAAATAAACCTCAAATATTAAAATACAAAAAAAATCAGAAAATTCATAAAAAAAGTACAGCTCCTCCTCCTCTCTCCCCAGATCAAAGCTCACGACCAAACCAAACCCTCAAACTCCCAAAACCAACCAAAAACCCCAAGAAAATGATGAAAACCCTATCAAATGAGCTCCTTTCAACGATCTGCTACCGGATCTGAACTCAACAAGAAGCTCCCCTTTCCAAAACCTCAACAAAAATATCAATCTGGCCTCCGATCAAGGAAAAAAAACGATTCAACGTTGAGCTTCGACAAGATTCCGAGGTCAGAACCCTTCAATTTCTAGGGTTTCGAGATTCTCTCTCTCTCTCTCTCTCTCTCTCTCTTAACTTTCGCCTTTTATATGGCGCTGCCTCTGCTCCTACAGCTCCCTTTATCCCTTTCCTCCCTCACGCATATATATAGCCCGAGGAAACAAAATCCTGGCGCATTAAATTACTTCTGTACACCTAAACTTTACCATAATTGCCATTTTGCCACGACGACGTCACATCAGCACTTGACTTTCGGTACGAATCTAAGGGTAATATAGTAAACTGATATGGTCACGTCCGGAGGACAGTCCGGGTAAGAAAAGTCCACGTCGGTTATGGACTAATGGGGCAGCCCGATGGGCAAAACCGTCATTAAAATTTCAAACTTGGGGTGGTAACATCGAAGCTCCTCTGTGCCGCCACGTCACCATTCTCGTACCGCCCACCTGCTGAAAACTGAGAAGCACGATCCCTTTTATTTAGTATTGCACCCACTATCTTTTTATAAAGGACGTGATTTTAGTCGTAAAAGAGGGTGAGGGTATCCCAATTCCGACGAAATCGGTGCATTAATTGATTTGTATTATTTTATTGCGGATGTTATTAATCTGTCGCTTTCTCGCGTGATAGGGGATAGCTGTTCACTCTGAAAGATGTGATAAGCAGGCTAGCTTATCAAAATCCACGATAAGTAGGGTTCCTTTAAAACGAAAGCGTGACGTGTTTTTTATTTTATTTTTCAGATTGGAATAAGGCGTACGGGCAGTGGGAGACCACCGCTTGATCGACACGTGGCGCTATTACAGGATCTACGTCCCACGTGATTCTCCAGGCTGAACGTGCAGGGCAACAGTTAAAAGCAGGACCAGTTCTGCTGTTTCTCAATTTTGCCCCTCCCCTAGTTGCTCGCCGATATTGACGGGGGTGCCCTCTGCGGCTCAGCCCATACTGAAAGGGGTATTTCCGTCATTCTGCAGTTGTAAAGACTCTCGGAAAGGCCGTTGGGGTTCTGTCACAATCACCTCAGCATCTCCAACAGTTTCCCCATCTTCTTAAAATACTTAATTTTGGGGAATATAAAGCTTTTTTTTGTCCAACAGATTCCTCATCTCATTCCCCAAAATAGGGAAGAAGGAGAAAAAATAGGGAGCCTTCCCCAAATTTTTGGGGAGAGCTTTATTATTGTAATAAATGCGATTTTTCAAAATGGGGAACCTGTTGGAGTTGGAGCAAAAATAATTTAGAGAATATGACTTTTGTTTCTCCATTTTGGAGAAAATTTTGGGGAAGCTGTTGGAGATGCTCTAAGGGGCTGTTTGGTTGTTATTGGTAAAGTTGTGTATTTATGACACAACTTGGAAAGTTGTTGTCCACCTCATCATTTTTTTTTTACATTTTTCTTTGTTTGTTTTTTATTCCATTGGAATCATAAAACACTTGTTTGGTTTGCAAAATAAAACTTTAATTGTTTGTTTGGAAAGTGTAAAAATTGGTCCCTACTCAAGTGTGATCATATTGGTTGGAATTACTTTTTCCTGACTTCAATGTCAGCTTTCTCCTAAAATCATGTCTTTTTTTTATGAAATCACTTTACAAGCCACGTCAGCATATGAAACCACTTTACACTATTTTCACAATTACAAACAAACAATTGATAGTGATGAAAGCTGACATTGTGACCCACTTTTTTACACTTTCCATCATTTTACATGGTAAAAACATACAACCAAACGGGCCCTAAGTGATTTATGATTTAAAGAGATAGAATTATAATTTCTAAACTAATCATTTAACCATTTGAATGATATGCAAGTAGATCCCACTTATTTATAATGTTTTCTAATGGAATCCTTACTTTTGGTAGCTTGTTGAAACCACTGCAGGTCTCTCTAGCGGCATCTATATTAGGGATTTTAAAAAAATAAAATAAAATTCATCTTCCCAATCATTTTATAAAAACTATCTTTTATTGTCAAGTTGTATACAAATCATTTTTCAAATATTCTTGTTGTAATCAACCATCTAGTCTCACTTTTCAATTATTTTTCGGTGACTAGTCCCTCCTAGCATTAACTAAGGATTATCTCTTTAATATACTTAGAATTTTACAACTGATTATAGTAAAAGCGAAAGAACTTGACTAAAAAGCAATTTTAAGTGGTTGATTACAATAAAAAATAGTTTAAAGGTGATTTATGTATAAATTAACACTCAAATGTGAATTCTATAAATAGTCCTATTTTAATGGTTTTTGGAGGAACCTAAATATTATAAAATTGTCTGTTTTTAGGTTAGTATTCAATTTTTTAAATTATTTTTTCACCCATAACTTCTACAAATGAAAGTGATCGCCTGAATGTGTATTGAGCTACGAATTCATAACTTGTAAAATAATAATACTAACAAGACTATATTCTCCTAACCTGGTTTCTCATTATATAAAAGAGGAATATATAATCCATTAACAAGTCGTCAATGTTAATACAAATTGAAAAAAGAAAATGAACCTTACATTGTGGAGTTCGAAAACAATTTGGAAAAATAAATCTGAACTAGCTCCTAAAGCAATGCTCGTGTAGTCGTCTGAGGTTGTTTTCTCGTCTTGATTTGTTCCCTATTGTATTTACATAAAGTTTTGGCCCATATTATATTATATGTTATGGTATTTGAATTTCTCCTCCTATAAAATATTGTAGTAGATTGAGATATGCTCATATCAGATAAGTTCTCTGATGGATGAAAACTTATCTTTTAAGAAGTTTCATCTTTTAAAAATTCTAATTATAACAGAAGGGTCCTAGCCCAGCTTATAAATATGATAATAGCTTCTCCATTAGATTCAGGCTATTCAGTAAGGCATAGACTAGAAACTTGATGTGCTTCAGCCCCCCGCTAATAATTCTATTATGTATTGATTTTAAAAATTGTATTTTACCTAGGTTTCCTATTTTACCCCTCTCCACCAGCTAAAATGCCTCATTATGTGCTTCTCCCTCCTCTTCTCCTCCTCTCTCGTAACTCCAACTTTCCTGGCTATTCCTCTGTCCTCTCTGTTAGACCCTAGTGCCACTAGGAAAGAATCCTAAATGGGGGTGAATAAGATTTATACTAATCTAATCTGATTTAATACCAATTAAAACTAATTAACAAGTTATCCTAGCAAGTAAGATGTGTAATAATTATATGCAAGGATAAGCAATATAAACAAACGGTAAAATAAACAAACTACAAATATGATAGGGCAATATACACAAAGAGTAATAGACAATGAAGTTATAAGATAAACACAAAAGTAAATGCGCCAATGACAAACTCAAACACAAGCAAATAGTCACGGAGTTCTGACCTTCCATCCTACATCTCCGCTCCCCACTCCCAGGGAGAAATCTACTACCATATCGGGTTTTCGACGCTCACCCGAAAATATTTACACCTCTCACTCGGTTTTTTAGCTCACCGAAAACTTTACGATCAACACTCTTGCAATCCCACTCTACACCCTCTAAGTATTGGTCTCTAGCCCAGATCTCCCTCAAGTGCTCAGATTTACAACATCTTTCTAGGCTTTACTATCGACACCACTCCTATTGGGACGATCTCGTCTCTCACCACACACTCCTTTCGGTGTACAAGTATATTACAAAGTGTAACTCATAAATTAAGCACAAATACAAATAAATTGTTCTTTACAATAGATGAGAACACAATGAAAGCCCACACTCTAAGTCACAAACCCACAACCCCAAATTATAATATGTATGCAAATATAATAAGCTCAATAGGTTGTGTGTGAACAAAGATTATAATCAAAACAAACTAAACTCAATATAAACACTAGCTTAATGAAGATGATAAAAAATAATTAATGCAAAACTAGTATTGAGTTTAGAAATTCTTCTCTGAAAAACAAGATGGAGAGATGGAGATTGAGGCTCAAACAATGAAGATGATCTCCTCCACTTGTGAAAACTTCTTCACAAACCAAACAAATACTAAAAACAAACTTAAACCCTTGTTAAACTTTTGTAAACTTGTATAAAAAAATTTCTTGAGTGGTTGGAGAGGTAAATGCAATGGGATATTTATAACCTCACAACATATCAGCCCAAAGCCAAGAAAATGACCAAAAAGCCAACCAAAAATAAAATTGGAAACAAGTCGTTACTGTGCAACGGTAACATTGACGATCGACCGTAGAGCCATGACCGATCGACTGCAAAAGGCTGAAGAACAGAGCAAAGTCTATGGACTTCAATCGGTCGACCGCTACAACCATTCCGGTCGATCGCGGACTGATATTTCAGATACACGGGTTTTGAAAATAGTTTTCTGACTTTTAAACTTGAGTTAAAAATAACAAACAAATTCAGAAAAATGTAAGACTTTGGGGATTGCTTGTAAACATGCTACAAAAACTGGTTTTCAAATAGCACTTCTCATTTGTGAAATCTTATCATTTTGCAGAATCATTTAAAATATAAAATCTCGAAAATACATGATTTTGACAAAATGACTTAAACAACCTCTTGAAACATTCTGAATGGATTTATAGACTTAATAAAAGATGTATGATTATTAAATCCATAAACAAAAATACATTATTTTCACAAAATATATATATTATACAAAACACATTTGTTTTTCCAAAAGCAATCGAATATGAAACATGTGACAGTGTATGTGAATATAACTATTGTTTCATATTTATAAAGCTAAACTAAAACAAAACAATAAATATAAAATATATAATTTTATATTTATATAAACATGAAAACCAAAAACTAATACACACACACACATAAAAACCAATAAAATATGTGTGTATATGATTTTAAGCTTAAAGTATCTAACACACATAATATAAAACCTAAACTATTTACCCAAGCAACTTGATCTTCAATATGGCTCGACTTGGTAAACTTACGGATGAAGCTTGAACTTGGATCTTAACTTGAATTGCATTGCTTCATACCGATAGTCCTCCAACCTCCATTGGATATGATCGTGAAAGCTCTAGTCCATTCATCCTCCAACTGATTGTTTGTCTAGAATACCTAATAAGAAAATACAAACACTAGACAAACAATATTAGAGATTGTTTGTAAATCATCATCAAAACAAGAAGGCCAATACTCTCCTCCTCTTGTTCTACTTTCTCTGCCATCAAAAAAGCACATACTCATATCTAAAGCCAATACCCAACACCTCAAACCCGCGTCTTTCTCCCCTAGCTCCATCACTGACACCGATGTTGCTTCTCCTCCTTCTCATCCTCCTTCCCTTCCCTAAATCCTATTATTGACATCTCCTTAGCACCGTTGTTGCGTGCAGCATTGGCACTAAGTGAGGTGAAGCCTGTGATGAGGGAGAATAAGACGGTTAGATAAGAAGAGAAGAAGAAAGAATAGTCTTTAAGGAGAAGCTATTAGATAGAGTTTGGGGTTGGGTTTGAAGCATGGAGCAGAAGAGGGAGAGGGCTTCAGATTTGGGCATGCATTTTTTATTGAGGATTCAGGTGTAGATTTGATTAAAGTGTTTGGAAAGGAGCTTGTGAAGAAGCAGAATTTAGCATTCACGCTAGTTCATGTCAAGTATTTGCAATTTAGAATTACATAGTTCATGGATTCATTACGCATGTTTGTTGTAGGTGGTACAACCTGTAGTTGTGATATTGTTTGTTTTTTGTCCTTTCCTTCATCATGGGACATGAGCTTGTTTGTTATTTCTCTTTTTTCCTTTATTTTTAAGGAAAAATGATGATCATTTGCTCTTATTTAAAATTTGTATTTTATTAGGAATTGGTGAAATTTGTATTGTATTAAGAGTTGGCAACCATGGCCAAAGCTCGAGAGTAAAGGAGTATAGTGTAGAGAGTGTTGTTATGGATTGAGGGGGAGGGAGTATGTAATAATAATAGGTCATGTACAAAGAAAATATAATAGAGATATCTTTGTGCAGTTGTGTGCATGTAAACATCAAAATCACACAAGCTCATAATTGTATGGGTTGATTGTGAATTATGAAAGATTAGATGTGAATCTTACCTAGTTGATATTAACTTTACTCATTATATGTTAAGTTTATAACATAAATGTTAGGTTTATAAAATAGATGTTAATTTTGAACATTAGTTGTTAGGCTTACGCGTTAACTTTACCTATTGGTTATTTAGTTTACTCATTGGCTATTAACTATATTCAGTACATATTACTTTCAACTAAAACCTATTAACTATATTCGATACTTATTAACTTTAGCTAGTACATGTTAGTTATATTCAGTTCATATTAGCTTTAGCCAGGACGTGTTAACTATATCCAGGATCTATTTAGCCAGTACTTGATAACTATATCCAATACCTATTAAATTTAGCTAGTACCTATTAGTCGGTACTGAATATAGTTAACAGGTACTGGTTAAAGTTAAGCTATATTGGATGTAATTAACAGGTAATGGCTAAAGTTAATAGGTACTAGATATAGTTAACATGTACATGTAAAGTTAATAGGTACTAGGTATAGTTAAGGGCTACTTGTCAAAGTTAACAAATATTAGATATAGTTAACAAATACTAGCTAAAGTTAATAAGTACTAGATATAGTTAACACTACCTAAAGTTAACAAGTATTGAATATAGTTAATATGAAATGGGTAAATGTAACATTAAAGGGATAACATATAATGGATAAAATTAACATGTAATGGGTAAACTTAACAATATGTTATAGAAGTCATGAGGCAGCTTGAAGGAGCATATGCACTTATCTGTAAAATTCCACACTATCTATCGTGGCGAGCTTGTTGCATGCAAGCGACACTATCTATCGTGAGGAGCTTGTTGCATGCAAGCGTGACAGTACCTACACTAATCTTAGGTGTCAAAATAAGTGTTAGTAATATTTTCTCATCTTTATTTTTGCGCTAAAGTAAAGAATGAGCTGTTTAATTAAACACAATTATGCATTCAATAATTTTGTACTCTCCTTTGCATTTAAATGACAAGATAACTCGCATACCATTAGACCAGACCATAAAATCATAATTCAACAAAGTTGTGTATTACAAAAAATGAACTTTGTTTTTAAATCAGAGCTTTAAACTTGCAAAGACCTCACACATCTCTCTTTGACATTTTATCAAATACTTTACAAACAATTTCCATATGCCACATATTATATACTCACTTCACATGCTACTCCAAAAAAACAAGTTAAGGATGGTGGCGAGCTCTGAGAGGAGGTAGTAGAGAGAGGAGAAGATGAATGTGAGCTCAAAGAGGAGGTGGTTGAGAAATGAGAAGATGACGGCGAGCTCGGAAGAGGAGATCTTGTTGAACTAGTCGAGGACGAGTTCGAAGTCGGTGGTGGCAGAGGAGGACGAGGGAGCATCAGACAGTTGTGTCCAAGGTGAAGATGCAGAGGGAGAGGAGGAGGGTTAAGAGAGAGTAGTATGAGAAAAGAAGAGGAGAGAAGAGCAGGCATGAAGGTTGGAGTTAATGCTAGGTTTAGGAGGGAGGAGGAGAGGAGGGAGGAGCAGTACAATTAGCAACGCCACCGGTGTTAGAGGCAAGGGAGGATGATTTTGGGAGAAGGTTGAGTTGGGAGGGGGAAGAGAGAAGAGTGCCATGGTAGTTGTGTGTGTGTGAGAGAGAGAGAGAGAGGGGGGGTGTTTTGAATTTTTTTTGGATAGTGTAAAAAGGGGCTAAATCACAAAAGCTCATCATATTCGGGCTTGAAACACAAAGGAAATAATACATGAGGCTAGAACACATCACGTTTTGATTTTAGAGACATTCAGACAACTTTTTCTTGAATTTTTTTTTCACATAGCTCGTGACCTATTAATGCAATGAAAATCAATATTTTATCAGCATATGTGTCGTTCAGTACTTTTTATTCCCAAAAATGTCTCCTCACGATGTTTGCTTTCTATCTCCATAGATAATGACATGTTATTTCCTTATATAAATGAGTATTAAAAGAAGGTGTGTGGATCATATGATTGCCTTACACTGTCGGTGTTACTTATTTATTGATGTATAATTCTAACTAGGCTCAATAATTATAAGCTTAACGCGACATCATAGTTTAGACCACGCACAGTTCTATTATTAATATAAAGGTCAAATAATTATAAACCTCAATATCAATTATAATTAGCTGAAATTGTAGGCCATAGTTGAAGCTATAAGACATTGACAACGCTAGCATTACACTAGCTTCTAAAAGGAGCGAATGGCATTTATTTGTAAGGTGTTTTTTGAGAGATCTGATGATATTTCTTTTTGTTTTAACTTCATCACAGAAGCACCTCATCTAAGCCTTTCTAAGTTCTAACGAATTATTTTAGATGAATTCATTTAGGGGTGTCCAGAAACCTCGTAAAAAGAAAGGTGTTAATAGTTAATGGTTGTATATCTTGTCAAAATATCAGTGAATGGATTTAGTATGTACGTGCGGGGGTTCTACCGCAGTGATTGACTAGTCTACTTCCTCGTCCAGCGTTGTAAATTATTAACTCGGTTTTATTTTACACTTAAATTGATAGACCGCTCCGCGGCAACGGTCTAGGCCGGCTGACTCGGCTTGGACAAATCAGCCGTGCCAAATCAAGTGAAGGTTATAGCTTGACAACTCCTTTTTGTATAACCAGGTTAATTAATACACATTAACCATGCAGAGGAGATAGATGAAGTGTGTTTGGCGAAAACTAAGTTAAAAATACTTCATTTTCTTTAGTTCATTTTTGCCCTAGTATTGGACCACCTTCCCTTGGACCAGTCCCAACACAGTTAAGGAATTAGTTAGGCATGCACCGCCTATAGAAATCAGGTTGGATTAAAATGATTGTCAGACTAATTGAGATTTTATGTCAGAACTAGAGATTCTTTTCCCCTCCCAATTGGTGTGAGCTGTCAGATTTGATCAAAGTGAAGCAATAGATTTTACATCAATTTATTAATTTTCTAATTAATAAGTGATTTCACATTCCCTCTCATCATCTCTCTCTCTCAAATCCACAATCTATGGGTCAACTAGCACTACATTTTGTGTATTGTACGTATAACAAACAAGTATTGTTGATGATGGGTAACCAAACAGTCAAATATATGTGATAGGGGTGAAGTTGATTAAGGGTCGCTTCCTTCCCCGAATATCTGGTTCTAAGTTGAGTAGCCGAAGACTGCAAAAATAACAGTTCGTGAGAGGACAGGGACTGGTTTCCCTGAAATTCCTCCGACGATCAAGTCAGTTGATGAACTTGAGTGGGGAAATGAAGAACTACATAAGTTCTTCTATGTAGTGCAGTATGATTGCTTAGAAAATGCTTAAGGTAGCTTAGATTCAAGACTAGAGTAGATCCCAAAAAAAACCCTCTCTATGTTAGAATAGTACCTCTATTTATACTGATGATATAAGGGTAGAACCGTTCTTTAGGCCGAGCACAGGATGACGGTAAACAAGTATGGGCTAGTGGCTGTGTCAGCATCTACTTTATAGGTGTCGGACAACGAGTGGATGAGAGGTCACCTCGGCATTAAATGCGAAGTGATCTGGGGTATGACGGTGCCGATGTGGTTCGATGAGTCATAAAGACCATCGGGGCTAGAGGCATGATGGCGCCTGCCAAGCATTAAATACGATGTTGACACGTTGTCAGTGGGAGAGGCTCGAGGTTGAAGTCGTCCTTTGACTTGGCTGAGAAGTAACGCCTTTCGAGTCGACTCCACAAAGTATCGAATAGCTGGTCGGGTGGCCTCGTAGCGAGTCGTCTTCGACAAGAGAACTGACAAGTATCGCCCTTCGAGTTGACATAAGGAGATGTTGACTCAATGAGTCGGCTAAGTCGAGATCCTTGCTGATTCTGACCGCCAATTTGATTAAGGCATTGCATGTAGAAGTACATCTATCTGTTGCTGGCAAAGGGTTGCACTTTGGCGATTGAAAACACCATAACAGTTGGCCTCTTTCGCTGGGAGTCGGCTTGAGCTGGGTCCGAGTGAAATAAAAGTAGCTCTTGGACGGACGTGGGTGTGCATTAAATGAGGGAACTGAAAAGTCTCTTCAGATTTTATGTGGCTGACGTCACCACACATTCTTTTTGACTACCATAGCTCTGTTTTTCTTGGCAGATTGCAGGCTATTCGAGGATAGTGGGCTACGCCTAAATCTCTGAGATGCCGCTTCGTATTCTGACAATTAATCTTGGCCGTTGAACAAAGTCTTGACCTGGCTGTTCAAATTCTGACAGTTGTAAAGTCAGGTGCCTATATATAGAAATAGGGCCATAGACATGGCGGTTATTGTCTTTCGAAATTCCCTTTAGAGAACTCAAGATTTTTCCATCCATCTCTTTTCGGCGATCATTTCTCCATTCTACAATGGCATCAGATCCTGTTAACCGATGAGCTCTTCTGGCGGAGATCCATTCCAAGGTAACCCTAGCATAGAAGAGGACGCTCCACGGGAGATTTGATATCCCCCAAGAGTATGAGCTGATGGCTCCAATGAGGTCGGAGGACATATATGATCATGGGCCAAATCGGGATCCGCTCTACTTGAGGCATTTGGAATTTGACCTGCGGTTGCCCCTACACCCTTTCCTCCAGCAAGTTTTCACGGTGCTAGGGGTATCACCTGCCCAGATAAAGTCAAACGCCATTGCAATCCTGGTAGGTTCATAGTGATTTGCCACTGGTTGGCAATAAAGCCATACTGGCAAGTCTTGGGCCATTTGGTGAGTGTGAAGGTGAACAAGACTGAGCCTCACTTCCATTTCCAAATGGTGGGGAAGTATAAGCTCATTGTTAGGTCTCATGTTTATGAGCCTATTATCTAATCTGGTTTTGATGACTAACAAACAATTCCTAATATTGCTTTTTGAGTATTTGCATTTTCTTGTAAGATATCCAACACAAACATCCTCTGTTAGAGGTTGGTTGGAATTAAACGCTAACGATGATATTTAAGGAGGTTGGAAGAAAATTGGAATAAAGCCGTTGCAATTCAAGTCAAGATACATTATCGCTTCTACCGCTATCAAGATCAAGCTTAATGAAGATCATTTACTTGGGTATAGTAGTTTAGGTTTTTACTTTTTGTGTTTATGCTTAAAGCTCAAATCATACACGAACACGCTATTTTCGATATATCACATTATACATCGTTTTGAGAAAATAATGCATTTTTAAATTATTGGCTTAATGACAATATTTTCAAGTGTTCAACAAACTCGTAGTTTTTACCATTTTGCAAAACAGTAAGTTTTCACAAACGTGAAGTGCTATTTTAGAAATTTCTTTCTCTAACATATTTATTTTCATATTTATAAATGTTTTCCCAAGTTTTACTATTTTTGTAGTTGATTTACTATTTTGAAATGAATTTAGAAAATCAACTCTTCAACAAAAAACAAGTATATGAAACATTAATTTTTCGGTTGACCGAGAAATCTAACCAGTCAACCGGCCAAAAGAGTTTTAACAACATCTAATTTTTTAGTCAAATCAGTCGACCGATTACTTGAATCAGTTGACTAAGCATAGTGTTTTCAGTTGACCGATGAAACATTTCAGTCAATTTGCGAGTAGCAATTTTTACAACATTCTGTATTACGGTCAATCAGTCGATTGGTTGAGTTTTTCAGTCGACTGATCAATAACTATTCTGCTATAATGACTAGTTTTTTATTTGCTTTTTCTTTGAGGCTATAAATAGTCCACAAGCCTTAGTTTTTCACAAGAGTTCTTTAAGAAGTTTTTTCTAAGTTTTTTGGAAGACTATTTTTTCTAAGTTTTTTGGAAGACTAAGTGTGTTGTTTATGTGAAAAGAGGTTCACAAGAGAAGGACCTTAATTTTAGTTTTGAGGCATGCATCCTCAAATATCTACATCTCTTGTTTTTTGAGAAGTTTTCTAAACTCTTTTCTTCTAGCTAATTTATATTTTGATTCTCTTATATAAGCTAGAATTAATTGAGTTAATTTTATTTTTTACTCATTGTTTTTACACACAACCACTTGGGCTTAAGTATTTCACATTAAGTATATTTGAGTTGTGAGAGTGTTTCATTGAGAGAGCTTCATTTCGTTCTCGTCTATTTACAGAACAAAATCATTATTCACACTCATTGTGAAAACATGTTATAATACACAAGAACACTTAGATGAGTGGTTGGAGAGAGACCGGGGTTAAATTTCAAGAGGAGCGGGTTGGTAGTAAAGCCTAGGGAGAGGTTATAAATGCAAACACTTGAGGAAGGTAACACGGGTAGTCCAACACTTAGAGGAGTGTGGCTTGTGTGATTGACAACGTATGTATTGTAAAAGTTTTCGGTGATCTTTGGAAACTGTATTGTGTAGTTATTTTGAGTTATAGTGGAGATCTCCACGAGGTGAGGAGCAGAGACATAGGTCGAGGATTGACCGAACTCCGTGATCATATCGTTTATTTGTGATTGTCTTTTGCGTACTATTTCTCTTTATATCTTGTGCTAGTTGTTTATTCTTCCTATTGTCTCTTGCTTATCCTTACATATCTCATTGTATATCATAATTGCTAGGATATTGTATTATAAGTTTTTAATTTAGCATCGTAAATCGGATTAGATTAGTAATTACCCTATTCAACCCCCCCCCCCCCCCCCCCCCCCCCCCCCTCTCCCTCTAGGGTACTTTCATTTGGTATCAGAGCGTGATGCTCTTGATTCCCCCCCCCCCCCCCTCTCCCTCTAGGGTACTTTCATTTGGTATCAGAGCGTGATGCTCTTGATTTATTGCTTAACCACCTAGAGTCAAAGATCCTCGCTATTATATTTTGCTAATCTAGTTTTGTAATTTTTCTTGCTTGTATAATCTTTATGGATATACACGGTGCACCTAGTTTTGGATATGTTATAAATGTTGCTCCTTCATTTAATGACTTCTCTTATGCTTAATGGATGTTTAGATTTAAACTATTTGTTAGATTTAAACTATTTATTAGATCTAAACATGTCGATTTATGGGAAGTTATTGATTGTGCTTATATTGTGCCAACATTGGAGAAATCTAAGGGGAGCAAGGATGATAAGAAGATGTTTACTATGAACAAGTTGTTGTTAAAATTTTTGCTTAAAGCTTTTGAACCATCTATTTCTAACAAACTTGCTTCCCTTAATAGTGCCTACACATAGTGGAAATATATAGAGGCACATTACGACAACTTGGAGGAAATCCAACACATTCCGGTGGATTCTGCTTCAAGTGGGATTGGAGCATCATCATGCACACAGTCACTAGGCGATTGCCCTAGTGAGGTATGTGAGTCCAAATCCGAAAACGAACTTTCTATAGATGAACTCGCATGTGCATATGAAAGACTTATGAATGCCTACAACAAATTGCATCATAATTTCATGAGTTTGCAAAGCAAGCATATAAAGTTAAAATCTGATCAAGATTTGCTAGCATCAAAATTTGATATCATTGCTAAAGAAAATATAATTCTTAAAGATAAGAATGATAAATTAAAATTAGATAATGCTAGCTTATCTAATGATAAAAAGGATGTCATGCTAGAAGTAGAAACTATTAGAAATAAACTTATCTCGTTAAAAAATGATCATATTTGTTCTACTTCTAATGTCAATGCAAATGTGCATAATGATGAGTTGAATAATATAAAAAACTATATTTCATATTTAGATTCAACTTTAAATACATACATTAACAATCACAAGAAACTTGTAAACATGTGTGCTAAGCTACGTGCTATTATTTCCAAATCACACACTCACTATACACACATGTATAACAAAGTTTTCAGGTGCTCTAATTCAATAATATTTCTTCCAGGAGAAGATTATCCGTTGTCAAATAGCTCCATCACCCCCATCGCCAAACTCATTGCTAGAATTATCTTCTACAACGTAATTCCTAAAACTAGGAGTTATGATCACTTCTCTCATGAGTTGACGTGTGTTGTATATGCTATCATTGGGGCTCTTAATGTTCAGTGGAGCAAAGTGATTTTTGATGGTATGGCTTGTAATCACACCAAGTTTCTCCGTTTTGGTTCCCTTCTCACTACAGTTTTCAAACACTTCAACATTGATATCACAAATGAACAGTCTATCAAGCGTATTCATAAAATATTTGACCACACTAGTCTTTCTAGGATGAAGCTACCAGAATCTCTTTTTGATCCTCAAGCTCTTGTAGCTCCTCCAGTTGGTGAATCCTCATTTCATCCCTCTAGCTCCAGGACTCTCTCTCGTTCTCCTCGTGCTTCAATTTCCAATCCTACTAGTATTCCTACTATGTTAAACTACTTGCTTGATCGTATTGAGGACATTGAACTTAGGCAGGAACAGTTGATGACAATGTTCATGAATCAATACCCAGAGCAGAAGCCTCCATCTCCTGATGCTGAGCCATCTCAATCTCCAAACTTCTGAAGACAAATTTTCGTTGGTTTAGATTTTTGTATTTTGGTTGAAAACTATATGTTTGATTTTTGGGTTGTTTAAAACTATGTATTTCGGTGTTTTGGACCTTTTATTTAGTATCCATGTATTTGAGACCTTTTGTACACACTTTCATGGTGATATATATATATTATATATACCTAACTATATATATAATATACTATATATATATATATATATATATATACTATACATAGATATATATTATATTGTGATGTGTGTGTGTGCTGTGTGTGTGTGTGGGTGTGTGTGTGGGGGTGTGTGGTGTGTGTGGTATCACAGCACACACACACCAGCACAACACACAAACTACACACACACACACCACATATAAGCTTATTAGTGGGAGATGGTCCTCAGGTGAAGGGTCAGAGACTAGATGGGTATGACTAAGCTCCGTGATCATATCGTATGTTTGCGATTGTCTTTTACGCACTACTGAGTCTATTTCTCTTTATATCATGTGCTTGTTGTTTATATCGCTTATTGTCTCTTGCTTATCCTTGCATATCTCATTGTATAACATAATTGCTAGGATATTACATTATAAGTTTTTAATTTGGCATTGTTAATCGGATTAAATTAGCAATTGCCCTATTCACCTCCCTCTAGGATACTTTCACTCATTACCGGCCTTCCTGACTCACAAAAGGACCGGAAGAAGAAATTTGACTGGGTCGTGGGGGATGACCTAGAGTTGGGCTACTCAAACTTGCCCAAGATAAGGAGGCAGACACTCATAGAGGATGACTTTCTTGACGCCGAGAGGAATGCGCTGGATTAGATCAAGGCGTATGTTGGCTCTCGTCGAGCTGAGCACTTACTTGACAACTCGGTCTTGCGGGTTGCTAATGTGTCTGTTGTGCCTCCTACTACCAAGGACCAGGAGAGGGCTTCAGTCTTGATTTTAGGGACAACAGAAGTAGCGATAGACCGTTCCTCTAGCTGACCCCCAGGAAGGACCATCTGTGAGGCCTGAAAAGCATCTCCATCGTGACTTTCCCTCAATGGAGGCCGAGATGGGAGAGGAGGACCCTTCTACCATCCTCATCCATAGGTGAAGGAGGTGGCCATGGAGGGACAAAGAGCAAGTAGCTCAGGCGGCGACTAAGGCGGTTAAGACCGACATCATCCATGTAGACGAGTCGGCTCCAGAAGAAGAGGCTGAGGCTCCCCAAGAAAGGGGTTAGAGCCGAGGCTAGGGCCTTCGCTGGCGAAGAAGGGCCATTCGTCCATCATGGTGAGTGATCCTGGAAGGGGAAAGAGATGGCTGAGGAGGAAGTGGCGCCTCCCATAGGATTGGAGTATCCCTATCCCCACCTCGCTACTGAGATTGAGGAGGAAGAATGGGATAGAATGAGGCAGTACCTCATTAGGACTTCGAGGGTCGGCCCTCGATATGTGCGGGAGCCCGACCTAGAGCACCGCTATGGGCCTGCTCGCCATCTTAACATCAGGGGATGGTCCTTGGTTCTCGCCCGACTCAGTCGAGGGTAGTCGAGTAGTTCTAGCTCCCTCGAGATAAGGAATTCTTGCAGGGGGTTCCCAATGTCAGTCTTCACCTAAGTCTTCAGAGCTACTTAATTCAAGGCGCTTTGGGGGAGCAAGAGATATACAGGCGGATGGAGCAGATCTGAACATCATATCTCAAGCTTTTACAGGAGGTTGATTCCCTGAGGGCCGGCAGAGGGGTCGACTCGGAACGGGCTGCAGAGACGCCATCCCCAAGAGCTTCTGAAGTCGACAGGCTCAGGATTGAGCTAGAAGAAAGCAAGATGAAGGCCAAGAGGCTGGATGAGGCTCTCTAGGAGAGGGACCGTGCTATGGTGCAAGTCGAGGCTGAGAAGAAGGTGGCGGTGCATGCGAGGCGTCAATTGGACGAGGAGCATGCAGCACTTGTCAAGCTTCAGGGGGAGGTCATCCACTTATAAGAGTCCTTGGCGGTGGCCCAAATATGTAATGCCTATCTCGAGTCCAAGTCTTATCGCTAGGAGATCATTAGGGGAATTGCCAGAGTCTCACTGGGAAAACTAAAGTGGCAATAGCTTGTAAGGCCTAGTACGACTACCTTTCGGCGCAGCTTGTAGTCGAGATGAGGAAGCCACCTGACCATTTCCACTATCCTCCCATTGTGGCCAAATGTTTGAATGTGTTAATGGAGGTGGACGCACTTAGAGGGGGACTCGGTCTTGATGAGAAGAGGGGGAGTCGGATGAAGGAAGAGACTGCTCGACTCCTCCGCCGGCTGCTCCCAGTGGCCCCTTGCCTTTGACTCTAGGAGCGGGAATAGACCTCTCTTAGCCTTTTAGGAATTTCCTGTCTCGCAATTTTGTATTGTATACATGTACGTTGTAAATACTCCTTATAAATGAATAAAAAGATTTTTGAGCCAGAATTACTTTTCTTGTGTTGTGCAATCTTAATTTATATCATCTCGATGAATTAGCTCTATCATAGACTTGTAACTCAACTGTTGGCTCTAGGGGACTCGTCCTTTTTCAGGAAGACATGTCTCGAACTCGAGCAGTTGTCAGTTCTATTCTTTCTGTGTTTAGGGCCAATCGAGTCGACAACCTTTGCTAATTGGCGTTAGAACTTCTTGGGGGCGAGTGCTTGAGAGTTCTCTTAAGTCAGTTGTCGGCTTTAAGAGTTGACTAGGCTTGGCTAACTATTCATCAAGTAGACATTGTTTGGCGAGTTTCCAAAAGTCTTTATTGGGCAAGTGAAACATTGCTGATTGAAGTGACATTATGACATCCCCAGAAGCCAGAGAGTTATGGCGTCGCTTCGATTTTCGAGCGAAAAGGCATGGAGTAAAGGGGGGTGGCATTTCGAGTTTCGTGTGAACCGTTTAGGATTTTGAGGTGCATCTCATCCATTCTTATGAAACAAGCTATCCGTCCAGATTATTCCACGTGTCCCTCTTGGGTGCGATATATAGCCCCTGGGTAGCGAAGAGGGATTTTCTTCACAAACTCATGCTCTAAATATTTGGCACTTGTCTCTCTTAACTTCCCCAAATCTCCTTGAGATAATCATCTTCCATGGCTGCTTAGACTTCTACCACTGGCCACAATGAGGAAAAAATCACTCTTCTTCAGCCAATCCACTCAAAGATTTGCATCAGAGAGCTCGAGAAGTACTTTGAGCTCTATGATATCCCCAAGGCCTTTACACTCACAGTGACTAGAGGGGATGAGCTGGTGTACCGCCACGGCCAGAACATGTCATTGTTGTACATCGCCCATCTCGAGTATGGGCTTCGGCTACCACTTCATCCCTTCATTAGGAATGTATGCGTTACTTTGGGGGTTTTCCCACCTCAGTTCACCCCAAATGCGATTGGGGTTTTGGTGGGCTTCGTCTTGATCTGCCACTGGGTTGGCGTCCCACCGAGCATGCGCCTGTTGAGACATCTGGTCGGCTTCAAGTCGACGAGGAGGGACCCCCATTACTTCCTCCACTATACAAGGGGTTGTAATCTTGTATCAGATGCTCTAGAGTCAAACAAAGACTGGAATGAGCAGTTCGTGTGGGTCTTCAGTGCTGACGACATTCTCTCCTCCCCCAACTAGCCTGAGATCAACAAGGACATGCGAAAGCTGTGCGTCCTTACTGTTGAGAAGAGGCAGCAGTGGGAGAAGATCAACTCCTATGTCGGGTCTCGAGAGAGAGGAAATCTCTTCGAGAATGTATTGTTTGTGTCAGAAATTATTTTATTTGCTAAACTTATTACAAATCGTTTATCAAATACAATGAATTCAAAGAAACAAGCTTTTTTATGAGACCTCTTGTTACAAACAAATAACCTACTAGAAACACACATAGAGGATGTTTATCACCCGCTACTTGCGTGGGATCTTTGCATGTGTCAGGGGTGTGTTAGCCCCATGGATGACTGAATTACAGATCCAAGTTAAATCGTGAAGAAGGCTTAAGGTTAATGTTTCGTTTTAGAAATAAGGACAGAAGTGAATATCTCAACAAGGTAAGATAAAACATTCTTCTCAAGATCAAGTCAAAGCTTAGATCTCGAGGAGACGCCGAAGGCGCTTGGAAGTGATTGAAATTGACGAAGACTCTCTCTTGCTCAAAATTCACCAAATTGCTCAAGTATCTACATTTTCTGCCCTTTCTTCCCTCCTCCTCATGCATATGGGTGATAGGGAAGCATTTATAGTCCCTAGAAGCTGTTACTAAAGGTAGAAAGTCAAAACAAAGCTAACTGACAACCCATGTTTCCGAGATAGTTTCCATGTCTCAGAAACTATAGGTTGTCTCATAGTTTCCTAGACACATTCCCTATCACTACAAGAAATTACGTCTTTAACGAATGGATTTCCCTTCGTTAAAGAGCTGAAAACCTTCGTTATTGTATGCTAACGACGGGGAAAAATCCCTTCGTCACCCGTCGTTGAAGCCCTCTTCGCTAAAGGGTCACGAAGGGATATACTACCCGTCGTTATAGAGTCTATAACGACGGAACATATTACCATCATTAATATTTATGACGGTAATTATCACCGTCGTTACCATCAGTAACGGGGATATTTTCCCGTCGTTACCATCAGTGACGGGATATTTTCCCGTCGTTACCATTAGTTACGGGGATATTTTCCCACCGTTACCATTAGTTACGGGGATATTTTTCCATCGTTGAAGACTAATTAATGACGGTTGGATACTGTCGTAAAAGTCCTCATAATGGGTAATTAGTAACCCATCAACGACGGTGCTTTTCCTTCGTTGATGAACAAAATACGGTTTATAAAACCATCATTATAGACTATAAATTTCTAATATACATTAATAATAAATTTTTCATTCATAGGTAACTATCATATTATTCTCAACCAGACACTAAGATTCACAACAAAAACATATTAAAAATACCCAATAATGAATAAGAGGTAAAATTAAAATTCCATTCATTAATAACATCAATAAATAAAATTCCGCCATCCTCAAATATTCAATACTAATAATAAGAGTTAATATCCTAGCTAATTGTTCCAAAGAAAAATACATGAAACTTTCTAAAACAAATTAAAATAAAAGTTTGGGGAAGACACATCTCTGACACCTCTAATCATCATCAAAAGAAGACTCGAGCTACCCCCTCCTAATCTTGCATGGATAGCCTGAAAATTTTTTAAAAAAATCACATAATTAAGAAATATCAATTAAGCAAATATTATCTTATTAAGTAAAAAATTACATTTTTTGTGCAAGTAGTCAATCATAAAAGTATATAAGAGATTTTACAAAAAATAATTACCTAGTCCTGTACATGTTCTCGAGTTTGAGGAGTCAATGAAGGTGATTGCCTAAAAAAAAGTTCTTGCATAGCTTTCACTTGTGACTCCAACTCAGACATCCTTTGTTGTTGTTGCTCCTGCTCATCTAAGCGTTGTTGAAGCATCTGGTTCTTTCTCTTTTCTTCTATAACCCGTGCTTCCAGATCAGATCGACTAGGGAGCGGTCCTCTCAAATCTTTCAAAGTAGTCCCACCACCAAATACAGTAATGTGACCATGAGATTGCTTCCTCCAGATTTTCTTAACTATCTAAATGTCAGAAAGTGAAGGGTTTGCTTGTTTGACTTGAACAATTTCATCCTATAAAAATTAAATTCATATGTTAGTACTATATAATGCATCATTATCAAACTTAAACACATATTCTACTTACATATTTATCTTGATCCCCATTTTCTAGTGTTTCATTAGCTTTCTTTCGAGTTTCATGAAACATTTTTGCCACATCAGGTGGATTTCCTGACTTGCCACCCTTATTCAAATATTAAATAAAAATGAGTACAACATCAAACTAAAAAACAAAGTAGTTATAAATAAATAAGAAATTAGTTTTGAATGTATACCAATTCCCACGCAATTTGTCTAAAGGATTTGCTGCCCGTGTGGTGGAGCATCTTTCGTTTGCCTCTGTTAAGTGTATTTTGTTGGCTTGCTTTCTATACATCAACATTAAAAGATAATTTCAACAATCCAACAATATACATGGAACAAAATTAATAAAATTAGGAGATTAATACCTAAAATTGCAACATGTATAGGGTACTTTAAGCCAATATAATTGCAACATGTATATAATGATGGTCAACTGGTCTCTTCACTAATTTTGGTCGTTAAATACTAGATTTCTTGTAGCGATGAACATTTGAGTGAGCAGTCAAAAGAGCGGGGATTGAGTAAGGATTTGGACAACACGTGAAAGTGGAGATGTAGACGGAGTACGTGAATAATAGAAATATCATAGTTTTAAGAATAAAGAACTTTTGAATACTATCTTGTCTGCCATTGGAATTCTCCAAATCTAGATAATGATCATGATGATCAATGCTTGTCAATTTGTTCCAATAATTTCCTTAAGCAATTACTTATCGGTGGGATTGGTATAAGTTTTTAAACAATCATATAAATATTTTTTGATGGAAAGAATAGAATCAAAACTTATTTGCAAATTCATAAATGTTTTTGGCTTTAATTGTTACAAGGGGGTACTTAAGTGCAAAGTAGTTTAAACTATAGGGTCTGTACTAAAATCAAACAATAACTGCAAAAGTTACCGTCGAGCCGCGCGATGGAGGAAGAGTTCTCGACGAAGGCGAAGAGTTCTCGACGACGACGACGCAGGGGCGGCGACAGCGCTGGGGCGGCGGCGACGCTGGGGCGGTGCTGTGGCGTTGCTCGACGACGACAAGATCTGCAGATGAACTGAAGACGTACGACGACAGTGAACTCAAGACCACGACGAGATATCGACGACGAACTGGTGTTGATGACGGTGAACTCGAGATGACGCCGACTATCACCGACTAACTGGAGTCGACGAACAGGTGTTGACGACGCCAACTCTCGAGATGGCGCGCGATGAGTAACGATGATGACGACGGTGAATAGTGAAGGAGCGGACGACGACGAGGATCGCGCGGACGACGACGAGGAGCGGACGAAGACCGGAGATGGAGACGACGACGACGTGGGGGAGCGGACGACGTGCGGGAGGACCACAACGAGATATACAGGAGGCGACGGTTTTTGTAACTAGGGTTTATTTATTATATATAGCTGCGGTTGATTAAATAATAATTAGGAGTCTCAATAATTCGGTTTGTAATAGGAATAGGTTAATTCTAGATCATTTTGTAGTTTATTAATTCGGGTTTTAGTTGGGGCTTCGGGTTTGGTTATGGGATTTGTTAATAGCAATAGGTTAATTTCAATCCAATTATGATTAGGAGTCCCATCAATGAAGGTAATGGACCCCTTCATTTTTAAGGAGACCCAATAACGACGGTAGTAGGATCAAATCAACGAAGGGATTAGAAATCTGTCATCCCATATCACATTATTTCTCTATTATTTGAAATCACTCCACGAAGGGTTTAAAACCCGTCGTTATTATATACCCATTAATGACGGTCAACTGGTCCATTCACTAATTTTGGTCTTAAATATCAGATTTCTTGTAGTGTATCTCAGAAGAAGGAGTTTAGCCAGTCCATTTTGTAACTGAATTCCCATGTTTAAGTGCCATTATTTATGCAGTTATGAGTGTGCTTTTGGTTTGTATCGGTCCTTCCACGTTCACACATGATCCCTAGCAGTTATGAAGCCACGTGGACCACACAAAACCCAAGAAATCTATCAAAAAAATGCATCATCAACTTCTCAGTGTGTGAGACACCCTGAGGTGTCTCGCGCTTCCGAGACACCGTTGGTGTCTCCCACTTTCGAGATAGTTCGTGATGCCTTTGATATTATGGCTTTAACTCTCTCGTCTGATCTCGGAATGAGATGATTAAAGATGCATTGGAAATTTGATAAAGAGACCTATAACTTTCATTTTTTGAGCTTCTTTAGAATCAAAACGTATTATGGCCAAAATGTTTGAGACACCTTTAGTGTCTCGCACTTCTGAGACAGTTTGTGTTGTCTCGGGTATTTTGGCTCTAACTCTCTCGTTCGATCTCAGAATAAGGTGATCCAAGATGCATTGGAAAGCTAGATAAGAGATATACAACCTTCCATAGGTGAGACACATATGATCTAGGTGAGACACACATGGTGCTTCGTCCTTTGTGGGCAAAACTCAACTCTTGGTTGAGCGTTTCTTCATTGTTTTGTCGTTCCATTGACTCGAATACTTCGCCGATTCACATAATACACTTGTTAGCTTCCCTACAACATCATATGATCCTCCTTTGACTTGGATAATAACATTTATCATTTTTTCTCCGTCTCGAGCTGCGTGCGGGAACCTATAGGTAATTTTTGACGCCTACAGATACCCCCTCCAAAGTGTTTCAGTCTTAGTCTTTTATAAAAGAGCCTAGAATACTTTGGATATGATAGGTCATGCCTTCAATCTCTTTAGTATTTTGTCTAAGAGATCGCATAGAAGGACCTGTAAATGGCTTCAATTCTTGGCTTCAATCTTTTTCAGTCTATTCAGTCTTTTATCGAATAGTCTAAAATACTTCCGGCACTACATTTATCATCTGACCTTTATCGAAATCTTGAACCAAAACTATTTTGTTGATACTTGAATTAGCTTGTGTCATTGAGTTGACATTGAACTAGTCATATTTGTCAGAAATTTGCATCTGAATTGCAGTTGAACTCCGTGTGTGGGATTCCCAATGGGCAATTTTGGAAGATCATCACCTTTGGTGCACCTGTGTGTACATTGTGTACATCAAAGGCATGCTGTAAGCGTATCAAATATGGGCTGGAAAACATATCGGGCGTATACCGAAGGGATCCTTCATGCGAGTTTTGATCGTAGGACCACCGTAGATGCTGATACAGCTACTATCTTTGAGGCTACCGCACGTCTGAAGTCGTCATCCACCAAAATACGTTCAAGGATCCTTCTGAAATCAAATCTTTGGATCCACTAATTGTGGAGAATTCAGCTGGACTTGATATTTCCCCAGGTGCTTAGGTCACGAGACCAACTGATGAAGTTGGTATGTCAAAGACTATTAAAGATGATTGAAGATGAAGCATGTACAAGCTTTATGAAGAGAAGCTCTCCAAGCTAGGAGAGCGAATCCGTCATTACAAGCTATTTATCTAAGCTTAATAGGATTTTTGGCAAACCCTCAGCCATCAACGAATTTGATAAGCTTTTACCGACTATCGTTTAAATCAGGCTAGCATGTAGATTGTCTAAGTCTGTTCTACATGTAATGTTGTGTTAAAAGAATAAACTCTTTTAGACTTAGTGCTATAATATCGAATACGTAGACTTTGTCGCTTTCACAGTAACGTACCACCCGGCAACGCATGTTCGGCGTAGGCTTATCTCTAATTAGGTATCGAGATAATATCCCTCATGCGTGCAAGGTATGGATTTTGGCGTTATTAATAACAACCTACCACGATATCAAATACATAGGGTTTCATCCTTTTCACGGCAAAAGACTAATTGGCACCGCGTGTTAGGCATAGATTTATCTCTAATTAGGGATCGAGATAAAGTTCCCCATACCTGTAAGGCATGAATTTTGGTGTTATGAAAAACAACCTGCCACGGTATCGAATACGTGGGCTTTCGTCCTTTTTGCGATGAAAGACTAACCGGTAACGCATGTTAGGCGACTTATCTCTAATTAGGGATCGAGATAAAGTCCTCCATGCATGAAAGGCATAGATTTTTGTTGCTATGATATTAAATACGTAGACTTGGTTGTTTTCGTGGGAACGGACACCCGACAACATTTGTTAGATGCAGACTTATCTCTATTAGGGATCGAGATAAAGTCCCTCATGCATGTAAGGCATGGATTTTAGGGATTGTGTCTTCTTTTAGGGTAAAGACGAACGTAATGCTAGAGAGGAAGACTTTTATATTCTATCTCCAGGTCTTCTCTTGGTGCAAAGACGAACCCAATGCTGGGGAGGAAGAATTTTATATTCTATCTTCTACTACAAAAGAAAGTAAAAGTGAGATCTCCACTTTGAGAATCCTAAAGGTGAAACTAAGAGTGGGATCTTTACTTTGAGAATCGAAAAGATCCGGATAACCCTAACTTTTATAGGATTGGTTACCCAATCTAAAGATAAATTTCTTGTTTATCGAGATGAAATTCTGACTTCAGTCCTAACTATTTAAAGGTTTGACCAAATGAGAGTTGAGATAACCCTAACTGTTTAAAGGCTTGATCGTTTAATTTAAAAGTGGACCTCTCATTCATGGAAGAAATCGAGAGGGGATTTTAGCTTTGGCCCTAACTGCTTAAAGGTTTGACCAAATAGGAGTTTGAGATGACCCTAACTGTTTATAGGTTTGATCATTCAATTTAAAAGTGGACCTCTCATTCATAGAAGGAATTGAGAGGGGATTTTGGCTTTGCCCTAACTGCTTAAAAGTTTGACCAAATGGGAGTTTGAGATGACCCTAACTATTTAAAGGTTTAATCGTTCAATTTGAAAGTGGACATCTCGCACATGGAAGGAATCGAGAGGGAATTTTGGCTTTGATCCTAACCATTTAAAGATTTGACCAAATGGGAATTTAAGACGACCCTAACTGTTTAAAGGTTTGATCGTTTAATTTAAAAGTGGACCTCTCGTTCATGGAAAAAATCAAGAGGGGATTTTGGCTTTGGCTCTAACTGTTTAAAGGTTTGACCAAATGGGGATTTTGAGCTGATCCTAACTGTTTAAAGATTTTATCGTTTAATTTGAGTGGATCTATCATTCACGGAAGGAATCGAGAGGGGATTTTGGCTTTGGCCCTAACTATTTAAAAGTTTGATCAAATGAGTAGTGGGAGTGGAGGTACAAATAATAGTGGAAATGTTGACTTGTACAAATCACTCAGTGAGGATTTTTTGTGTTAAGTGGTTAGGACTTAACATGAAGGGGTTTGATAATCACCAAGGATCATCAGATTAAAATTTTAGATGTCATGTCAGGACTTCAACGGTGAGAGTATTAAAGGCTTAGGCATGGTTAGAGTTTGAATGGATTTAACCATGAAGACTTTTGGTGGACCCACCGTCAATTAATTTGATCAGTGAGGGATTTTTTGGTAGAGGACCGTGAATCATCAAGCACTCCACAATTACACCCTGGGAGTTTCGTGAGGAAAGATTAACCATATGCAGTCATTGAATCTCATCTCAACGAAAGAGTGCTCCAAAAGTCACAGTGAGAGGATTTTAATCATCTTAGAAATGATTAAATAGCCATAGTGAGAGGTTCTTAATCATGATTAAGAATGAATTATTCCGATGATTGGTTTTCGCCTTGAATAATTAAGCGATTTGTGATTATCCTTAAGGGGGTGTTAGTCAATTAGGACATTTTCATGCAAAATGGGATAATTGGTAAAGTAAAATAATTTTTCGCTAGTGGGATATTTTAGTGGGATAAATAGGAACAATTTTATGAAGCGGGATATTTAATAAAATAATGTGGGATAAATTTTTATAATCATGAAATATATATTTATGCATTTTAAAGATATAAATACTATTTATGTATTTTAAACTTACTATTATTGATTGATAATTGCTTACAAGAATGTTCTTTACTATTAAATAACTTTTGGTTAGAGTATAAGATATTAACAAGAATGTTCTTTACTATTAAATAACTTTTGGTTAGAGTATAAGATATTGATAATTATTATTATTATGATGGTCTAATGATGGTGATAACCATAATAGGAAAGAATTAAACAAAAAAAAGAAACATAAAAAATAAAAAATAACAAAATAAATATGAGTTCTAGTTTTTTATCACCTAGTTCCAAGCTAAAACTTAGAATAATTTGAGAGACAAGAACTCTCATTTTTGTATAGAAAAATAAAAAAGTGGGATAATTTTATATCATTATCCTAATTCTAGTTTTGTTAGAGTTCTACTTGACTAACACTGTAAAATTTTGTTCTAGTTTTAGTTCTATGTGACTAACACCTTAAAAATTTATCCCACAGATTATCCCAGTTCCAAATTTAAGTTCTAGATGACTAACTAACACCTTAAAAATTTATCCCACAGATTATCCCAGTTCCAAATTTAAGTTCTAGATGACTAACCCCCCCTAAGAATACCATGTGTAGTATTCTCCAGAAACTTCCCTTTGGAATGCATTGCGGTACTTCACCCCCCAACTCTTTGGAAAAAAACCTGAATCCAATTGTATTTAGCCACATTGTCGGGTTATCCTTAAGAATATTAAGAGTAATATTCTCCAGGAACTTTTCGTTGTTGGAAATAAGGGAAGCAGTTTAACCACGTATACCAGTCAGAGGAAGTCGGGTTATCCTCAAGAATAATATGTGAAATATTCTCCAAACACTTTTCGTCAAAGGTAAGAAATAGTTTAGACTCGTATACCAGTTAGAGGTAATGGAGAAGCAGTTTATACTCGTATACTCTTCGGAGTTGTATGGTTCTCATTTGGCTTGTTTCGTCGTTATGATGCCGACATCAATCAAGGTTTGGATTGTGTTTTTGAAAACGAAGCAAGCCTTGGTAGGATGAAGAACCCTCATGTGGTACGCATAGTATTTTAGGTCTGAACTCTTGTTGACTTCCTCCTAATTTTTAATAGGTGGCAGCTTGATTTTGTTGTTGGCGAGGAGGTACTTAAAGATGGATGGAACTTCATCATCTTCGAAAGAATACTCCTTTTGGGGCCTCGGATCGGGAGTCCTCTATTGCCTCCAAGGTTGCTGTTGTGACGTTTGATTAGCGTTCACAGTAGTTGAAGGTGCCGTCAGTTGGCTTCTCTCAGTTTTCTTTCTTTTGAGAAAGAGTTCAACTTGTTCTCCGTGTACCTTTAGTTCCTTCCAAGTCTTGGATGGGATAACCCCCATGGCTTCCAGAAAGTCAAGAGAGAGATCATTGTGGCACGTCTGTAGTATGAACTCTTTCGTGACTGGATCCCGACAATTCATTGCTTTATTAAGGAAGCGCTTGACGAAGGTGTCGACTGACTCTCCGTTCTTTTGCTTCTCGTCTAGAAGAGTTCCGATTGATACCTCAGTGTTATCGTCAAAGAAGTTACTAAGTGTAGGCATATAAAACGGCTTATAGGTCCCTTAACACAGCTCGACACGACGATTCGACAAACCAACAAACCATCGGGTGACGTATCTAAACACGAGCGTTAATCCGCAACACAGAAGCCAAGTGACACGCAACGAAGCGGATTAACGAGGCGATGAGGTTAACGAACCACACGCAAACAACGGAATACATCCACTCGCGTGTGGAATCAAGCTAACAGTTCGGTGAGTCAACGAGTCATCCAACTGTATAACGGATTCGAACTCGAAATCCAAGGCAGATTTACTGCCAAATCGGGATCCGGACTGTCAAATCAGAGTTCAGATCAATGACGAAGCGGATTTACTGCCATATCGGGATCCGGACTGCCAAATCAGAGTCCAGATCAACAATAAAACTCGGATAAACCGCGAAACCGGACAACGGACACAACGGCGAACACCCGGCCAAAACCAAACCACCCAAGGGTGGCTCGGTGGCCGAGCCACCCAAGGGTGGCTCGGTGGCCGAGCCACCCCAAAAGGGGTGGCTCGGTGGCCGAGCCACCTAGC
>NC_033794.1:23842550-23870137 GCF_001876935.1 Asparagus officinalis
GAGATCGTTGCGTCGCAGCCGCGGATCTCAATCCCGGTCGAGGAGGAGGTCGAGTATGAATTCGACCAGCAAAAGTTTGAGGAGTATCTGTCATCCTCGTCCGGATCCATCTCCCCTCGCAAGTCCAAGAAGTTCTCCTCCAGGAGAAAAGTTCGTTGGTATGAAGAAGTGCAAAATGCCAACGAAGATCTCACCCCAACTGACGCCAAAGTTGCGTCGGGTGAAGTTCCACCGACCTCTAACCAGGTCAAACCTGATCTCACCAATGCCTCCACCGTTGAGGGCGTTGTGACTCTCTTGAAGAGAGCCCACCAGAGGCGACGTTAACGCCTGGCGCGACAACTCGCAAAGGCAATGGAGTCTACCGACGGAGTCCACTATCACGCGGATCTGAAGAACAGGAGAGGCAAACAGCCTCAACCACCGATGAATGGCAGCTCTTCTAAGCCGCCAACAAACGAATGGGTCCGTGTCAAACGAAATCGTTCGACACTCGAAGAGCGTATTCGCAAGCGCCGCGCACTGTCAGCGCAAGCACGGGCTCAAGTCCAAGAAGCCCGTAGAAGACTGCAGAAGGAAGTGGCCAACAAGCCGCCACCAACCCGCCAAGTATGGAGGCCGAAGGCTGAAGCGGCGATTCCGGCTAAGGCACAATCAGTGCAGCCTTCAACATAAATCCAGCATCCGGCGAACCAGACGAAGTCGCCGGTAATTCTAGTAGCTACTCCGGGAGATCCTGCGGCAAAGCTCCAGTTCAAGAATGTTTGGGCCCGATGAAGAAGCCCCGAACGACTCAACATGCTGGGGGTCACCGTCACCTCCAACATGACAACGAGTTCAAGGCAGCTGCGCACACCAATTTGCGCATTGAAGTCCAGGAGCCCGCTGAGAATTCACGCCCAAAAAGGTATGTCTCGAGGTGCGTGACTCTTGAAAGCCCAAAGAAGGCAGTTCGCCCTCAGAAGGAAACATTGTCGTCTGATGACGATAACTTTATACCTGAGAAATCATGCCAACACACGATAGGTTATTCCGACCTTCAAACCGATGAGTTGTACTATCATGTTGGTGGTACGAGGAAAACTAGGAAGAGGAGTCCTCGAGGACTAGAAACTCAGTGCCCCTGTTCCAAACTCATTCGGGCAGTATTGTCTGAGTGTAACTGCATCAAGACAGCTCCTGAAAGAGTTTTGGTCTTCGAAAGGCTCAATACCAAAACGCCAAGACCAAGGTCTAGGCGTTTCCGACAAAGAAGAAGGGTAGTCGAAGATGGAGAATTTCCGAGGGTCACCACTAATATGACCAGCAAAGGGACGCCGACACAGGATAATCCCGAGTCGATTCCGGAAGTACCCCGGCGGATGACCCGTCTGCAGTCCGAAGCCATCATACGAGGAACTTATGGTAGGGTTCGGACAAGATTACCGTCAGAAGATGAAGAATCGGATTCCTGCTCTGCTGTCGCATCAGACAATACAGTATTCAGCGAGGGACAGCCCCGCGAGTCACTGATGATAAGCGCGGAACAAGTAGCCAAGATGCTCGAAGAAGCCATGGCTAAACAACAAGAGAGCTTTAGGTTCGAAATGCAGATGGCTATGCAGAACATGAGAGAAATGAATGACCAACAAATCCAAGCATTGACGAACCAGCAAGGCGAGCCAAGTCGTCGTTGTAGGCGTCTAAAAATGCCTATAGGTATTCGCACACAGCTCAAGACTGAGAGAAGACGACGAACGTCATTATCCGAGTCTAAGAGGACTATCCGACGCCGACAAGCGCCTGAAGCGAAACGGCGAATCAAGTAGCCTGCGCGCTCAACAGTCAGCTCGCGCGCACCAATCAGCTCGCGTGCGTCAATCAACACGCGCGGGTCAATCAGTTCGTGCGCGTCGGTCAACACGCGTGCATCAATCAACACGCGCGTATAAAGCACGTTCGACAATCAATCCCACAACGAAGTGTGCAAGTTAACAAAACGGGCAAACACGCAAAACGGTGGAAAATACAAGTCCCGGAAAGACCAGAAAACACCAGAGCTCAGCAAAGATTCGAAACACCGCGTCCGCGCAGGTCGGACTTTTTTCTCGAGATTTGTTGGTTCCAGGGGTTTCTAACTGACCTGATATCATCCCCAAACGTGGTTAGGCTGTTGTTAACTGAAGATAGAGCCAAATCACTTGTTCTCATCCAAATAACCGCTTCTGAAGCTTATAAATACGAGCTCGGGTGCTCATTTCTGAGGGGCGATTGATTATCAAGACGAGGAGGTGCTGCCGGATTGTGGAGTCAAAGGAGCACGAATTTCAGCGAGGGTTGACAGATCTTGGCGAGTTCTTCGGCATAAAGAAGGAGAGTTCGAGAGATCCGACGCCCGTTCCCGTCCGTCCCTTGAGATTAGGCTTGGTCTTAATCTCGAGAAGAGCCCTGATTTCGCTTGGTTGATTTCAGCGCTTCAAATCAAATACTTCCTCGGCGAAGGCGAAGCTCTGCCGAATTTTCCATCAACCGGATCCAGATCTAAGGCGGTCCACGGATAAACCCCGGCACAGGCAAAGATCCCACGCAAGCAGAAGACCGATAAACGATCTCTGCGTTTGTTTTGACGAGAGTTGTAAACTTTTGTTTTCATTGTGTAAAAGTCTTATAAAAAGACAATCTTTTTTTTGTTTTCATTGTAACGATCGAAGTTGTAATGAATACCGCAATGAATACATTAACTTTCGACGCAAACAGTCGTAACCAGGTTAATCTGGAAGATGAGGACACAGGTGCGAATCAATCCCATAACGCCAATAATCCTCCCGTCAATGCAGGGGGTGGTAACGAGAATGCTAACGAAGACTCAGGTGAAAGCTTGAAGATTAAAAACCTTAAGAGCAAAATCAATACGTTGATTTTCGCTCAAGAGATGAAGAAGACGGGCAATCCTTGTCCCTACCCAAGAGAATGGGAATCAATCCCTTATCCGTCAAAGTTCAGTCTAATCAACTTCACGCCGTTTGATGGGAAAGGTTCACCCACTCAGCATTTGATTTACTTCAAATCGCACCTGGGGGTTATCTCTGGTAATGAGCCTCTGATGGTACGGTCCTTCGTTGGCACTCTTCGTGGAGCCACCTTCGATTGGTATCGCCGGCAATGAATTGCAGGGATCCGGTCAGTGAAGACTTTATCCTCGAGACTTGTCACAATAATCTTTCATTGGACATCCTCGAAGCAATGGGAACAGCACCGTCTGACACTTGGAAAGACTTGAAGGTGCGCGGTGCACAAGTCGAACGCTTCCTCCGAAGGAAGAAGGCCGAGAGGAACCGACCGACGGTTAATCCTCTGAACTCAAACTTTGCCTCTCGCGGTAAGGGCAAGGCACCTGCAGCTGCTGATGGTGCTAACCAGACGTCGCAAAAGCAACTCCGAAAACAGCAAAAGACTTCGGGTCCGAGACTCCAAAAAGAGTACTCTTTCAAGGACGAAGACGTTCCAGCCATCTTCGAATCCCTCCTTGAAAACAACAAGATCAAGCTACCACCTATCGCAAATCAGGAGGAAGCTGACAATACTGCGGATCCGAAGTACTGCGCGTACCACAGGAGGATCCTTCATCCCACCAAGGCGTGCTTTACTTTAAAGAACAGCATCCAAATCTTGGTTGAAGCCGGCGTTATAACGCTAAGGTAAGCCAATTGAGAACGGCAATACTCCGATAAGTATAAGAGTATAAACTGCTTCTCAATCCTCCGACCGGTATAAGAGGTTAAACTGCTCCCTGATACTCCAACATGTATATGAGTCTAAACTGTTTTATTTCTTTCACGGGAAGTTCCTGGAGAATTTTTATATGTAATATTCTTAAGGATAACCCGGTCATGTAACTGAGTATAATGTCAGACCCAGTTCCACAAGGGAAGCTGGGGGTGGATTATTCAAGTATCGGGAAGTTCCCGAAAGAATACCACGGGTGATATTCTTAGAGATAACCCAATCACTATAAAAGTGATAAGTAAAACATCCACATTTAAACTCAAAAGGTTGGAATGTTTTCCATTATTGTTATCAAATTCACTAATTCTCATAAGTTATCTTGTTAAGACGAGATTCGATCCTTTTGACAGATTAATCTTTCCTCACAAAAATCCCCCACTGATCAAGTCAATTGACGATGGGTCCACTAAATTTTCTGTCCGCCAATTCATGGCAATTTCAAAAGATTGACGTGTTAAGTCCTGATTACTTAACGTCAAAACCCTTCATCGAGTGCGAGTGGCCAGTACAAACCAGTATTTCTACTGCTACTTGTATTCCACTCCCTTTGCTTTCAGGTCAAACCTATAAAAGTTAGGTCCACAACCTGAACGAGAGGTCCACAAATCAAGCGATCAAACCTTCCTACAGTTAGGATCGTCTTAAACCTTCCATTCGGTCAAACCTTCCTGCAGTTAGGACCAAAACCAAAATCCCCTCTCGATTCCTCCAATGAACGAGAGGTCCACTTTCAAATCGAGTGATCAAACCTTCCTATAGTTAGGGTCATCTCAAACTCCTGATTGGTCAAACCTTCCGACAGTTAGGACCAAAACCACAATTCACTCTCAATAAACGAGAAATTCATCTTTAGTTCGGTAATCAAACCTTCTGACAGTTAGGGTTATCTGAATCTTTTCGATTCTCGGAGTGAAGATCCTACTCTTAGTTTCACCTTTCCGGATTCTGGGGGTGGAGATCCCACCTCGAGTCTCCTTTCCAGCTGAAGATAGAATATAAAATTCTTCCTTTCTAGAATCAAGGAATAGAATATAAAATTCTTCCTTCCTTGCATTCGGGTTCGCCTTCACCCTAAAAGAAGACCGGGAAATAGAATATAAAATTCTCCCTTTCTCACACCAATCTTTTCCAGAATTTATCAATTTAGGATTCATCCTAGGAATTTTATCCCGAATCCTAAGCAGGGATAAGTCTGCGCCTAACACGCGCTGCCGGTTTAGTCTTTCTCCGAAGAAGAAGACACCAGAGTTCGATTCTGGGGTATTCTATCCTGAAACCTAAGCAAGGATAAGTCTGCGCTTAACCCGCGCTGCCGGTTAGTTCTTAACTGTTAAAAAGAACACCCGCCCACATATTCAACATTGTGGCAGGTTGTTATTAATAACACCAAAATCCACGCCTTACACGCATGGGGAATTTCATCCTGAATCCTAAGAAAGGATATGCCGACGCCTAAAACGTATCGCCGGGTTAGTCTTTCTCCGTAGAAAAAGACACCAGAATATCAGTCTGGGGTATTTTATCCCGAAGCCTAAGTAGGGATAAGTCAGCGTCTTAAGCAGGGATAAGTCTGCGCCTAACACGCGCTGCCGGTTTAGTCTTTCTCCGAAGAAGAAGACACCAGAATTCGATTCTGGGGTATTCTATCCCGAAACCTAAGCAGGGATAAGTCTGCGCCTAACCCGTGCTGCCGGTTAGTTCTTAACTGTTAAAAAGAACACCCGCCCACATATTCAACATTGTGGCAGGTTGTTATTAATAACACCAAAATCCACGCCTTACACGCATGGGGAATTTCATCCTGAATCCTAAGAAAGGATATGCCGACGCCTAAAACCCGAAGAAAAAGACACCAGAATATCAGTCTGGGGTATTTTATCCCGAAGCCTAAGTAGGGATAAGTCAGCGTCTAATACACGTTGCCGGGTAGCCTATTCCCGTAATAATAGCGAAGCCTATGTATTTGACGTCATAGCACAAAGTCTCAGAGAATTCACTCTCTTAGCGCAACGTTACATGCGGAACGGATTTAGACAATCTGCATGCTAGCCCGACTCAAATGGTAGTCGGTAAAGGCTTATCAAACCCGTTGAAGGCTGGGGGTTAGCCAAAAATCCTAAAGTCAATGCCTAACACGTGTTGCCGGGTAGCATGTTCCCCTAACAATGGCGAAGTCTACGTATTCGAAGTCGTAGCATCAAGTCTAAGGGAGTTCATTCCTTTAGCACAACGTCACATGCGGAACGGACTTAAAACAATCCGCATGTAAGCCCGACTCAAATGGTAGTCGGTAAAGGCTAATCAAATCCGTTGAAGGTTGGGGATTAGCCAAAAATCCTAAAGTCAACGCCTAACACGCGTTGTCGGGTAGCCTGTTCCCGTAACAATGGCGAAGTCTACGTATTCAATATCGTAGCATTAAAAGGGTTAACTCTTTTAGCATAACGTCACATGCGGAACGGACTTAAACAATCCGCATGCTAGCCCGACTCAAACGGTAGTCGGTAAAGGCTTATCAAACCCGTTGATGGCTAAGAATTTGCAAAAAATTCTATAAATGCAAGTCATTGAAGCATCATCTTCATTAGTTGGTTTCGTGACCTAGACATCCAACAAATTCGGGATAAGATCCACACGTGCAGATGAATCAGCTTTACTAGTTGGTCCTGCAGCCCAATATTTAGGACCACCATGCTCCAATACCTCAAGAGCTTAAACTGAGTATACTCCAACAAACGTCAAGCGATCCGAAACCCTAGGGTCAACGCCGGTCAACGCGTAACCCTAGGTCAACGTCAGTCAACGCGTTGCGATCAAAAAGTTAACGTATGACGTTCGAAACCCTAGGTCAACGTCGGTCAACGTGTAACCCTAGGTCAACGCCAGTCAATGCGTTGCGATCAAAAAGTCAACGTACGACGTTCAAAATCCTAGGGTCAACGCTGGTCAACGCGAAACCCTAGGTTAACGCCAGTCAACGTGTTGCGAGCAAAAAGTCAACACGAGTCAAGCTAAACCAGTATTGAACCAAGTTGAACCAGTTCTGAACCAGTTTGAATCAGATTTGAACTAAAATTCAAATTAGAGCTAAACCAAGTGTCGAAACGACTTCAAATCAACCGACGGCCGGTTCAGATCATTCTTAATACTCCAAAAAGTATACGAGTATAAACTGCTTCTTAATACTCCGAAAAGTATACGAGTATAAACTGCTTCTTAATACTCTGAAAAGTATACGAGTATAAACTGCTTCTTAATACTCGGAAAAGTATACGAGTATAAACTGCTTCTTAATACTCCGAAAAGTATATGAGTATAAACTGCTTCTTAATACTCCAATAAGGTATACGAGTATAAACTATTCCCTATTTTCGGTTGAGAAGTTTCTGGAGAATATTTTTCTAAAAATATTATTAAGGATAACTCAACAACACTACGCCGAACAACACCAACAATCGATGGCCAGCTCTATGTTGAATCAGCAAACACGAGCTAAAGATCAGAAAATCAGGAATCGACTTCAAGTTCAAAATTCCGACAACGGTCAGACAATAAATGCAGCACCGGAACCCTTACAGACATTCGACAAAGTACCGAATAGCCTGAAGGATTGAAAGAATCAAGAACAGAAGCCATTCCAAGGTCCCGTTACACCGACTGAAGGTTGGGACAATCATATCCAAAGTATTCCAGACTCTTCTATAAAAGAACGATACTGAAATACTTTGGAGGGGGTATCTGTAGGCGTATAAAACTGCTTATAGGTCCCTTAACACAGCTCGGCACGATGATTCGACAAACCAACGAACCATCGGGTGACGTATCTAAACACGAGCGTTAATCCGCAATACCGAAGCCAAGTGACACGCAACAAAGCGGATTAACGAGGCGACGAGGCTAACGAACCGCATGCAAACAACGGAATACATCAACTCGCATGCGGAATCAAGCTAACGGTTCAGTGAGTCAACGAGTCATCCAACTGTATAACGGATTCGAACTCGAACTCCAAGGCGGGTTTACTGCCAAATCGGGATCCAGACTGCCAAATCAGAGTTCAGATCAACGACAAAGCGAATTTACTGCCATATCGGGATCCGAACTGTCAAATCAGAGTCCAGATCAACAATAAAACTCGGATAAACCGTGAAACCGGACAACGGACACAACGACGAACACTCGGCCAAAACCAAGCCACCCAAGGGTGGCTCGAGCCACCCCTAGGTGGCTCGGCCATAGCCGAGCCACCGGGGGGTGGCTCGGTGGCCGAGCCACACTCAGATCTGGGCCCAGATCCGCTTTCAGAGACTATAAATAGAGGAGTAAGAGCTTATTTTCAAGGGGTTGGAACTTTTGGAGCCGAAACTCTGCCGGATTGAGAACTCACCTTCGGATTTTCAAGCTTTGAAGACTTGGACACTTTCAGATCTGGTTCTTGGCGAGCATCCACGTCAAACTTCGGATTTTCAAGCTTTGAAGACTTGGACACTTTCAGATCTGGTTCTTGGCGAGCATCCACGTCAAAAAAGGCAGGAGTTCGAGAGATCAGATCTGAGATCCACACGGTAATACTCCGGATCAAAACTTGGTTTTTGATCCCGAGAAGGCTATTATTTCCTTGGTGAAATAGTACCTCCGGCTATTATTTCCTTCGTGAAATAGCACCCGTCATACCGTGTAGATACGACCGGATCTAGATCGCGCGGTGGTCCACGGATTAACCCCGGTGCAGGCGAAGAACCCACAGAAGCGAGATACCGCAAAACAGGATCTCGTGATTCGTTCGACATAAAAGGAAAGTTGTAATTTTCATTTTCTTTTGATTTGGTGAAATAGTACCCCCGGCTGTTATTTCCTTCGTGAAATAGCACCCGTCATACCGTGTAGATACGACCGGATCTAGATCGCGCGGTGGTCCACGGATTAACCCCGGCGCAGGTGAAGAACCCACAGAAGCGAGAGACTGCAAAACAGGATCTCGCAATTCGTTCGACATAATAGGAAAGTTGTAGTTTTCATTTTCTTTTGATTTTTTTGTAACCGGATCTTACACAAAGACCGGATCTTTGTAACCAATAAACTGTTAACAAAGTAATCAATGGAATCATCAACGAAGAAAATAATTTTTCCCGCGAACACTAAGGAATAGACTTTCCATGTCATCCTAGTTGTTGACGCTCCATGGTTTGAGACATCGACACCAATCGAAGGCGGCCCTACAAAGGGGGCTTACGAATGACCGAATCATCAAGGGCTCATTACCAGAAATCATACCTAAGTGAGACTTGAAGTAGATCAAGTGTTGAGTGGGAGAAGCTTTCCTGTCGAATGGTGTGAAATTGAGCAAACTGAACTTTGGGGGTATGCAATTGACTCCCACTCTCTCGGATATGGTTACGGAATACCGGTATTTTTCACCTCTTGAGCCGACATCAAGGCATTGATCTTGTTCTCAAGATCTTCCGTCATTTTATTATCTTCATCCTTATTTTTCTTCGGGGGACGTTGAGGAGGATCAACCAGACCACCCCCAGTGTTATGGTTATTAGGAGGAGGATCAGCAAAAATATGTTCATCCACATCTGTGTCACTATCATCTGCGTCGTTTTGAGCATGACGGCTAGATTCAGCTCACTGACTTGACTCAGGTTGTTGAGACTGAGTTTGCAGCTCCCTCATTTGTTGCATGGCTAATTCCATCTCCATCTTCATTTCAGCTCAAATTTCTTCTTGCTGATTAGCCAGAGCTTCTTGAAGCATTTTAGTCAATTGATCAAGTGTGATGGTGAATGCCTCCCTAGCTTGCCCTATATTGGATGTTGTATCATCGGAAGCAACAGCAAAACAAGTATCTGAGGCCTCATCATCTGAGGATAGCCCTTCGTGCATTCTCCTATAATCTCTGAGTCTAGTTGCCCTTAGCTGTAGCCGTGACATTCTTTGAGAGAGCCTCTGATCAACTCTTCCTCCTTGAGAAACATCGGGGTCAGAATTGGTAGCCTACTATTTCCCTTTATCAGTCATGTTGATGGTGGCTTCTGGTAATCTATCTTGAACGGCTGATCTTTTCCTGTAGAAATGTCTTGGTTTGGGCCTTGACGCTTCGGTGGAAAGTTTTTGAAATACAAAGACCCTTTTTGGAGTGGTTCTGGAGCAACTACGTCCAGACAATACTGCTCTGATGATCCTTTCACATGAGCAATGAGGGATCATTTCTCGGACAGTCCACTTTTGAGACTTATTCACACCCCCAATCTGATAGTACAACTCATCGATATGATGACCGGAGCAACCTATCAGCTGTTGGTTTAACTCCCTGGGTATGATGTTGTCTTTTTACATATTCGCTTTCTTCCGGGGATGTGAAGCCTTTTTGGCGTTCTCAGAAGTCGCACATTTAGACCCACCCTCTTGCGAGTGTGGACTCTCAACGGGCTCCTGGGTTTCAACATGCACCCCAAAGCAGGTGGTTATAGGAACTTTCTCAGCTTGGGATTGCTTTGACTTGGTGGGAGGACATGTGTGACCCCCAGTCTAAAGAATCACTTGGGATTTGTTCACTAGACCTAAGCATTCTTTGACCAAAGCTTTGCCTCGACCTTCATGCAAAGGACCAAGACAATCCGTCATTGTAATTTTGAACTTTGATAGGTCAGGACTGACCCAAGGTTCCACTGGTGGTATAGCAGATATAATTGCAGCAGACGGGTGAGGAACGGACGTCGACGGAGTTGAAGAAGTGGTCTCAGGAACTTGGCTTTGACCGAGACACTGGTTAGTGTCTCGGACAAGGCCCCTTTGGCTGAAACACTGGTTAGTGTCTTGGTTGAAGGGAATAGCCTCCGAGTCTGATTTTCATGCAATTTTGAATTTTGGAATCTATACTTTGCAGGCTTTTTGTGGTTCTTTGGCCACCGTTTCCCTCTTCATTTCTTGTGTCTTCTGCGTAAGGACACGGGCACGCGGCATTTGCATGATACTTTTTGATGCGTTTCTTGAGAGTTGAATGTGTCCTTTTGACTTGGACTCATTCCTCAACCGATGGCTTAGCAGAAATGTTGGTGGTTTGTCTTAGAGGCAACTAGATCACTCGATGCCCCTTTGATTCTAGATTCACGTAGTAGCAAACTCCGTCAATTTGTTCCATAGCCTTAGCTAGCTAACAAGCGCAGTGCTGGCGTTGTCTCTGACAAGCCCTCTTCGTCAGAGTTGGTGAATTTTCATTCAACAACTTCTTAACTTGAGAGAAGTCGTTATGAGCAGAGGTTCTGACATTGTCAATCATCGGAGAAGCGTTGCGAGGGGAAGCCTCAACAATGATTGCATGAGAGTCATCACCCGTAACCTTCATTAAAATTGATGATTGAAACACCTTCTTCACGAACGAAATATTCCTATATTTGCAAGATGAGGAAGATCTTGAGGAGGACGAGGAGAGATATTCCTCAAACTTTGCTTAGTCGAACTCGTACTCGATCGTAGATTCAACCTAGATCTTAATCGGTTGCGACACGATGGTCTCAGCAGTAAGACCATTAGCTCCCACTGTGGTCGCCAGCGTGTTTGCATTGAAATTTATTATATTTTCTTAACTCAATACAAATCATTTATCGAATACAATGAATTCAAAAAAAAAACAAGTCTTTTTATAAGACTTCTTGTTACAAATAAATAACCTCCTAGAAACACATACAGAGGACGTTTATTACCCGCTACTTGTGTGAGATCTTTGCTTGTGCCTGGAGTGCGTTAGCCCATAGACGACCGAATCACAGATCCAAGTTGAATCATGGCAAAAGGCTTAAGGTCGACATTTTGTTTTAGAAACAAGGACAGAAGTGAATATCTCAATAAGGTAAGATAAAACACTCTTCTCAAGATCAAGTCAAAGTTTAGATTTTGAGAAAGCGCCGAAGGCTCTTGGAAGTGATTGAAATTGATGAAGACTCTCTCACTTGCTCAAAATTCACTAAATTACTCAAGTCTCTGTCTTTTCTACCCTTTATTCCCTCCACCTCGTGCATATGGGTGATAGTGAAGCATTTATAGTCCCTAAAAGCAGTTACTGAAGGTAGAAAGTCAAAACAAAGCTAACAGACAACCCATGTTTCCGAGACAGTTTTCGTGTCTCGAAAACTATGGGTTGTCTTATAGTTTTTTAGACACATTCCCTGTCTCGGAAGAAAGAGTTCAGCCAGTCCATTTTGTAACTGAATTCCCACGCTTAAGTGTCATTATTTATGCAATTATGAGCGTGCTTTTTGTTTGTAACGGTCCTCCCACGTTCACACACGATCCCTAGCAGTTATAAAGCCATGTGGACCGCACAAAACCTAAGAAATCTATCAGAAAATGCATTGTCGGCTTCTCAGTATGTGAGACACCCTAAGGTGTCTCGCGCTTCCGAGACACCATTGGTGTCTCCCACTTTCGAGATAGTTCGTGATGCCTTTGATATTGTGGCTTTAACTCTCTCGTCTGATCTTAGAATGAGGTAATTAAAGATGTGTTGGAAAGCTGGAGAAGAGACTTACAACTTTTATCTTTTTAAGATTCTTTAGAATCGAATCGTATCTTGGCTGAAATGTCCGAGACACCTTTGGTGTCTCGTACTTCCGAGACAGTTTGTGTTGTCTCCGGTATTTTGGTTCTAACTCTCTCGTTCGATATCAGAATAAGGTGATCCAAGATATGTTGAAAATCTGGAGAAGATATCTACAACCTCACATAGGCAAGACATACATGGTGTGGGCGAGACACACGTGGTGCTTAGTCCTTTGTGGGTAAAACCCAGCTCTTGATTGAGTCATTTCTTCATTGTTTTGTCGTTCCATTAACTCGTATGCTTCGCCGATTTGCATCATGAACTTGTTAGCTTCCCTACGGCATCAGATGATCATCCTTGACTCAGGTAATGATGTTTATTATCTTTTTTCCATCTCGAGCTATGTGCGGGAACCTATAGATAATTTTTGATGCCTACAAGCATCTCTCCGGGTGGCGGGCGTTCGATTGTTCCTCCTACTGAGGACGACAAGGTGAGAGTGAGAATGTTGGCCCTCTGCCTTAAAAAATCCCTAAGAGAAAACTGAGGGGCGAGGAGTCGGGCTCGTCCATGAGATCCCGGAAGAGGTTTAGGGGGAATCTTGACCCTAAGGAGGTAGGTGGCTTGAGGTCATGCGTGGCAGAGATCACTGCCCAGCTAGCGAGGCAAAGGGTGAAGGCCAAGAAGGTGAAGGCTAAGAAGGACCAAGGGCTCAGTAGGCCAACTGGGCAAGTCCAGTTGGCTTGGCTGAAGAGCAACAGCCGACTGAGATTCTCGTTATCGATGACGCTTCCCCTCCTAGGCCAGAGGGAATGGCCCAAGTAGTCATGGCTGCTGAAGTTAGGGCCCTTTCTAAGGAGACATTCGACCCGAGCCCTAGGCCCGAGCTATCTTAGCAGGCTAGGCAAGGAGCACTGTCGAGACTCGGGAGGCGAGCGAAGAAACAAGCGGCGCCCCTTCTGGATCTATGCGGATGAGGCTGGTGAAGAGCCAGGGATAGCCACTGCCCATTGTCCGGCCATGGAATTGCGGGACTTGATCTCCAAGTCTAGGAGAAGTCCAGGGGGATGCTGATTAGCGTGCCACCGTTTCCCTATTCGCCTAGGAGGGAGGTGACTGATGGTAGTAGATTCATCACGGAGTAGCCTCTTGATAAAGAGAACTCGGTCTTGGGGTCAACAACTTCCTAAGTTTGGGATGTCCAATAGTTTGCCCTCTCGAGGGATGTGGCGCTCTTGTAGGAGATGCCTACAGTCGGCTTGCACTTGGCTCTCAAGAGCTACTTTGTTCGGGGCGCATTGCTAGAGTCGAAGTTGTTCTAGCGGCTTTCATGCATGCACAACTACCCTCCTGAGTGGCAGGCTGAGTTGCTGAGTTAGCTAAGGAGAAGTTGGCTAGGGAGGAAGCTGAGAAGAGGGTCACCATCTTGGAGGCTGAGCTGAACAATAATGAGGGCAGCTGGCGCTGGGAGCTGGACACAAAAGAAAAAAAAATCCTTAGGGGTCCAGATCTCATGGTGCCAAGCAGGCGGCTTCTATTGACAAGCTCCAAGGCGAGGTGACCCAGCAAAAGGAGGAGGTCAACCACCTCTAGTAGGGAATTTCTGAGCAGGACGGTTGGATGACTTCTTAAGAGGGGGAGGTCGAGTTCGAGAGGTGCCTAAAGGTGGCGGCCGAAGAGGATGCTCACTCAAATCATCTCTCAGCCGAACAACTAAGGTGATACCTCGAGGAGGAGTGGTCGACCAGGCATCTACGAAAATTGTTAAGGACCTTGAGGATCGACTTGCTCGCTTGGATTCGGAGTAGTATAGGGCGAAAGTGGTCGACGACTGGTGCTAGGGCCCCTTGGGTAAAACTGAGGTGGCCTTGGCTTGCAAGGCTAGCGTCGACTACTTGGCCTCACTAATCCCTCCTGGCTCTTTTCCCACACCTGATCGCCTTTACTCCTAGTGTCTCTTGTTGTCTCGACCTCCTAAAGGAGATCGAGGTGAGTGGAGGGGCCTAGAACTGGCGTTGGACGATGGGGATGATGATGATGAGTTAGGAGATAACCCCGGAGAAGTCCCTCTCACTTCCTCTTCTGTAGCTCCCACCCCCGCAACCTTCACAGAGGACCTCCCAAGCCTTACTCCCGACCCTAGCTGAGAGATCTGAGGGCTTGTATCTTTTTCTTTTTCTTCACTTTTGTAAATATCGATATGGATAATGTAATGATGTTTGTAATAATGTTTGGAATAAAGATTTAGACTTTGCTCTCATTCTAGAGTCTGCCTTCAATTATTCCTCATTTTTGCATTATTTGCTTGTAGCTTTGTTCTGATTAAGAGAACAAATGTTGATTATTGTGGGTCGATCATGTTGTGATGACCCGAGTGTTAAGGGGTCAGGATGATTGGCTCGTTTGTATTTTCTCTTATTAATGAGATGTCTCAGTCTCTTTGTTATGGAAGACCGAATGGTTGAACTTCATACCTTAGGTTTACTCATGATGACACCAAGGTCTTAGGGTACATGCATTAGACTTAATAAGGATGCCAAGGTATTTTTAGTAAATGATAATGTGTAGATTAGGTGCCCAGGACTTAATGTGAATGCCTGGGTCTTTTGGTAAATTGATAACCTGGAGGTTGGGTGCCCAGGACTTAATGTGGATGCCTGGGTCTTCTAGCCCTGTTGTGTTGATCGAGTGATAATGTGGGAGTCAACCGACGGGCAAGTGTGCCTAGGGTTTACCCTGAGAAGGCTCTGAGGTCTTTTTGAAAAAATGACAACCCAAAAGTTAGGTGCCCATGACTTAATGTGGATGCCTGGATCTTCTGGCCCTGTTGTGTTGGTCGAGTGATAATGTGGGAGTCGACTGATGGGCAAGTGTGCCTTGGGTTTACCCTGAGAAGGCGCTAAGGTCTTTTTAGTAAAACGACAACCCAGAGGTTGAGTGCCCAGGACTTAATATGGTTGCCTGGGTATTCTGGTCCTGTTATGTCGGTCGAGTGATAATGAGGGAGTCAACCAATAGGCAAGTGTGTCATGGGTTTACCCTAAGAAGATACTAAGGTCTTAGGATTCCTGCTTTGATTTGGCACTACGAGAGTGTGAAATAAGAGTTGTCAAAAAAGATTTCATAAATAATTATGGATGAAATTTTTGTGCTAAATTATTAAAAGTATTTTCTCAAATGCTCAACATTCCAGGGCTATTGTAGGATTCTTTCGTCCAGAGCCCTTAGTCGATAGGTTCATGCTCGCAGCTCCCTAAGGATTGTGTACGGGCCTTCCCAGTTGGGAGTTAGCTTGCCTCTCTAAGTGTCTTTGTCAAAAGCTGCTTTGCGGAGGATGAGGTCACCAGCGTTGAATCTCCTAGGTCGGATCTTGATGTTGTAGTACCATGCGATTCGTTGTTGGTTGATGACTTGGGTCTGAAGCTCTTTCTCTCAGGTTTCATTTAGGAGATCGAACCTGACCCGAAGCCCTTCTCAATTCAAGTCCTCGTCAAGTTATTGTAGTCAGATGGCCGACATGCCCACTTCAACTGGAGTGACCATCTCAGCACCATAAGTTAGTTTGAATGGAGTCTCCCCAGTTGAGTTCTTATGATTTGTGCGGTATGACCAGAGGATACCAGGCAACTCTTCAACCCAGTTCCCTACCACCATGTTCACATTCTTCTTCAATGCTTGCAGGATGCATTTGTTGGTAGCCTCTGCAAGTCCGGTAGATTTGGGGTGGGCGACTGAGGAGAACTTAAGGCGAATGTTGTACTCCTTGCAAAATCTTCAGAAGCCTCTGCTATCAAACTGAGTGCTGTTGTGTGATAAAGAATAGGGGAACACCAAAGCGGCAGACAATGGACTTCCATACAAAACTTGTGATGTTGCTTTCATCAATTTTGGCCAGGGGTTCAGCTTCAATCCATTTGGTGAAGTAGTCATTTGCCACAATGAGAAACTTCCTCTTTCCCGAAAATATAGAGAGAGGACCTAACAGATCTAGTCCCCATTGAGCAAATGGTGTAGGACTCAGGATGGAAGTTAGTTCGGTGGCCGTTGTTCAGGGGATGGATGAGAAAAACTGACACTTCTTGCATTGAGAGACGAGTCACCTTGACTCAGCTAAGATGGTAGGCCAGTAGTACCCTTGGTGGATGACTTTCTGTATAAGGGTTCGGACCCATGAATCTCCCTGAGAACATAACTGGCCTGTGGTGGCCGAAAGCACCATAGATAGGGTCCTACACTGCTACTCAAGTATGACATCACGTAGAGCTATCCATCTATCATGAGATAGCAGCGAGAATTCCTTTATAGACGCTTAGCTTTGATATGGTCTTCAGGAAAGGTGCCCTGTGTTAGGTAGAGGGTAATAGGATCCAGCCAACAGGGCATCGCAGGTACTACTGTCTGCATGATGGTCTCTGGTGACTTGGAAATGTTGGGTTGCTCGAGGGTGTCGGTGTAAATAGGCCCCGGCCTGATTCTTGAGCTTGTCAACCCGAGCTTGGAGAGGACATCCATCCAGGTGTTGAGAGCCTGGGGGACTTGGGCTATCTTGATATCCAAGAAACTGGTTAATAGCTCCTTAGCAGCTTTGAGATATAAGACCATCCTCGGGTCTTTAGCCGCATATCGCTCATTCACTTGATGGACGACTAATTGTGAGTCGACTAATATATAGAGGCATTCCGCCTTGAGTGCTTGTGTCACTCGAAGGCCAGCAAAAAGAGCTTCATATTCGATTTCATTGTTTGAGGACTTAGAATCAAAGGAGATGGAGTGTTCGTGCATCAACCCGCCTGGGCTTCGTAAGACCACTCTTGCTCCTCTGTCGGTTTCTTCGGAGGACCCGTCCACCTTCATCAACCACCAAGAAGCAAACTCGGGTGAATCATGCTCCAGAGTGCGATGGATCTGTGGGGCAGGCACTCGGACTGCTAGAAGTGCTGGAGTCTCTTGTTGAGTCAACTGTGAGGGAGTGGCTGGCTCATCGCTTGATGAGGGCGACTCGATCAGAAAGTCGGCCAATGCTTGAACTTTGATAGTTGTCTTGGGTTCGAACTACACATCATGCTCGCTGAGTTCGACTACCCATTCGACCACTCTCCCAAAAGTTGTGGGGCTGCCTAGCACTTTCTTCAGAGGTCGACTTGTCCTTTCAATTATGGCAAGGGCCTAGAAGTAAGGGCGGAGTCTCCTCGTAGTAGTGATTAGGGTGAAGGTAGCCTTTTCAATGAGGGGGTAGTTGAGTTCGCCCGCTTTGAGGATCTGGCTCTCGTAGTACATGGGCTTTTGAATGTTCTCTTCTTCTCAAACAAGAATGGAGCTGACGGGTTCGGGGGAGATGGCCATGTATAGGTAAAAAGTCTCCCATTCTATGGGCTGGCTCAGCAGTAGTTTGATACTCAAGTAGGTCTTGAGATCCTGAAAAGTTGCATTGCATTGAGCCATCCAAATCATGCTCTCCTTCAAGTTCTTGCTTCCCTTTAAAGTTTTAAAGAATGGGAGGCTCCTCTTGGCAGATTTGGAGAGGAATTGATCCAGCGCTGCTATCCTCCTGTTTAGCTTCTAGATATCCTTCAATGTGCACGGCTCGAGCAGTCGCTCCATGGTAGTTATCTTCTCGGGGTTGATCTCTATGCCTCTCTGGGTGAGCATGAACCCCAGGAATTTTCCCGATTGCACCCCAAATTAGGCACACTTGGTGGGACTGAGCCTCATTCGATAGCACCGAAGAGTAGAGAAGGTCTCGTCCAAATCTAATATGTGGACCAATGCTTGCTTTGACTTCACCAGCAGGTCGTTCACATAAGCTTCCAGATTACGGCCGATCTGGTGCTTAAAGACCTTGTTGACAAGCCTCTAATATGTAGCCCCACCGTTCTTTAGACCAAATAGTATCATCTTGTAGCAATATGTCCCCAAGTTGGTGATAAAGGAGGTCTTCTCCTAATCATGTTTCGCCATGAAAATTTGATTATAGCCGGAGAAGGCATCCATGAAGCTAAGCAGCTCATGCCCCGCACTCTCGTCAACCAGCTGATCAATGTGGGGCAGGGGATAGTTTTCCTTGGGACAAGCTTTGTTGAGGTTGGTGAAGTCCATGCACATCCTTCATTTGTTTAACGCCTTCTTCACCAATACCACATTGGTCAGCCATTCCGAGTATTGGACTTCCCGGATAAAACCAGCTCTCAGGAGCCATTCGACTTCGTCGGCAACCGACTTTTGTCGTTCTTGACTGAGATGTCTCTTCTTTTGTCGCACATGCTTAGTGTGCCTGTCGACAACCAACTCATGGCTTATCACCTCGGGGGGGACCCCCGGCATATCCTCGGGACCCCAGGAGAACACATTAGCTATTTCCTAGAAGAATTTCGTCAATGCTCCTCGCAAGGGCTCTACTAGGCTAGCCCTAATTTTGACCATCTTCCGTCCTTCTTGATTAATTGGTATGTCTTGAATCTCTTCCACCGGCGCCATCCTTTACTGCTTCGTTGATTTTTCCAACCGAAGGCAGCCTTTCTCAACAGGCAAGGCATCTTGCACACCCTTATCCTTGATCAAGAGTAGGTAACAGGACCTGGCTGTTAGGACTCATATTTATGAGCCTACTTTTTAATCTATTTTTGATGATTAACAAACAATTTATAATCTTTTTTCTTGTATTTGTGTTTCCTCTAATATGTTGGAGGTTGGTTGGAGTTGCGCCTACATGATCATAACCATTGAGGATGGAAGAAAATTGGAATGAAGCCGGCGTAATTCAAGTCAAGTCAATGACATTATCACTTCATCCCTGCTACCAAGATCGAGCTTAATGAAGATCACATTACGTAGTATAGGTATAGTATTTTTAGTTTAGGTGTTCACTTTATATGTTATGCTTAAAAGCTCAAACTACACACACATTTGTTTCGATTTATTGCCATTTTCAGATTATAGACTTAATTATACTATTTTATATCTTTATTTAAGTCCATTAATCTATTGAAAAGTATCTCAAAACTTGTTTGTAGAAATTTTATCAAAATCAAGTATTTAACAAACTCGCATTTTTGACCCTTTTGCAAAATAGTGAATTTTTACCCTTGGGAAATGATATTTTAGAAATTCCTTTTCTAATATGTTTATTTTTAGATATATAAATATTTCCCCAATTTTTATTATTTTTGGAGTTGATTTACTATTTTAAATCAAATTTACAAAATCAACTCTTCAAGAAATTTTAGAAACTGGAATATCTATTTTTTGGTCAATGGGTTTTCACAAATACAAAGTGATATTTTAAAAATTTATTCTCTAACATGTTTATCTTCATGTGTATAAATGTTTTCCAAAGTTTTACTATTTTTGGTGTTGATTTGCTATTTTAAATTGAATTTAGAAAATTAGTTTCTCAAAATTTTAGCAAACCTGTGTATCGGTTATAAGTCGACCGATTCTTAAAATCGGTCAACCAATCAACTCTTGGTAGGCAACTGATGTCATTTTTTATTCGAACAACCATAGATATTTTCTAGCATTTATTTTTCATACAAATTAGTCGACTGATATGTTTCATCAATCGACCGATCAACAGTAAAATGGCTATAACGGCTAGTTTTTGGCTGTTTTCTTTTGAGAGGCTATATATATCCCTCATAACTCATTTGTTTCTTCGTGAAAGTTTAGAAAATGGTTTTGCGAGTTTTTTTAAGGGGTTTTAAGAGAAAATCAAGTGTATTTGTTTGTTTGGAGGAGTTTAACAAGGAGAAGGATTTCATCTTCAAATCTCTAGCTCTCTTTGTTTAGAGAAATTTTTCTAAACTCTTTAATCTAGCTAATTTAATTTTTGATTCTCATATTATTTATGTTAGATTGATTTGAGTTTGATTTTTTCTTTTCTCATTGATTACACACACAACCACTTAAGCTTAAGTATTTCACAGATAGTATATTTGGGTTGTGAGTAATTCGTTAAGTGAGCTTAAATTTCATTCTCATCCTTGTTAGAGAACAAATATATATTTGTACTAATTGTCGAATCATATTGTAATACATAAGGACACTTAGAGGAGTGATTAGGAGAGACCGGGGTCAATTCCAAGAGGAGTAGGTTGGTTGCAAAGCCTAGGGTGATGTAGTAATTTTAAGCACTTGAGAAAGGTGATACAGGTAGGCAAACACTTAGAGGAGTGTCTTTTGGGATTGACAATGTGTGAATTATAAAAGTTTTCAGTGAGCTTTAAAAACTGTCTGTGTAGTTATTTTGTGATAGTGGAGAATCTCCTCAAGGTGAGGACCGAACACGTAGGTCGAGTGTTAGACCGAACGTCGTAATCATATCGTTTGTTTGCATTTGGCTTTGGCGTATTTTTCTTGTGCATATTTTTATATCGCCCATTGTCTCAAAATTTATCGCCCATTATTTCAGTTGCTTATCCTTACATATTTATCTTGTATATCACATTGTTAGGATATTGTATTAGAAGTTTTTAATTTGGCATCACAAATCGGATTAGATTAGCAACTGCCATATTCACCCTCCCTCTAGGGTACTTTCACTGACCTCTCACTGGTTGCTCCTGACGACCCCGACTCTATTAGGAGTCAAAAAATTTAATATCTGGTGATAGGTCGACGAGATGGCCCATAAAAGGTAGAGGGCGGTTTAGCCCAAGATGACATTGTGGGCCGACTTGAGATTCATCACCAGGAATTGGACTTGGATGGTGGATTGCTTGAGGTACTCTTCAACCATTAAGGGGAGAGTAATCATTCCTTCGGGCAGGAGAGAATGGTCGGAGAATCTAATGAGTGCATCTCTACAGGGGAGTAGCCAAGATTTGTCAATGCCCATCTGGTTGAAGGCATCGACATATAGGATATCCACCGAGCTTCTAGTGTCAACCATGATCCTATTCACTTGGAAGCCATCAATCCTGGCTGTGATGACAATGGGGTCATCGTGAGGTGTCTCGATGACCTACAGGTCAGCGTCCCCAAAGTGAAACTACCCTAGAGGGAGGTGAATAGGGTAGTTGCTAATCTAATCCAATATTAACGCCAAATAAAAACTTATTAACTAATATATCCTAACAATGTGATATACAATTAGATATGCAAGGATATACAATTAAACTAAGGGCGATATAAACATAAGACAAAGGCGATAAGAAAATATACAAGAAAAAAAGTACACCAATGCCAAACTAAAACACAAATAAATGATCACGTAGTTCGGTCACCCTCGACCTACATCTCTGCTCCTCACCCTCGAGAAGAATCTCCATTATCAGAACAAAAAGCTACATAATCGCTTTTCAACGCTCACCAATAAACGTTTATAACTCACACACTTGTAATTATACAATACACCCTCTAAGTGTTGGTCTCTCACACGTTACCTTCCTCAAGTGCTTGGATTTATCACCTCTCCCTAGACTTTATAACTGACGTCACTCTTCTTGGATGACCCCGTCTCTCACTAACCACTTCTCTTGGTGTCCTTGTGTATTACAATGCGTTCTTAATAATGAAAGCTCAAATACAAAGGGTTTGTTCTCTAATACAATGTGAGAACGAAATTAAGCTCACTCTCAATGTACAACCCCATAATCTAATAATATACTATATGTTAAAATACTTAAGCTCAAGGGGTGTGTGTGTGTAAACAATGAGCAATAATCAAAACTAAAGTTAATATGAAATCTAGCTTAATGAAATGGTCAATCAACAAATATATAAAGCTAGAAATTGAGTTTAGAGAAAAACTTTTCTGAAAAACAAGAGTGAAAGACATTGAGATTGAAGCCCAAACACGAAATAGATGATCTCTTCTTCCTCTTGTGAAAACCACTTCACATAAACACTTGTAAAACACTTTAAAACACTAAACAAACTTGTCTAAAATTTGCATTTTATTTTTCTTAGTTAGTTCAGGAGTATGTGGGTAAGGGGTATACATAGGATTACAAAACAACGCCCAAAAACTAAGAAAATCCAATCAAAAAGACAAAAACCCAAAAAATCAGCAAACTAAAAAAACTATCCGTTACAGTGCTATCAGTTGACTGATATTGTTCATCAGTCGACTGATGAGCTGACCGTTACAGGCCGTTTATCCGCTATCAGTCAACTAATGAACTCATCAGTCGACTGATAGCCTACGTCGATCGACTGATGGTTCATCAGTCAACTGAGTAGAAACTTTCTGCTTTTCCATCCACTTTCATCAGCCGACAGATGATTTTATCAGTCGACTGATAACATGCATAAGGTATATCATGAACAGTAAATTTGAACTTTGAACCCCTTTAAAAAATAGCGAATAAATTCCAAAAAATATAAAACTTTAGGAAATATTTATAAACACAAAAATAAACATGTTACCAAAAAATTCAAATTGCATTTCTCATTTGTAAAAACTCATCACTTTACAAAATGGCCCAAAATACGAAAACTCAACAACACGTGATTTTGACAAAATATTTTCAAACAACTTTCAACCTTCTTTTGAATGGATTAATAGACTTTATAAAAGATATAAAATGATAAATGAGTCTTTTAATCCGTAAACACATATTGTGCAAATAAACATAATTTCATTGATTTAAAATTGTAAAGCTTGATTTTGTTGAAATCATTTCAAGCACATACAAACATGAAACAAATATGTGTGTATATATAATTATATTCATTTGTTTCATATTTATGTGGCTAAAACTTGAAGGCAATGAAAATAATGTGTGTGTATATTTTGAGCTCTAAGTATAAACACACAAAGTATAAACTAAAACTACAAAACTATTTACCCAAACTATAGGTCTTCAATGTAGCTCATCTTGGTTGCGGATGAAGCTTGATCTTGTATTTGACTTTGAGCTCATCATTACTTCATATTGATATCCACTAACCTTCTTTGAATGTCATCATTAAGCTTAATTCCAACCAACCTCCAATGGAGGATCTTTGTGTATATACCTAACAAGCAAATTAACACTTGACAAATATTGTTAGGAATTATTTGTTAATCATAAACACTAGATTAGATAGTAGGCTCATAAATATGAGACCTAACACAAAAGAGATGAGCTCCTCTACTCTCGACCTCTTGCCACACTGGGTGACCAACAATGCCCTCTTAGCATATCTCTTCCGGGCATTGTTAGACAACCCTCCAGCTGTAGGTGTAAAACCCCGTGAATTTAAATATTATGGTAAATAATAATAAATATTTTATATGATGATAAATAACATATTTTGATGTTTGAGTATACTAGGGATTGATTTGAGATCAATCCAATGTATATATATGAATATAGGAGTGAAATCATGCACAGCATGCACGAGCTTGAATCTGGAAAAACGACCAATTAAGAATATTTACATTTTATACACATATACAGTTATAATCAGGGAAAACTTAAAAATCAAAAGTTGTATGTCTCTTCAATGGCTCTCTAGCGCATCTTAAATCACCTCATTCTGAGTTCAGATATGAAAGTTATAGCCAAAACAACAAAGATATGCACAAACAGTTTTTCCCTGATAAGCCAACTTGCCCTAAGTCGCCTTATAAGTCGACTTACGAGCTGTTTTTTAGAATTTTTTTAGGTTTCGGGTCATATCCATTTTGTTTCATCTCAGGCTTATATATACTCGTTCAAACCCTTTTCTACAGCACTTTTTTCACGAGAATACAACAGCCGCCCCTCCTCTAAAACCCTAGTTCAAATCTTTTGAGTTTTTGAAAGAGTTTGATGAAGGATTCGTCGAGAGGAAGGCGAGATCTGTGTTTTTAGCAAAAGAAGAGATCTTGCACGCATGTTGGGAGGATCAACAGTGACTTAAGACAAGATTATCTTCGTCCAAACCCAACCCCATAGTTAAATAACTAGTTTAGATATTTAATATGATGTTTAATATCTGTTTTCATGTTTAAATCTTAACTTGTGATATTAAAAAAATAGATTTTTGATGTTGAAAATCAATTTAATACTAGATCAGTAACATTTTCTTGCTGTTTATGATAGAATCATGATCATGATCATTAGTTTTTCATTTAATTTCATTTTTAATCTTTTAAACATGCTTAACTCATGCAACAACCCTAGTTTAATGTTTAATTACCTTTTCATGTTAATTAATCATGCTTAAACCCTAGGTTTATGATACCTAAATAGCTTAGATATGTTCAAACGAATTTTTATGTCTCTGTTCATATTTATAAATGATCATGCTATGGCAATCATGTGACCTTTCATGTCTTTATTGAAATCTTGTATAATCATGTTGCTAACCCTAATTAGCTTTAATCTAAATGCTAAATCATGTGATCTGATCTCTGTGAATTAGTTGTACATGTTTATAACTTGTTTCCTAAGTTCCTTGTTGAATAGAATGAGTTTTGTTTGAGATATATCACGGAAAAACGTCAAAACAACAACCTGGAAGTCGACTTGCTGAAAGTCGACTTATGCCAGGCCATGAGTCGACTTACCATAAGTTGACTTGTCAGGTTTATAAGTCAACTTATGGGCAATTTTCTAGATTTTCCAGTTTTGTTTTGCACTGCTTTGAGACGAGCTCACAAGATTTTCGCCGCACATCGGTACACGTACATTCACACATACACAAGTACAGTGCCTTTGCACACACATGGGTATCCCAAGGGGGATTATGTTGAGTTTTGATCCGATTATAATAGAGTAGTGATTGTTCATACACTCGTTAGATATCATTAATGAGCACAGCTCAGTACTATATGGGATAGTACGTCGATATACCAGATATACACAGTTTATGCATTAGATGGATATTATTGATGAGCCTAGTTCATTGCTACCTGAGGTAGTGTGTTGATATTCCATATGTACAGGCCATTGAGTCGGGTTTGGATGCTTCGTATAGCAGTTCGTCCGCACGAGTGTGCGATGACGCTAGCAAGTCATCTATTTGTGGTGATTTGAGCCATCTATTTGGATACATAAATGGTAGTCCGTCCCGCACTCAGGCTACGTGCTGAGTTTACGATGAGACTAATGAGCCATGTACAGTTCAGGATACCTACAAGGTAGTCCGTGACTTTGAGATTGTTGATTTATAGCCCAAGTTTTAGGCGGATGTCAGTTATGAGTTTAACTCATCTTTGAGATATATGACTGAGATACTTTGCTCTTGATAGTGTACGAGATTATATGTTGGTATTTATTTTATCTCCCCATTGATTATGGAAGATATTATAAATATGATGCAATGATGTCTTTATATTTCTTTACTATTTTCTTTACTTGTTAGTTGGGATTAATGATTAGCGATTCACAATTTGAGATATATGGTATATACATGAGGGTTTTCTTGTTTGGATTATTTCGCTCGACGTACTACGTCTCGTGTTGTGGATTTCTAATTATTGATTTCATTTAGATTGTTTATCTCTAGATTGGTATTAATGTTTAGGCACCTACAATTTGAGACATATGATATATACATAAGAGTTTCCTTATTTGGATTATTTCACTTGACGTACTACGTCTCGTGTTGTAGGTTTCTAAATGTTAATCTCACTTGGATATGAGAAAAAATGATCTAGGTAGACTAGGCTTAATTGATAGAGTCTTCACTCCACCTAGTAGCCCTTCTCCTGAGAGCAGATGGAGGTAATCTTGATGTAGCGCTCTGACGCTCTTATTGTTGTTCTTTTTATTATTTTCTTTTCTTCCAGGTAGTACAGAGGTATGGAGAACCGCAGGATAACAGAGTTCTTACATAGTTATCGTTACATGAAGTTTTAGAGACTCCACAGTAGATTTTTATTATTATTATTTTTTAGACATTAGAGTTTCATTCTCATTTTGTAAAGGTAGTGTGCCTTAGTACGATTCTAGTTGATTCATATTGACATTCTCATTATTTCAGTTATCAGATGGGTTAAAGTTGAGATATGATTCTTTTATTTATGAGATATCTTTCCTATATCATGACTATTGTAATCATTTCCATACTTTGCCTGTTTTGTACCTGTACTTTTATTTGATTCCACTAGAGGATATTACTATGAATGGTGAAACGTGTTTATGCATAGTGTGGGTGCATGGTAGGTTTGACATCTCTAGGTTCACCTTGGACTGTAGCATTGTGTAAAACCAGGGGTGTCACAGTTGGTATCAGAGATCTAGTTCCTGTATCCTTAGGATCATCCTGCGTCGAGTTGTGGAGCTAGGATAGAGTTTCCTAGGATTTATGTATAGAGTCCGCTAAGAATTCCTAGAATGAGTGAGGATGTTATATACGTATATTTAAAAATTACAAAAAAAATTATGACTATCTTGTTTGAATTATAAGACATGAGATGAATGATAAGTGACATTATTTTTCCTATTTGATATTTGTTTTATCTTATTGCTTGAGATCCTAGTTATTATGTTTAACGAGCTCTACTTCTAAACCTATAGATGTCAGGAAGAGGACATGGTCGCAGAAGTTCTCGTACTCAGGGAGCTAGACAAGCCGATGCAGAGCCTGAGCCACAGTGGGCTCCGCAGTATTTAGTTGATCTCATAGCACCCTTAGCAGCTTGTTTAGCAGTAATAGAAGAGCAATTAGTGAATTAGACTCAGCAGGAGACACATAGTCAAAAGACACCTATTTAGGAAGAAATACCAGAAGAGACGCCAATGGATACACCACCACCAGCAGCTATAAAGGGAGCAGCTGAGGAGAAGGCATGGCTCCGTTTGTTGAGAGATATCAGAAGTTGAAGGCACCAGAGTTTCACGGCATGATGGATTCTATTATAGCACATAAGTGGAAGGAGGATGTGAGCAACATATTGGATATGCTTAATGTGTATATGGTACAAAAGTAGAGGCTAGTAGCTTTTAGCCTCAAAGGAGATGCAGAAGGGTGGTATCGATTTCGATTCACTCCGGAACAAAGGATGATGAAGTCATGGGAGACTTTTGTGTACTTCTTTAATGAGCAGTATATGTCGCTACAGCGAAAGCTGCGAAGGAGTTAGAGCTAGCCCGACTAGAGCAAAGAGACATGTCGGTGTCAGACTATGAGAGTAAAATCATGGCCCTACTCAGATTCACGGGCATGTGGCACAATGATAAGCGGCAGGCTCAGATGTTTTTTATGGGACTTTGTCCGAGTCTACGTCGATATCTCGTATCTAGGCAATTTCATTCAGTGCGGGAGGTGGCCGATGCAGCCATGGCGCAGGAGACTGAGACTGCATTGTTTCAAAAGAACAAAGAGAGTAACGCCAAGTCTGGACAACAAAATGACAAGGGCAAGG
>NC_033794.1:23870147-23904510 GCF_001876935.1 Asparagus officinalis
TTTTGATGGATCTGGAGGACCCCAACAGCAGGGTAAGGGATTTCAACATCAATAGTAAGGTCAGCATAAGAAAGGAGCAAAGCATGGTTCGACAGCGCCACAACAATGTAGGATTCAGGGTGCATGTTATAACTACAATAAGATCGTCCATAAGACCAGCGATTGTTGCAGTGCACTAGCAGGAGGCTAGCAAGGCAGAGGCCAGGGCTAGTAGTAGGGATAAGGACATGGTCAGTAGCAGAACCGTGATCATGGTCAGTAGTTTTAGGATCATAGTTACAGCCAGCAGCAGCAACAACAAAGGATAGAGGCACCACCTACCATTCTGAGGATTAAGGGGCCGACAGGCCAGATTCGAGCCATCCAGGAGATCTCTAAGGGACAGATAGTCTCATATGTTCCTCTACCAGTAGTGTAGCAGTCGCCAGCCACCGACAGGATGTACACGGTCGTACCACGTGTTCGTGGTGCGAGTAGAGCTATAGTGGAAGGTACTTTCTTAGTAAATTTCTTTCCCTCTCAGATCTTGTTTGATTCAGGAGCTTCACACTCTTTTATCTCTCATGCATTCATGGATAGACTCTAGCCAGTTGCACATCCTTTAGATGTTCCATTATCTATCTTTACTCCTTTAGGAGAGGTATCCCTATTAAAGAGTATTTGTAGGAGATTTGTCATTAGCCTAGATGACTCCGAGTTCATTATTGATTTGATTGTTTTGCGAATGTCAGAGTTCAATGTCACTCTTGGTATGAATTAGCTATCATTCTCCCATGTTAGTATCAACTATTTTGGTAAAACAGTCAGCTTGCAGGCGTCTGATGGATCTGAGTTGATAGTAACGACCTCACAGGGCAACCAATTTGTGGAGTCATTTCTAGCGTACATCGAGGAGGTGATACTGCGGGATAGTAGTGTCGATTTGAGCGAGACGCATGTGGTCTCAGATTATCAAGATGTCTTTCAGGACATACCGGATTTATCTCCAGTGAGAGAGGTCGAGTTTTGCATAGAGTTGTAGCCAGGCACATCACCTATATCCCGAGCACCCTATCACATAGCACCTGCTAAGATGAGGGAGCTACAGACTCAGTTACATGAGCTTTTGTCTCAGGGATTTATTCGTCAGAGTTATTCTCCGTGGGGAGTGCCGTCCTTTTCGTGAACAAGAAGGACGACAGCATGCGCCTGTGTATAGATTATCGCGAGTTGAACAAAGACACCATCCGGAATAGGTATCCACTATTGAGGATTAATGACTTGTTCGACCAGTTGTAGGGGGCATAGTGTTTCTCAAAGATAGATCTTCATTTTAGTTATCATCAGTTGCGAGTTCGGGAGATGGATATTCTCAAGACCGTCTTTCTGACTCAGTATGGGTCTTTCGAATTTTTGGTTATGCCATTTGGGTTGACCAATGCATCTGTAGTATTTATGGATTTAATGAACCAGGTTTTCTATCCTTATTTGGACAAGTTCATGATCATATTCATCAACGTCATCCTTATCTATTTGAGATCGGAAGCAGAGCACGAGCAGCATCTTCATTTGGCATTGTGGACTTTAAGGGAGCATCAGTTATACGCCAAGTTTAGCAAATATGAGTTTTGACTACCCGAGGTTAGATTTTTAGGCCAAATCATCAACAGAGTGGGTATAACAGTAGATTCCGCTAAGGTGGAGGTAGTACTTGATTGGGAGCAACCAAAGACTGTTTTAGATATTCACAGTTTCTTGGGTTTGGCCGACTATTACCGGATGTTCATTCAGGACTTCTCAAAGATTGTGACACCACTTACATACCTTACGAAGAAGGGTGTACAATTTGTTTGGGGTACAGAGTGCCAGGAGGCCTTTAAGAATTTGAAAGCTGTTAACATCAGCGCCAGTGTTGATCATTCTAAGAATTGATAGTAATACGAATCGCCGTGCGAGCACCCTTGATCACGGAATTATCAAGAGTGGGTTACGAAGAAAATAACAAAAGAACACACAAAAGAGTTGATTTAGGCAAAGGAAAATACATTCTCTAGATTATGAGAATTAATAGATTATAAATCTCTCTCTCACAATCTCTCTAGATCAAAGAACAACCTCCCTGATCTCTTTTCTAATTACAATCTGGTTGGCAAACCCTAGGAAAATCGTGTTTCTATTTTTATCAAATAGAAATCCTAAACAGTGCAGGAAACTAGGCTCATGCCCAAAACTACATCGCGGTCGACCATGGAGGTCGACCACGAAAGTATCACGGTCGACCGTGGATGATTCGCGATCGACCGAACCAAAACCCGAGAATAGTTTTGATTACAATCATGGCACGGTCGACCGTCGCAGTCGATCGGGATCTTGCGATCGACCACGGCGGTCGATCGCCTTCAGATCCAACTCCTCCTGAGCTTCGTGAACGTTCACGGTCGATCGTGGCTGATTCACGGTTGACCGTAGAAGAACCAGCAACCTTCTTCCTATTCTTTCCTGCAGTCTTCGACGTTGCCGCCCCTGACGACTTCTTCCACATCTCTATTCTTAAGATACAATGAGAATCATCTATCCTCACACTCCCGATAAGGATCACTAAGTTCCCAAAGTAAGGAAGAAGATACACCTGTATCATGGCTCCCCACTTTAGGAACTTAAAGTCCCGTTCAAGTTAGAACTAGAGTTGAGGGAACTCGTGAGCCCCTCCTTCTCTGTTGAATCACTTGGCTTTGCTAGGAACCTGACCTTGGCGTCCGATCAAAAATAATTCTTTAGTTCCTCATCTCGTCGTAGTCACTTTTCACTCCAAAATGCAATCCTCTTTCGATGACTTTTCTGGAAGTCTAATACACAATGAGACAAATTTCTTGCTTGCATTCACTAGCCTCTTCGCTCGCATCGCCGTCCCCAAGCTTGTCTCTCTCGAAAGAGATGCCGAACGAAATATAAACTTTTCACCGCCTTTGGTGAATGTATACTTTTGAACCCGCCTCTCGTAGATCACATATATATCCTATAAGTACGGATTGCCCAGTAGAATCTGACAAACATCCAATAGAATGATGTCGCATGTGACCTCGTTAATATATGACTCGTGGAGCAAAAATCTAACAGTGCATTAATCAACTACACTTTTGAACCCAGCTTCTGAACCAAGGCCTCGGATATCAAATTCTTCTCGCTACCCGGATCAATAATGGCATCAACCAAACTGGTCTTTACTTGCAACTTCAGCACAAAGAGCTACTCTCGGGGGGGTCTTCGTCCTCTTTCGTGGCATGTTTTCCTACCATAAGATTAAGACTGTTGTTGAGCTCTGTTATCCTCAGGACTTCTTTCGAACCTTGAGCTATCACATATGCATTTTTCTCCTCCTTCTTCTTCAATCCTCTTGGCTTGAGATGAGGATACTTCTCCCAGCACCGATCAGTAGCATGCCTTGTCTTCTCGTAATGACTACAAATCAGTTTTGCTTTCCCTAGATCACCCTTCAGCACCAATCAGCAACATGACATGTCTTCTCACAATGACTACAAATCAGTTCTGCTTTCCCTGGATCACCCTTCTTCTCCTTATATTTGGAACCACTAGACTTGTCTCTCGTCTGTTTGGAGTCTCCCTTAGTCTTGTTACCCTTCTTCTGCTTACCCTTAATGGCAATAGCCTTCACGCTCGCCTCTGTAATAGTCTCGACCATGAATAACTTTATCTCCTTCCGAATGTAATCACTCAATCCCGTCATATACTTCATAAACACAGAATATTCCTATGTCGTAATGTTGAGGACCATCGCCTGCTGCTGGAACTCCGTGGTGTATTCTTGAATGGTTTGATTGACTCTTTGGTATAAGCCGTACCACTTGTACCAACGCTCTTTAAGGAACCCTGCCGGATAGAATTGCTTCCTAAGTAGTTCCTTAAACTTGTTTCATGATACCGCATTCTTCTCCTACTTGCATAGGATTTCCACCATGTCAAGGCATGCCCCGAAAGCTTCAAAGTCACGAACATGAGCTTCTCCTTGGATGAATATCTGTAGAGTGTGAAATAGGTCTCCATCCACTCGATCCAATCATCAAGCTTCTCGACATTAACACTCCTGTCATAAACAGGAATCTCCACTTTGAAGTCTATCTTCAAATTATGGTAAGAATCCTTACCCCCCTGGTGTGAAACAGACCTAACAATACAGGCCTCCTCATCTAAATCAAAATCCTCGCCTTCTCTATCAGACTCCACAAGTTTCTTCTTGCCTTTCGAAGAAGATTTCTCCTTGTTTCCTTTGTCTTGGACAAGATTGACGAGCTGCACGAGGGTCGAACCCATTGCCTCCATCTGCTTCTCCAATGTATCTAGCCTTGCTGAGCTATATCCTTCAGTCATCTTCTTTTTCATTAATTTCGGGACTCCTTTCAATGAAATAAGGATCTCGCATAGCTTCTTATATTACGATCGAGTCAAGATCATGCACAGGATGCCCCCTTCGCAGGATCTAATCGCTCTGATACCAACTTGATATGAGTCATCGTTCGAGCACCCTTTTTCGTGGAATTATCAAGAGTGAGTTGCAAAGAAAATAACAGAAGAACACACAAAAGAGTTGATTTGGGCAAAGAAAATATCTTCTCTAGATTATGAGAATTAATAGATTACAAATCTCTCTCTCTCTCACACAATCTCTCTAGATCAAAGAACAACCTCCCTGATCTCTTTTCTGATTACAATCTGGTTGGTAAACCCTAGGAAAGTCGTGTTTCTATTTATATCAAATAGAAATCCTAAACAGTGCAGGAAACTAGGCCCATACACAAAAGTGCATCACTGTCGACCGTGGCAGTCGACCGCGAAAGTATCGGAGTCAACCGTGGATGATTCGTGGTCGAACGAACCAAAAACCGAGAGCAGTTTTGATTACAGTCATGATGCGGTCGACCGTGGTGGTACACCGGGATCTTGCGGTCGACCGTGGCAGGCGACCGCCTTCAGATCTAGCTCCTCCTGAACTTCGTGCATGTTCGTGATCGACCGTGGCTGATTTGCGGTCGACCGCAGAAGAACCAACAACCTTCTTCCTGTTCTTTCCTGCAGTCTTCGACGTTACCACCCCCGACGACTTCTTCCACATCTCTATTCTCAAGATACTATGAGAATCATCTATCCTCACAATCCTGATGAGGATCGCTAAGTTCCCAAAGTAAGAAAGAAGATACACTCGTATCAAATAGGACTTTTGTTGTCTACAGAGACGCGTCGTTATTGGGTCTTGAAGGTGTTTTGATGCAGACCCAAAGAGTGGTGACTTATATTTAGAGGCAATTGAGGACTTATGAACAGAATTACCCCCACTCATGATTTGGAGCTAACAGCAGTGGTCTTCACACTGAAGATGTGGAGACACTATTTATACGGAGTGTAGTTTGAGCTATTTACGGATCGTCAGAGTTTGAAATACCTTTTCTCTTAGAATGAGCTAAATTAGAGACAGCGACAATGGGTTGAGTTAATCAAAAATTATGAGTTTGTGATTCAATAACATCCGAGGAAGGCGAATGTTATAGCAAATGCGTTGAGCAGGAAGCATCAACATCAAATTACGGCTTTGAGGTGCTCGTTATATTGAAACCTTCACACCCTTAGCCAGTTTGATTTCAGATAGAAGATCGGCAGGAGCAGCTCTTTTCTATGGGTATTATCCGTGCAGCCATCTTGGAGTGATAGAGTAGTTAGAGCTCAGCTAGAGGACTCTTGGGTTCAAACCCTAAAAGGGGAGATTTCCAAAGAACCAAAGGTTGATTGGATCGTTAGAGCAGATGGAGGACTTCGGATGAAGGACCGGTTAGTGATGTCGATTGATCCGCAGTTGAAGAAGGACTTATTTGACGAGGCGCATTGTACCAGGTACACAGTGCATCTAGGCCAACTAAAATGTACAAGGATCTGAAAAGATACTTTTGGTGGACCAGCATACGTAGGGCGATTGCAGAGTATGTGACTAGATGTTTTACCTTCCAGTAAGTGAAGGTAGAATATCAGAGACCGGTAGGAACCCTACAGTCTTTACCCATTCCAGAGTGAAAGTGGGCAAATATTTTGTAGGTGTCAAAAAATGCTGAGAGATATCCAAACACAAGGAAGTCATCCAAAAAAGTCAAAAGAACACAAGTATAGACTGTCTCACCGTGCGAAACAGCCTTTGCTGTCTCGCCGTGCGAGACAGACTTTGCTGTCTCGCCGTGCGAGACAGACTTTTCTGTCTCGCCGTGCGAGACAGACTTTGTTGTCTTGCACAGGAGACTACTTTCAAAAGATCAGAAATTGGTTTTGTAACTGCCCCACACGTGGCCACCAACTGTTCAAGAACGTGGGAAACGTCGTGGGCGAGAATCACGTTGATAACTACCAAAATAACAGAGTTTGAAACGTGGGAAGGCAGTTAAAACGAAAACTGCCTGATGGTTACTGTTTCCGAGACAGCGTTTACTGTCTCGCGGGCCGAGACAGCAAACACTGTCTCGCCCGCCGAGACAGCAAAATCGTTTCAAGTTCTCACTTCGATAAACGAAGTCAGAATCATAAACCCCTCACGATTCAATCAGAATTTGTGATTTGGTGGTCCACGGGCTAACGCACCCCCGGCACAGGCAAAGATCCCACGCAAGCAGCGATCCAAACAATGATCCTGCGTTTGTTTTTTCAAGAGTTGTAATTTTCATTTTGTTGTGTAAAAGAAGTCTTACAAAAAGGCTATCTCTTTTTTGAATTCGTTGTAATCGACCGAAGATATAATGAATTCCATGACAAAACCAACTTTTGACGAAAACAAGCTGGCGACCACAGTGGGAGCTAACGGTCTCGCTGCCGAGATCGTCGTGTCGTAGCCAATCATCAAGATCCTGATTGAATCAATGGTCGAGTACGAGTTCGACCAAGCAAAGTTTGAGGAGTATTTGTCGTCCTCATCTGTAAAGTCTTCCTCGCCTCGCAAATGCAGGAATATTTCATCTTCGTTGAAGTTATCAAATGCGACGGAAGAAGACTCTGGCCCGATTGTTGCTGAAGATTTTACTCGCAACAGCTCTGCTCAACAGCATACCTCCCCAATTAAGGAGTCATTCGATCGAAATTCGCCACTGACAAAGAGGGCTCGTCAAAGGCGACGCCAACGCCGCAATCGTCAATTGGCTAAGGCATTGGAACAAACCGACAGGGTTCGTTATCACGCGGACCTAGAGTCGAGGAGGCATCGAGTGGCTCAGTTGTCTCAACGACCAATCACTCATATCTCTGCTAAATTAGCGACGGAGGAATGGACTACATTCAAAAGGGCTCGTTCAACCCTCAAAGAACGTATACAAAAACGTCGCGCAAACGCTGCTCATGCCTATGCTCTATTACAACGAAGACGAGAAAGGAACAAGAAAACGGTGGCCAAAGAATCACCAAAACTCTACCAAGTTTGGATTCCAAAAACTGGAGTTGTGCAAAATCAGCATTCAGAGCCCGTTAAGACTCCATACCCGCAAGGGGGTGGTTTTAGACGTGCGACTCCCGACATAACCTTGGATCGTTCAAAGACAAAAATAAATTATCCTGAGAATGCCAACAAGGTTTTACACCCCCAGAAGAAGACGCATTCACCAAATGATATCGTCATACCTGGGAGGTCATGCCAACAGACGATATGATTTTTTGGTAATCATACCGATGAATCGTATTATCAAGTTGGGATTGTGAATAATTTTCGAAAGAGAGTTATTCGAGAAATAAACTCTCATTGTTCCTGTGCGCGACTCGTTAAAACAGCATTATCAGGATGTGACTGTTTCAAACGAGAAGCCATCCCACGAAGAGTCTCTGTATTGTCGAAGCCTAAGCCGAGACATTTCCGCGAGAGAAAATCAGCTGCCCAAGATAATGAATTCCCTGAAGTCACCATCAACGTGGCTGATAAAAGAAAGTCTAAGCGGCATTCAAGTGACTCAAATCCCGACTTTTCCCCGAAAGGAAAAGTCAATCCAAGAATTGCTCAAAGGATGTCTCGACTCCAATTAGGAGCCATCAGACGCAGAGACTACAAAAGAATGCAAGAAGGAATATCCTCGGAGGATGAATTCTCAGACACTTGTTCAGCCATTGCTTCTGATGATACAATGTCTAGCACGGGACAAACCAGAGAAGTACTCACAATCACCTCTGATCAGTTCGCTCAAATACTTCAAGAAGCTCTAGCCAAACAACGTGAAGAAATTAGAGCTGAAGTGAAGACAGAAATGGAGTTAGCTATCCAACAAATGAGAGAATTGCTAGCTCAACGGCCTCAACCCCCTGAGTCCAGTCAGAGAGTTGAATCCAGCCGCCACATTCAGAATGTTACAAATGACAGTGATCCAGAAGTGGATGAAGTCATTATGGCTGATACACCTCCCAATAGCAATAACGCTGGGGGTGGTTTAACGGATCCTCCCAATAACGATATTAGGGGTGGTTCAATAGCACCTCTCACAGGGGGTGGTCTAACTCATTCTTCTCAACGTCCTTCGAATGAAGACATAGACGAGGATGAGAAAATGAAAGAGCTAGAAAACAAAATCCACGCTTTGATGACGGCTCAAGAAGGGAAAAAGACAGGTATTCCGTGTCCCTATCCAAGAGAATGTGATTCAATACCATACCCGACCAAATTCAATCTGGTTAACTTCACACCGTTTGAGGGGAAGAGCTCGCCTATTCAACACTTGATTTATTTCAAGTCTTATTTAGGTATGATTTCTGGAAATGAGGCTTTAATGGTTCGGTCATTCGTTGGTACCCTTCGTGGGCCCGCCTTCGATTGGTACCGATGGCTCAAGCCAGGGAGCATCAATTGCTGGGATGACATGGAAAGTTTGTTCCTCAGCAATTTCTTCGATGATGACACCGAAGTATCAATCGGAACCCTTTTGGATGAGAAGCAAAAAGACGGAGAGTCAGTTGATAATTTTCTCAAGCGCTTCCGTAACATGGCAATGAATTGCAGAGATCCTGTTACAGAGGAGTTCATCCTGTAAACATGCCATAATAATCTCTCTATCGATGTCCTGGAAGCCTTGGGGGTTGTACCATCCGAAACTTGGAAAGATTTGAAAATACGCGGTGAACAAGCTGAACACTTTCTTAAAAGAAAGAAAGCTGAGAGAAGCCAACCGACGACATCTACAATCGCTGTGAACGCGACTCTCGATCCGAGGTTCCAAAACGAGTATTCTTTCGAAGATGATGAAGCTCCAGCCGGAATACCTCCTCGCCAATGACAAAATCGAGCTACCGCCTATTAAAGATCAGGAGGGTGCTAAGATGATTACAGATCCAAACTACTGTGCATACCACAGAAGGATTCTTCATCCCACCAATATTTGCTTTGGACTCAAAAACAAGATCCAAGCCCTAATTGACTCCGGCGTCATAACGACAAAAGAAGTCGAGTAAAGACGACCATACAACTCCAGTGGGTGCACGAGTATAAACTGTTTCCCCACACTCCAAAGAGTATATGAGTATAAACTACTTCTCGAGTACAATGTTAAACCCGGTTTCACAAAGGAAGCTGGGGGTGGATGATTTATATACCTGGAGAATCTTATATTCTTAAGGATAACCCGAACATGCGAATGAGGATAACGTACTCCTCGTTACACCCAGTTTTGCAAAGAAAGCTGAGGGTGGATAATTCATGTAAACCTTTAAACAGTTAGGATCGTCTCAAATTCCCATCTTGGTCAAACCTTTAAACAGTTAGGACCAAAGCCAAAATCCCCTCTCGATTCGTTCCATGAACGAGAGGTCCACAAATTGAACGATCAAACCTTTAAACAGTTAGGATCGTCTCAAATTCCCATTTTGGTCAAACCTTTAAACAGTTAGGACCAAAGCCAAAATCCCCTCTCGATTCGTTCCATGAACGAGAGGTCCACAAATTGAACGATCAAACCTTTAAACAGTTAGGATCGTCTTAAATTCCCATTTGGTCAAACCTTTAAACAGTTAGGACCAAAGCCAAAATCCCCTCTCGATTCGTTCCATGAACGAGAGGTCCACAAATTGAACGATCAAACCTTTAAACAGTTAGGATCGTCTCAAATTCCCATCTTGGTCAAACCTTTAAACAGTTAGGACCAAAGCCAAAATCCCCTCTCGATTCGTTCCATGAACGAGAGGTCCACAAATTGAACGATCAAACCTTTAAACAGTTAGGATCGTCTCAAATTCCCATTTTGGTCAAACCTTTAAACAGTTAGGACCAAAGCCAAAATCCCCTCTCGATTCGTTCCATGAACGAGAGGTCCACAAATTGAACGATCAAACCTTTAAACAGTTAGGATCGTCTCAAATTCCCATCTTGGTCAAACCTTTAAACAGTTAGGACCAAAGCCAAAATCCCCTCTCGATTCGTTCCATGAACGAGAGGTCCACAAATTGAACGATCAAACCTTTAAACAGTTAGGATCGTCTCAAATTCCCATCTTGGTCAAACCTTTAAACAGTTAGGACCAAAGCCAAAATCCCCTCTCGATTCGTTCCATGAACGAGAGGTCCACAAATTGAACGATCAAACCTTTAAACAGTTAGGATCGTCTCAAATTCCCATCTTGGTCAAACCTTACTACAGTTAGGACCAAAACCAAAATCCCCTTTCGATTCCTTCCATGAACGAGAGGTCCACAAATTGAACGATCAAACCTTTAAACAGTTAGGATCGTCTTAAATTCCCATCTTGGTCAAACCTTTAAACAGTTAGGACCAAAGCCAAAATCCCCTCTCGATTCGTTCCATGAACGAGAAGTCCACAAATTGAACGATCAAACCTTTAAACAGTTAGGATCGTCTCAAATTCCCATCTTGGTCAAACCTTTAAACAGTTAGGATCGAAACCAAAATCCCCTCTTGATTCCTTCCATGAACAAGAGGTCCACCTTCGATTTGCGCAATCAAACCTATAAAAGTTAGGATTGCTTCCAATCTCAATTGATCAAACCTTATTCAGATTCTCTGAATAGAAATCCCACTTCAAATTTCCTTTGTACCAGGAGATAGAATATAAAATTCTTCCTCTCCGATTCCGGGTTTATCTCTACTAACAAACAAGAGACCAGGAGATAGAATATAAAATTCTTCCTCTCCGATTCTGGGTTCATCTCTACTAACAAACAAGAGACCAGGAGATAGAATATAAAATTCTTCCTCTCCGATTTCGGGTTCATCTCTACCAACAAAAAAGAGATCAGGAGATAGAATATAAAATTCTTCCTCTCCATCATTAGGTTCATCTCTACCAACAAAAAAGAGATCATATTACTCCAATAGGTACACGAGTCTAAACTGTTTTCCTACCTTCAACAGGAAGTTTCTGGAGAATATTAATCTGAATATTCTAAAGGATAACCTGGTGAGCTTTCAATGGATGTATTAATTCAGTGACAAAAGCTGAACCCACAAGAACAAGTATCAGCTTCGATTCAAGATCTCAACAACGGTGGAGCGATAAACGCAATGACGGGAGAACATTAGCTATTCTACAAAGAACTGAATAGACTAAAAGAAGAAGAAATCAAGTGTTGAAGCCATCTACAGGTTCTTCTATACGATCTACTCAACCAAGCATTGAAAGGATCATAAGTAAGACCTATCTTATCCAAAGCATCCCAGAACTCCTCTATAAAAGATTGAGTCTGGAATACTTTGGAGGGGGTATCTGTAGGCGTCAAAAAATACTGAGAGATGTCCAAACACAAGGAAGTCATCCAAAAAAGTCAAAAGAACACAAGTATAGACTTTCTCACCATGCGAGACAGCCTTTGCTGTCTCGCCGTGCGAGACAGACTTTTCTGTCTCGCCGTGCGAGACAGACTTTGCTGTCTCGCCGTGCGAGACAGACTTTGCTGTCTCGCACAGGAGACTACTTTCAAAAGATCAGAAATTGGTTTTGTAACTGTCCCACACGTGGCCACCAACTGTTCAAGAACGTGGAAAACGTCGTGGGCGAGAATCACGTTGATAACTACCAAAATAACGGAGTTGTAAAACGTGGGAAGACAGTTACAAGAAAACTGCCAGGCATTTACTGTCTCGCGGGCCGAGACAGCAAACACTGTCTCGCCCGTCGAGACAGCAAACACTGTCTCGACAAGCGAGACAGTAAACACTGTCTCGCGAGCCTGTTTTCCGCCAACTGTTCATAGGGGCTATAAATACCCCCCGAAGGCCATTTTTTGGGGGGCTGATCATTTTGAGAGCACTTCAGAGCAGAGAGGGCAGAGTACTCAAGCTTCGGCAACTCCTTGATATTCAGGCTTTGACTTGATTTTAAGAAGAACGACTATCTTACCTTGATAAGATATCGTTTCAAGTTCTCACTTCGATAAACGAAGTCAGAATCATAAACCCCTCACGATTCAATCAGAATTTGTGATTTGGTGGTCCACGGGCTAACGCACCCCCGGCACAGGCAAAGATCTCACGCAAGCAGCGATCCAAACAATGATCATGCGTTTGTTTTTTCAAGAGTTGTAATTTTCATTTTGTTGTGTAAAAGAAGTCTTACAAAAAGGCTATCTCTTTTTTGAATTCGTTGTAATCGACCGAAGATATAATGAATTCCATGACAAAACCAACTTTTGACGAAAACATATTTCTATGGATTTTATTGTAGGATTGGCTGAGGTTGAAGAAGGGAAATGATTTAGTTTGGGTAATAGTTGATTAGTTGATAAAGTCGGCATATTTCATTCTAGTGAAGATAACTTATACAGCAGAGACATATGCGAGGATATTTATCTATGAGATAGTTCAATTGCATGGAGTCCCGAAGATGATTATATTAGATCGGGGCTCAGTCTTCACATCTCATTTCTGGAGGAGTTTTTAAGATACTTTTGGCAGCCAGTTGTCATTCAGTAGTGTCTTTCACCCCCAGACAGATGGTTAGATAGAGAGAGTGAACCAAGTGTTGGAAGACATGCCACGAGCATGTGTTATAGATTTCCAGGGTAGCTGAGAGGACCACATCTCATTGATTGAATTTGCATATAATAATAGTTATCAAGCTACTATCGGGATGGCATCGTATGAAGCATTATATGAGAGGCCTTGCAGATCGCCTATATGTTGGACAGAACCAGATGACAGTCTATTGCTTGGACCTGAGCTAGTGAGAAAAACTATAGAAAAGATAGCAATAATTCAGGAGCACATTCTTACAGTGCAGAGTTGTCAGAAGAGTTACACAGATAAAAGAAGATGACCATTAGAGTTCCAGGTTAGAGACCATGCATTATTGAAAATATCACCATTAAAGGGAATTCGATGTTTAGGTAGATGGGGAAAGCTTGCCCATAAGTATATTGGTCCGTTCAGGATAGTGGAGCGCGTTGGAGCTATTTCATATCAGCCAGCATCGATGTCGGGTATACATGATGTCTTTCATGTTTTGATGCTTAAGAAGTATCTACATGACGAGGAGGAGCAGTGAGTGTTAGACATGCCAAAGACAAGATTCTTGATGTTTTGACTATTATTGAAATTATTGTGTGTATTCTTGCCAAGGAGGATAAGAAACTTGAAAACAAGTGATACCTTAAGTTAAAGTTCAATGGAATCGGAAAGGAGCTGAGAAAGTTTCTTGGGGCGCGATGAGGGTATGCATCGCTACGACATGCACCTATTTGAGCAAGTAAATTGTTTAGATATGGTTTGCATATGTTTATGATTATCTATATGCTCATATCTATACTTAACGCTAGAATGGTGATATTAGCACTTAGCTCTTAATTATTTGGAACACATGGTATATATATGGGGGTTCCTTGTTTGGATTTTTCGCCCGACGTACATGTTCCGCTTAGTTAGGGGTTAAGTGGGAGTATTTGCATTCTAGACTGTTAAGTATAGATATCGAGGAGGATTTTCAGGAGTACGAAGATGTTATGCATCGCGACTACCTACACCTGTTAGAGCGGGTAGATTGATTGATTTGATTTGGTATATTATCTATATGATTAGATTTACATTTAACGCTAGAATGGGGATATTGACACTTAGCTTCTAATCATTCGGAACACATGATATATATATATATGGGGGGTTCCTTGTTTGGATTTTTCGCCCGACATACTTGTTCCATTTAGTTAGGGGTTAAGTGGGATTATTTGCATTGTAGACTGTTAAGTATAGATATCGAGGAGGATTCTCGGGAGCGTGAAGATGTTATGCATCATGACTACCCACATCTGTTAGAGCAGGTGGATTGATTGATTTGATTTGGTATATTATCTATATGATTAGATTTATATTTAACACTAGAATAGGGATATTGACACTTAGCTCCTAATCATTCGGAACACATGGTATATATATGGGGAGTTTCTTGTTTGGATTTTTTGCTTGACGTACTAGTTCTGTTTACTTAGGGGTTGAGTGGAAATATTGACATTCTTTATTGTTAAATGTAGATACTGATATGTGTCATATATAGGGATTAATGGTATGAGATGTGTATAGGATGGTTTCCTTGTCTAAATTATCCCCTCTTGGTACTTTTATCAAATTATTAATCCCTAACGTAATATTGCAGAACTTTGGGGACGAAATTCTTTTAAGGGGGGAAGAATGTAAAACCCCGTGAATTTGAATATTATGTGATAAATAATAATAAATATTTTATTTAGTGTTATTGATGTTTGCGTATGCTAGGGATTGAATGAAATCAGGCACAGTATGCACGAGCTTGAATCTGGAAAAACAAACATTTAAGAGTATTTATATTTTATACATAGATATAGTTCTAATCTAGAAAAACTCAGAAGACAAAAGTTATAGGTCTCTTCAAAATCTCTCCAATGCATCTTAAATCACTTCATTCCGAGTTCAGATGTGAAAATTATAGCTAAAACAACAAAGATATGCACAAATAGTTTTTCCCTGAGAAGCCGACTTATAAGTCGACTTACCCCAAGTCAACCTATATGTCGACTTACGAGCTATTTTTTAGAATTTTTTAGGTTTCGGGTTGTATTCGTTTTGTTTCGATCCCAGGATTATATATACTCGTTCAAACCCTTTTTGCTGCACTTTTTCATGAGAATACAGTAGCCACCCCTCCTCTAAAACCCTAGTTCAAATCTTTTGAGTTTTTAAAAGAGTTTGGTAAAGGATTCGCCGAGAGGAAGGTGAGATTTGTGTTTTTAGCAAAGGAAGAGATCTTGCACGTGAGATCTGTGTTTTTAGCAAAGGAAGAGATCTTGCACGCATGTTAGGAGGATCAACAGCGACTTGAGGTAAGATTATCTTCGTCCAAACCCATCCCCATAATTAAATAACTAGTTTAGATGTTTAATATGTGTTTTCATGTTTAAATCTTAACTTGTGATGTTAAAAGATAGATTTTTGATGTTGTAACTCAATTTAATGCTAGATCAGTAACCTTTTCTTGCTGTTTATGATAGAATCATGATCATGATCATTAGGTTTTCATTTAATTTTGTTTTTAATCTTTTAAACATACTTAACTCATGCAATAACCCTAGTTTAATGTTTAATTACCTTTTCATGTTAATTAATCATGCTTAAACCCTAGGTTTGTGATACCTAAATAACTTAGACGTGTTCAAATGAATTTTTATGTCTCTGTTCATATTTATAAATGATCATGCTATGGCAATCATGTGATCTTTCATGTCTTTATTAAAAATCTTGTATAATCATGTTGCTAATTAGTTTTAATCTAAATGCTAAATTATGTGATCTGGTCTCTGTGAATTAGTTGTACATATTTATAACTTGTTTCCTAAGTTCCATGTTAAATAGAACGAGTTTAGTTTGAGATATATCGCAGAAAAACGTCGAAACCACAACCTAGAAGTCGACTAAGTCGACTTATAAGATGACTTGCCGAAAGTCGACTTATGCCAAGCCATGAGTCGACTTACCATGAGTCGACTTGTTGGGTTTATAAGTCGACTTATGGGCAATTTTCTAGATTTTTCTAGTTTTGTTTTTCGCTGCTTTGAGATGAGTTCGTGGAATTTGAGAAGCACTTTTTTACACATACATTCATGCATACACAAGTACAGTACCTTTGCAGACACATGGGTATCCCAAAGGGGATTATGTTGAGTTTTGATCTGATTATAATAGAGTAGTGATTGTTCATACACTCATTGGATATCGTTAATAAGCACAGCTCAGTACTATATGGGATAGTACATCGATATACCAGATATACACAGTTTATGCATTAGATGGATATCGTTGATGAGCCTAGTTCAGACCTGAGGTAGTGTGTCGATATTCCATATGTACATGCCATTGACTCGGGTTTGGATGCTTCGTATAGCAGTCCGTCCGCACGAGTGTGCGATGAGGCTAGTAAGTCGTCTATTTATGGTGATTTTGAGTCATCTATTTGGATACCTATATGGTAGGTCGTCCCACACTCAGGCTGCTTGCTGAGTTCACGATGAGACTAATGAGCCATGTATACATTTCAAGATACCTACAGGGTAGTTTGTGGCTTTGAGATTGTTGATTTATAGCCTAAATTTTAGGCGAATGTTAGTTTTGAGATCAACTCATCTTTGAGATATATGACCGAGATACTTTGCTCTTGAAAGTATACGGGATTATATGTTGGTATTTATTATATCTCCTTAGTGATTGTGAAAGATATTATAAATACGATGTAATTATGTCTTTATATTTCTTTACTGTTTTCTTACTTGTTAGTTGGGAGTTGGGATCAACGATTAGCGATTCACAATTTGAGACATATGGTATATATATGAGGGTTTTCTTGTTTGGATTATTTTGATCGAAGTACTACGTCTCGTGTTGTGGATTTCTAATTATTGATTTCATTTAGATTGTTTATCTCTAGATTGGTATTAATGTTTAGGCACCTACAATTTTAGACATATGGTATATACATGAAGGTTTTCTTGTTTGGATTATTTCACTCGACATACTACATCTTGTGTTGTAGATTTCTAAATATTAATCTCACTTAGATACGAGGAAAAATGATCTAGATAGACTATAGTTAATAGATAGAGTCTTCACTCTACCTAGTAGCCCTTCCCCTGGGAGCGGATGGAGGTAATCTTACTGTAACGCTCCGACGTTCTTGTTGTTGTTTTTTTATTGTTTTCTTTTGTTCCAGGCAGTACAAAGGTATAGAGAGCCACAGGATGATAGAGTTCTTGCATAGTCGTCGTCACATAAAGTTTTAGAGACTACACAGTAGATTTTCATTATTATTTTTAGACATTAGAGTTTCATTCTCATATTGTAAAGGCAATGTGCCTTAGTACGATTCTAGTTGATTCATAGTACGATTCTAGTTGATTCATATTGACATTCTCATTATTTCAGTTATCAGATGGGTTACAATTAAGACATGATTCGTTATTTATGAGATATCTTTACTATATCATATCTATTGTATTCATTTCCATATTTTGCATGTTTTATACCTACACTTTTATTTGATTCCACTAGAGGATATTACTGTGATTGGTGAAACGTGTTTATGCATAGTGTGGGTGCATGACAAGTTTAACATCTCTGGGTTTACCTTAGACTACAGACTTGTGTGAAACCAAGGGCATCACAGTAGGACCATCACTAATCATGTTGATGACCCCCCTTATGACTCGACCCTAGGGGTCGGCTATCCTAAGGTGGTCGAGGACGAGGAAACTGCGAGTGGGATCTCATATCTGTCTTGGCTGGGGAAGCTTCCCTCCAGTCTCTCTGAGAGACGAACTTCTTCAAGTACCCTCTCTCGATCAGGTCCTCAATATCCCTCTTTAGTATATGATAATCATTGGTATGGTGGTCATGATCTCTATGGTAACAGCAATACTGCTAGGTATCTCGTTTCCATAGATCCAACCTCATCTGAGTAGCGTGCTCCTTGAGGTGCCCCTCCTTTTGGACCATGGCGAGAGCCTTTGTGAGGGAGGTGTTGAGGACTGTGAGAGCGGGCCTCAGTGCTAGGTCCCTCCGTCGGTCCCTCCTGTCGGACTGCTTGGAGCGGGAGTCGACTATTGGAGGGTCTCTTGGCTAATCCCACCTTGCAGGAGGGGCCCTAGCCAACTCTAGTGTCGGTGACACCACCGGTGTTGCTGCGGTTGTCGGTAGTGCCAGTGGAGTTGTTGGAGCTAGTGCTACTACTGCAGTTAAGGTCATGGTTGTGGAGGTCTATGTGGCCATGGCTGCCGCCTTATAAGCTCAGGCATCCTCCATGTCCATGTACCCATGAACTTTGGCCATTAGTTGCTCATAATTTGTGACTGGCTTCTTGGTAAGTGAGTCGATCAATTCATTGATATGCAAGTCGGCCACAAGAGCGGATATAGAAACTACACTCACTGGGTCATTGACCTCCAGCCTCTTCACCTGGAATCTCTTGAAGTAGGCTTTAATGCTCTCTCCAGGCTCCTGCTTGGTGTCAGCCAGGAAGTAGTGGATAAACTTCTGGCTGAGTTGTCAGAAGCCGCTAATGGACTTTTTCTTAAGAGCATTCCACCAGAGCTTGTCACTTTCTAAAAGAGTGATGGTGAAGCATCGACAGATAACCGTTTTTGATGCTTAGAGCATGCTCATCGCATCAAGTAGTTCTAGACATGCTTAGAGGGATTTCCCTCGCCCTTATACTTCTCCATGTGAGTCACCTTAAACATCTCACATGGGGCATTCATGAGGTCATCAGAAAGAGGGGTGTTCCCCCTAATGGCTTCCACGATCGGTCTGTATATCCAACCGTATCCAGAGGCCCCAATGGCAGCAGAGAGGGGCTAAAGAGTCTTAGAGACTGCTCCCCTAGTGTGATTCCCAAGGTGACCATAGCCGGGACTCTCACCAGTGACTTTAGGATCAGGGACAAGGCATCGGCAAGGTTCCTCAGGGTGAGTCGACCGATGTGGTGGTGAGGTCGCGTACTCGACGCGATCTCTCTGCTGCTTGGAAGCAGTAAGAGGAGTCGTAGGCTGGACTACTTGCTGTGCTCCAGAAGGGAAGTGAGTCTCCGATCGCTAGTCCTCATATGGAAGGGGAACAACAGAGGTAGATTGTTGTGGCTATGGAAGCCAACTGAGCGGTTCGCTGGTGAATGTAGCGAGTTGCTGTTGAAAGAATTGAGAAATCTTCTAAGCTGTCTCTTTAAGCTGAGCTTGAGTTACACAGCTCTGGTGTGGTCCTTCAGGTGGAGACTGATCAGCCCTATCCTCAGAACCAGACCTTTTTTTAAAAAAAAAGAAAGAAAGCCCCACCATGGGTGCCAAACTGTTAATGATGGGCAACCAAACAGTCAAATATATGTGATTGGGGTGAAGTTGATTAGGGATTGCTTTCTTCCCCGAATATCCAGTTCTCAGTTGAGTAGCTCAAGCCTATAAAAATAACAGTTCGTGAGAGGACGGGGACTGGTTCCCCTGTGGTTCCTCTGGTAATCAAGTCAGTTGATGAAGTTAAGTGGGAAAATGAAGAACTGCATAAGTTCTTCTATGTATTGCAGCATGATTGCTTAGAAATTGCTTAAGGTAGCTTAGATTCAAGACCAGAGTAGATCCCTGAGAAAAAAAACTCCTCTATGTTAGAATAGTACCTCTATTTATACTGATGATGTAATAATAGAATCGTCATTTCGGCCGAGCACAGGATGAGGGTAAACAAGTATGAGCTGACAGTTGCGTCAACACCTACTTTACACGTGTCGGCCGAAAAGTGTAGGAGAGGTCACCTCGGCATTAAATGCAAAGTGATCTAAGGCAAGAGGTGCTAACATAGTCCGATAAGTTATGAAGACTATCGGGGCTAGAGGCATGATGGTGCCTGCTAAACATTAAATGCGATGTTGACATGTTGTCAGTGGGAGAGACTCGAATTCATCCTTTGGATTGGCCGAGAAGTAATGTCTCTCGAGTCGACCCCGCAAAGTATCAAATAGCTGGTCGAGTGGGCTCGTTACTAGTCATCTTTCAATAAGAGGACTGACAAGTACCGCCCTTTGAGTCAACATAAGGGGATGTCGACTTGACGAGTCAACTAAGTCAGGATCCTTGCTGGTTTTGACCGTCAATTTGAGGGTATTATATGTAGAAGTACACATGTCCGTTACTGATAAAGGGTTGCACTTTGGCGGTTAAAAACACCATAACAAGTATAAAATAAATATTATATATTAGTTTTATTTCAAATGAATAATAATTATATGGAGACAAACTAATGATTAACGATAGGTGTAAATAATATTTACATGTTATCTCGAGACAAATTGATGATTAATCAGATTAGATATAACCATATTAGGCAATTCAATAAAAAAAGCTAAGAGAAAAGAATATAAACTTATCGCATGTAATTTTCTTTGCTTATTGAAAAGAATACCTACATGTTGTCCGCGTAATAATAGGTATAAGCGTTATATATTAGAACATAAAAGTGTAAAAATATTTTTTGGACAAAATGATCATACCCTTTTTAAATTATTAGTGAACTTTCAAGTTGCCAATAAAAATATTAATTTACCTATTTTGCTCCTCAAATTATGTTTATGATTTCAATGTGATTATTTTATGAGTTTAGAGTCAAATATTTAACAAAATAATGACATATAAATTTTTTTGATATTTCTTCATGAGTTTTATCAGTTTATCTCCTTTTTCGAAACTAAAACATATTTTAACTACGTTTGCCAAAATAAATTTACTCTACAATCCTTTTTATGAATTAAAAATAATTCTTTTAGATTGTAAAAAATATAAAAAATATAAAAAATACTAGGGAAAATATGTACAGGCCCTAAAAGTGGAAACTTCATGTGACGAGCCCCCTTGTATTTTGACCCATGTGTATAAGCCCCAAATACGCACAGTATTTGTGACGAGGTCCCGAAGTATCTTTTTTTAGAAAAAGCCCAGCAGAAGTTATGATCTTGCCCCTCTGATAGGACTGAACTCGGTTAATGCGCCTCATCCCTATTCAAGTACCCTCCCTGTCTTTCTCTCTCTTCCACCTCTTAGGAGCCTTAAAAACTCTTGATCTTTCTAATTTCTGTTTGGATTTCAACAGTTCTAGGGTTTTTGCCAGAAAAATATCATCCAGGGAAGGATCCGTTAACGACTACGAGGTCGTTCATCGAGGCAAGTCGAAGGGCAAAGACGGTTCATCTGGGGTTGGCAGCACGGAGGAAGCTACTCAAACCCTTATGGAAATACAAAAGCAGACAATAGAATGGTGAGCCCGAAAAAGAAGAACGACAATGGCTGGTCGTACCACCCCCAAAAAAAAAAAAAATAGTAAGTGCTATGTTATCCAGTATTTAGGAACTCAACCTAATTTTCCCTAATTTCGGTTCATCTTAAACAATGTTAGGTTTTACCACAGTATTGTTAGTTCTAGTCTGAGTCCACATGAGTTCTAGTTTAAGTCCAATGTTAGTTCTAATTTGAGTCTAATGTTAGTTCTAGATTGAGTCTAATGTTAGTTCTATAATAGTACGTGTTAGTTCTATTATATTCCTGTTAGTGTTAGGTCTAATATGAGTTCATAGGTCTTATTGAACTTACAAATTCGAAATCTTTTTGCAGGAAAAAAGTTGCTCTTACAGGTGCGGTCGAATCACTAAGGTTAACCGCCAATATCGGGGCCTATTGGGAATTCATGAAGCGAATTGCCCCGAAGATTCGTCAGTGGCATAGGGATGCATACGTCGGTTCTATATTTGAGCACTATATTTTATTTGGGGCTCCTGCGCCTGATCGACCCACACTTGAACTGTTGCTGAGCTATTTTGACAGCGATAATAACATATTTTCTATACCTAATTCAAGAAGTGGGTGTGTGAAAAATATTAAATTTGATTTGCAATGGGTCCATAATTATACTTATTTCCTAATTTATGGGGAAGCCATAAGTATCAATCAGGACTCAAGAAGCAGAATATGGGTGGAATACTTCGCTAATCTTTTTATTTCTAAAGAGGGTAAGAAGTTAAAAAAGCAGAAACTACCCGATGTAAACACCTCGAAGGGCAACGGGAACGGCTAGTGGAATCAACAGAAAAGCGGGATATCTAGGATTTTGTTCTGCTACAAATCCTATATCGATGCTCTATGATATGGAGCCCCAGAGCCGGGGAAGGTATCCTTAAACCCTTACTCAGGTACCTGGATAGCATTGAGAGGGTCAATTATGTTGCATGGGCCTGGTTCTTTTATGATGAAATTATCAAGGGCATTGGAGTTGCTTTGGAGGGAAAGAAGAAGCGAGGGGTCACATATGTCACAGGTTGCATGACACTATTATGTGTAAGTTCCATATTTTACTTATCTTAGTTCATTCTAGTTCTAACTTATGCCATGTTAGTTCTAACTTATGCTATGTTAGTGCTAACTTATGCCATGTTAGTTCTATAAAATGTTAGTTCTAATCTACATCATGTTAGTTCTGTCACAGATTTTGTTAGTTCTAATTTGTGTAGTGTGAGTTCTAATTTATGCCTTGTTAGTTTTAAGATATACCATGTTAGTTCTAGCTGCACCATGTTAGTTCTAACATACATCATGTTAGTTATACCTGGGCTCATGATGGTTCTAATATAGATTATGTTTGTTCTAATTTATGTCATTAGTCCTAATTTACACCATGTCAGTTCTAGCCATACCCATATTTTACTCTCTTTGATCTAGTCTAGTATTATTTTAAATGCTAAACATATTTGCTACATCTTTTGTACTACGAGATGACCGTCATAAAGAAATATGCCCTTGTAGATAGCTCCAGACCTCCAATAACAAATTAGGCACCAGAGAAGGTGAAAGTCCTATCTATGAGGGTGGGGACAATTACGATAAAGGTTAAGTCAGTGTTAATAACTTTTGTCTAAATGTCTATTGTGGAGGTCCTTGCTCCAAGTCATGTTCATGCACTTCCCGCTGTACAGAGGGGTGAAGTTGTGCATCATAAGCGTTAGGCAAAGAGGAAGACTATCCAGGAGGAAACTACTAAGAACTTCTCAATAGGCTACGTAAGTATCCTGTTATGTTAAGTCGTATTCTATCCAGGAGGAAACTACTAAGAACTTCTCAATAGGCTACGTAAGTATCCTGTTATGTTAAGTCGTATTCATTTCACACAAGAACTTCTCAATAGGCTACGTAAGTATCCTGTTATGTTAAGTCGTATTCATTTCACACTAACTGCAAACAATATGCTAATTATGTGTAATCCTACTTTAAATTATAATCTCTTAATAATAACATATCATGGTAAAGCATATTAACGTTGCTTTTGACGAGAAAGAGGAGATCAATGTTCTTTCTATTGAGCAGCAACATACATTTTGGAGAAATTCTGCTAAATTTCTCAAACGACTACTAGTTGCCACAAAGCAGACCAAGAGTACATATTATAAAGAATTCATGATTAAGATCAACAGGCTAAACATGATAATTAAAGAATTTGGAAGACATGATGAGGTTATAGACCCAATGGTGCTGAAGGCGAATATCAAACAGAAAATTGCAAATGAAATGAGAAAGAAGTGACGGGTAGCTCAAGAGGAATAGAAGTCCAAAACAAGCAGTGTATATAAGGAAGACCCCACCATGCAAGAACATGTACATAAGATTATTAAAGAGGATGTGAAGCATCCTATTGACAATGTTGATATAGAAGAGGAGCATGTTATTTCATAAGGGGATAATGTAGATAGTAAGGTTGACCCGAATGTAGATAGTAAGGTTGAGGATAGTGTAGATCTCGAGGTGGAACATGTAGATAAGGAAGATGAGCATATTGAACATAAAATTTTTACTGTAGATAGCAAAGGTTTTGATGAGGATCCTGCTGATGGTGTAGATAAGGAGGAGGATATTGTAGATAAGGAGGAGGATAATGCAGAAAAGTTAGAGGAGCATATTGATAGAGAAGGGGAGAATGTAGATAGTATGGTTAACGCGAATGTAGATAGTAAGGCTGAGGATAATGTATATATGGAGGAGGAATATATGGATAGGGAAGAGGATCATGTTAAACATAAAAATGTTATTATAGATAACAAAGGTGCATATAACAGTCAGGTTGATGGCAAAGTTGTAGAGGGGTTAGAAGCATAGGAGGAAGAGGATCTTGTGAATATTAAACAACATGTGGACAAACTTATAGAAGTTCTAACAAGCAATGTGGAAGCAAAGGGTAGCCCACAGAAGGGGAAGCAGGAGATCTAAATGGAAGAGGACCCTATATACTAAAGGAAAAAGAAAGAAAAAGCAAAAAAATCCTATAGATATATTTGAAAGTCCTGAAAATGTACAACTAGTTGACAAAGTTACTCATTTTTACCTCGGTAATCAAATCCTCACTTGAGATGTGTTGAGTTTAAAGCCAATGACAGATGATGAGGTAGCTCTATTGGGAGAGCTGAATAAAGAGATTCCAGACTTTATATTGTTTAACATACGCATAATAGATAGCATAGGTGCTTTTGTACATAGTTTAAAGATGTCATCTCTAGTAGCAGCGAGACTCGACAAAGTTCAAATTAAGAGCCTAACCAAATTTTGCTCTCAGGAGATTCACAGGTAAGTTTCAGTTAACTATTTATATGCTAATTCGTCACATATTAGTCCTAATTCATGATAGTTCTAATTTTCAGGAGATATAATGTTATAGTAACATCCAACAACATTATTAACAAAGAAGAGTTGTTATATTTACTTCGTGGTGGCCAGCTCGACGATAAGGTTAGATTATACATGCTTAATAATTGAAAATGTCTTGTTTAAATTGAATTTTAATATTTCATAACAATTACAGATGGAAGAAGCAGTATTGGACACGTTTAACCAAGAGGCATATGACAAAGGATATGGAGTCGTATCAGTGTTCTTTCTTGTAAGAACATGCTATTTCTAAATTCATCGTGTTAGTTTTGATTAAAATGCATGTTAGTTCTTGTTGGATCCATGCTAGTTCTACCATGAGTTACGTTAGTTCTAGTTGGCGTCAAGTTAGACCTACCATAAGTCATGTTAGTTCTAATGTAAGTGTTGTCAGTTCTAACTGATGGCATATTAGTTCTAATGTATACCATGTTAGTTCTAATTTGTACCATATTAGCTCTATAGTGTAGCATGTTAATTCTAATTTGTACATTGTTAGTTCTATTGTCTAGCAGTCCAAGCTCATGTTAGTTCTAATTTCAACTTATACATGTTGTGTTTGCAGCACTCACTCTATGGCTTCGAGTCGAATAATTACGAGCTATATATAACATATATTGACAAATATACCGCATTTCGCATGGAGCATCTGTTGATCCCTTTGGTCAGGGACAATCATTGGCATCTTATTAAAGTTAATTTGAAAGATAGGGTCGTCAATCATCATAGTTCTGCTAGGCACGAAGCTTGGATGGAGCCTGTTAATAAAATCATAAACTACTTTGATGCCCAACATGTTGATTTTGTTAAGAAAAATGTGCGCAGAATATTTAGATATCAAGCCATCAAATACGAGCAACAAAGAGGGTGGTTAGTTTCGATGTCTAAATTGTGTTAATTTGTGTTAGTATTAGATATGACGAAAATGTCTAATTTAGCCTTCTATATTGCAGCTTTGACTGTGGTGTGTTCGTCTACCTCTTTATAAAAGCAATAATTCAAGGTCGCTCAACATTGCGGGTTAATCCTCCAAACGATATCCCTGAAGCTATGCGAGCAAGACTTGTCGCACAATTATTACTTGCTGGTTATGAACAAAGACATAAAGATGAAATAGTGTACTGTGATGAATGATATGTTCATACAAAGACAATAATGTATGTATATTTAATTGAACATGCTTGTTATCAGATGTATTGTTGGCTCTAACTTCGTGTGGGTTCTAAAAGAGTACATTTTAGCTACAATGTTATGTTGTGTTTGTCCCACTTCGTTTCTTGTTAGCTCTAAATGAGAGCTAGTTCTAGTGATGCTCGTTAGTTCTATCTCATAGTTATTATTTTTTTATTTGTTTAATTTTTCTCTTGTACTCTATTCGTGTTCTTCAAGAAAGGACTTTCCATCATCACCAATTGTCACTCTAGTTGTTCGCTTTTTCCAAGGCATATCTCATCACACTAACAGATCACGTCATGTATTCGTGTGTTTCCAAGTCAGGTAAGGTGGTTAATTAACTTAAATAATTAATTACAATCTTCAATCGATATTCACGTCACCACCATTCTTCTTCTGCCCCCATCGAAGGCATTAGTTCTAGTGAGAGTACCTCGGATAGCTACGATGTTAGTTCTCCTGTGCTGTGCGTTAGTCCTAGCCCTTCCAGCGTTAGTTCTAGGCGATGGCGTGTTAGTCCTAATCTATTTAAAGTGTTAGTTCTTGTGAGAGCGCCTCGAATAGCTACGATGTTAGTTCTACTATGTTGTGTTAGTCCTAACCCCTCCAACGTTAGTTCTAGACAATGACGTGTTAGTCCTAATCTATTTAAAGTATTAGTTCTAGTGAGAGCGCCTCAAATAGCTGCAATGTTAGTTCTCCTGCGCTACGCGTTAGTTCTAGCCCCTCCAGCGTCAGTTCTAGCGATGACGTGTTAGTTCTAATCTATTTAAAGCATTAATTCTAGTAAGAGCGCCTCGAATAGCTACGATGTTAGTTCTCATGTGCTGCGCGTTAGTCCTAGCCTCTCCAGTGTTAGTTCTAGATGATGGTGTGTTAGTTCTAATCTATTTAAAGCGCTAGTTCTAGTAAGAGCGCCTCGAATAGCTATGATGTTAATTCTCCTGTGATGTGTGTTAGTCCTAGCCCCTCAAGTGTCAGTTCTAGCCGATGGCGTGTTATTCCTAGTCTATTTAAAGCGTTAGTTCTAGTGAGAGTATCTCGAATAGCTACGATGTTAGTTCTCCTATGTTGTGCGTTAGTCCTAGCCCCTTCAGCGTCAGTTCTAGGCGATGACGTGGTAGTCCTAATCTATTTAAAGTGTTAGTTCTTGTGAGAGTGCCTAAAATAGCTATTATGTTAGTTCTATTCTTTGGCGTGTTAGTCCTAACCCCTCCAGCGTCAGTTCTAGATGATGACATGTTAGTCCTAATCTATTTAAAGCATTAGTTCTAGTAAGAGCGCCTCGAATAGCTATGACGTTAGTTCTCCTGTGCTGCGCGTTAGTCCTAGCCCCTCCAGCGTCAGTTCTAAACGATAGTGTGTTAGTCCTAATGTATTTAAAGCGTTAGTTCTAGTGAGAGCGCCTCGAATAGCTATGATGTTAGTTCTCCTGTGATGCGCGTTAGTCCTAGCCCCTCCAACGTCAGTTCTAGCCGATGGCGTGTTAGTTCTAATCTATTTAAAGTGTTAGTTCTAGTGAGAGCGCCTCGAATAGCTACAATATTTGTTCTATTCTTTGGCGTGTTAGTCCTATCTTGCTAGTTGTTTTGTTATTTATAACTTTTCATCTAGTGTAAGCTGGTGTTAGTTCTCATTTAACAAGAAAAAACTTTCAATCGGCAAAAAAATGAAATATTTTGTGCATACCGGGATCAAAACATTATCAACATATCAAACACTTAGTCAGTGATAGGTTCATTACATGTTTTACGGTTATGACCTTTCATATGACATTGATAACATTTAACTGGCCGTGTGTAAACAGTTCTGTTGTTGATACGCCTGGTTTTATTTCTCCTTTTTCTTTTTATAGTAAGTAGAGGTAGAATATGTATCTCATTCCTTGGCACAATGTGCTTCTCATAGTCAGGGATAGGGTAGATGATTGGCTCGTAGCTTTTTTAAAGGCTTCAACCATTATAAACCAGTCATAGAACTGGTAGACATCCCTTTTCATAAACATAATGGTTGCGCATGCATGTTTACAAGGGACACGAGTTATATCCCACCCACAGCAAGTGCATGTTTTATTGTCTAGATCCACTTGACAAGATCTGTGAGATTATACCTCAAATAATCTTGTGTGAGACTGATGGACCTCTAATGGACGGCCATTTTTTATGTTCTCTTTGAGGGCAAGTTCAGCTTTGGGGTAAAGAAATTAATTCCAACTTTCAGCCATGACTCGTCGCTCATTCATGCGAGCCATAATCTGTTTACGTATGTACTCTACCAATTAAAGTTCCGTAGAAGCCTAGCCTCATGTATCCATTTGTTGAATGACTCTGCAACATTTGATGTAACGTGACCATATCTGAAACATAACAGGGAATTCGTCAAAACTTATAGTTCGTCTGAGTCATTGTTAGTTCTATCTACTTCTGTGTAAATTCTAACTGCCATCATGCTAGTTCTAGCTGTTGCCGTATTAGTTCTATGTGTTAACGGTTAATTCTATCTCTAGATAACTTTAAGTTCTATTCTAAGTGTTGGTTCTATTGGATATGTTAGTTCTGACTGTGTTATTGTTAATTTTATTGCAGAATTTCACGTCTAGATTCATTAGACAAGCGGCTTATAATAGATAAATAATGAAATAGCTTATAACTTACCTAACTCCAGGGGGAAACGCATTGGCCCAGTTCTCTGGAGCGTAGTTCATCACAATATTGTATGCTCTTTTGTCAACCAGTCTAATGTCGTCCATGTAATTGTTCCATTCTGCTCTAGTATATTTATAACAGGCAGATTGTAATAGATTACCCAAGATCTGAGTATCCTTTGATTTGAATCCTAAATCCTTCACCTTTGTCCTAAAGTTCTTAACTAGATGCAGCACACATCGAGAGTGTATAGAATCTGGGAAAAATTCTCTAACTGCTTCTTTGATCCCCTTATCCGCATCTGAAATTATCACTAGCTTGTGTGGAGGGTTGTATGGATCTGGCCTTTCATAGAGAATAAACCACAAACCTACAAAGAGTTGTGGTTACCATACACGAATTAGAGTTAACAATGAAAGAGCTAGAACTATCATAACCTACAATAGAACTAACATGGCTCGGGATAGAACTAACCTTATAAGAACCACTTCCAGTTAACGTTATTTTCTTGATTGCATATATAATAGGCCAATGGAAATATCCCCTGATTTCTATCATATGCTACGGCGCTTAGGAGTATACCTTTGAATCGATCTTTCAGAAAGGTACCATCCAAAAATACAAGTGGTCTACATCTGTGTAAAAAACCATTTATACAGGCGGCGTAGCAGATGAATATCCTTGTAAACCTCCCCTCATATTATTCAACATGAATATAGCTACCTGGGTTTGTCTTCTTGACCTCTTCAACATACCTAGAAAATTGAAGATTAAGCTTTAGTACCAACATTGTAAAATAAGTATAAACAGCGTCACATAAATGAAATTAGTTTGTCTATTGTAGATATCATCTTCTATTTACCATCGTAATTGATCGTAGGACTTATGGATATCACCATATAATTTCTCTTGTGCTCTTTCTTTACCCCCACAAAATCTTACTATAATCGACCCTAATCACATACGAACTTAGAAACTCCTTTTGAACGTTAATAGGTCGTATATCCGATTGTAACTTTAACGTGGGTTGTAATTGGGTAGCAATGAATTGCCGAGAGGCTCTAGATTAACATGCATTATTGCCATGTTGCCCACAATTATGATTGTCCGAGAACCTTTTGATTTCAAGTCTATTATCATTTTTCGGTGGAGAGGCAAATAACATCCACGGGCAATTTTTAGCTTTCTTAAACTGACAAAAAACTTGAATACGCTTCGGTTCATTCTTTCCAAACTCGTATTCGAATTTTTTTTGTCATGGAGTAGTATAGCAAGGCCAATCTTAACTCATTCGCACTTTCAAATCGTTGTCCCTCACCGGTTAAAGCTGTGTGCCACCAAGCAGGAATCCTCTCTGATCTGCTAATCATGTTATCAATCATTAAAACATTATCTCCAAAAGGATTGTTATTGAGATTCTTATCTGGAACACTTGTGAACGACAACACCGACGGACCACAGTCTATACTTTTTGAGTTCAAACTGTTAGAAGCGCTACAAATATTAATAACATAAAAAAATAATCATAAACTACACAAAAAGTAGTAACATCAACAAATAATACCAAAAACTAAAAAGTAAAAACGACAACTGCTTGTAGTTAGAATCAATTAGAACTAGCAAGAGCTAACAAGAAAACCATTAGAGCTAACAGTGCATTTATTAGATCTAACATACTCGACCACACATTGAACTTGAGCTAAAATTAATAATAAATTGTATAGAACTGAAATAATAGCTATTAGAACTAACAATATAACCATTAGGACTAACAAGACATATATTAGAACTAACAAACTTTGCAGCACTTCCAGCATATGGAACTAGAGATAGAACTAGTAATAAATCTAGTAGAACTAACAAAATAGCGACTAGAACTAACAAAGAAACTATTAGAACTAACATATGGAGCCTAATAAAGAACCGCTTAACGATAAATCGATTAGAACTAACAGGACCAAGATTGCAACTAACATATGATCGAATTAGAACTGAAGTCCAGTTAAACCTAGCATAGAACTAACAAGAAGACGATTAGAACTAAAGTTGATCGAATTAGAACTGAAGTCCAGTTAAACCTAGCATAGAACTAACAAGAAGACGATTAGAACTAAAGTTAATTGATTTTACAGTTAACCTACATGTCTTGTCGGACTTGCTCGTTTTCTTATTTATTCGAAGAATCATCTACTTCTTTAAAAGTTTGCATGTGAACCTCTTTCAGTCCAAGATTGTGACAATGTTCCACCATAGACGTCAAACCCCCCTCGTTCTCAATGGGAAATTTTAAGCTTCCAACTGTTTTATCTTCGTATGACAAAATTAATGACTCATATGGAAGATCTAACTTCTCTGCAACATCAAACTTGATATCCAAGATGATGGTTGAAGAGTTAATCTTCAAGAATACCGCTTTATACTCCGAAGAGATAATGCAGATGATGTCCTTCTCAGCCATTTCGAAGGGAAGGTAAGAGTAATAGAGAGAATTTTCGTCTGAGGAGTAATGGATAACTAAATAGTTATTACTCATGATGGAGTAAAAAAGGGGAAATTTCCCTCCATTTCTTTCATCATATCGCATTAATGAAAAGTGACTACTGTTTCGGTACGAGACCTCGTCTGGGGAAAAAAGAGGAGCAATATCGGTTTTTTTCCAAAATACATAAATTAATATTTTAATGACTAAATTGAGAGTTCAACAATAGGAATGGTCGTTTTGTCCATATATTATTATTATTATTTGTTTTTTCTTTTTAACTCTATCTTCTCGTACCCAAAATGTCACTATATATAGAAAGAAGAATAATTATATTGGAAACAAGCGCGAGGACCATTCTCCAGCTGTTTTTGAACAGATGAAAGGACTATCAACTTTGTTGTTGTCCCCAAAATACCCCTGCGACTTTTTCTAGAATTAAATACGTCATTCACGTGAAATATGGGGGAAGACCGAGGTCCCGCCTCGGGCGGGCCGTTTCTCCTAATTCGGAGGGCAAATACGTAAAACATGATAACACGAGATTTTGATGCTAAAACTTTAAATAGCTGCATTAAATTAAATTAAAGGTATAGTAATGATCATTGGATCAGGATTAGAGGAGGGGGACAATTAACAAACGGAGAGTGAAAGCGACTGAAGGGAGAACACGCAAGTGCGTCGCTGGGCATGAAAAAATAGAAATCGCTTTCTTGGCGATATTTTGAAATCTCGACTCAACACAAAAGCATGGGAGCAACGAGGAAAATGACGTTTTATATCAGTTTGCTCCCCAGTTTACCGTGCATTTTCTCGGAAGAAAGTGATAGCTCGCAATTTCTCTCCAGGGAAACGACAAATGTGTAGAAGAGACGAGAAGGAGAAATTGATGGGAACACGTGCTGATAATTATACGTCCTGTTAAAGCTAAACCACGCTAAATTGGAGACAGTCGAGATTCTGTTTCACAAATTAATAAAGACACATTTTTAAGTTAAAATCAACACTTCGATATCTATCCCAAGTAGTTGAGTGCCAACCCTTAAATGATTGTGCAATAAAATAATAATTGTGCAAGGACACTGTGTCCTTTTTAACACCTTTACGTTGAAGCTCTGTTTGGTTCAAGTTTTTTACCTTGGGTCTTGAACAGAAAGCCTGCTAAAAGAGCATTTTTAGCAGGCTTGCAGAAAGCCTGCCAAAAGTGCCCTTTTGGCAGGCTTTCTACCCAAAACCCAATGCAAAAAACTTGAACCAAACGGGCCCTAAGTCTGAGAATTCACTAAATAAAATTAGGTTGAGGATTCTCTATATTATTGCTAGTAGAGAATTTTTACAACTTGTTATAGACTAACCATCAAAATTGACCCTCGTGTTGTCCTAACATTTGTATGAAGAAATCAAAAAACAATTGTTAAGTAATTTGTTTAGAAAAAACTTTTTTAATTTGTGGATAAAAATATTTTTGGGAGCTATAATATACATAAATTACTTATTTTCAAATAAATCCCTTAACGCATTGAATTTGCCATCAGGACTCGCGATTCTCGTAATCATTCAAGTTAATGACTCCAATTATTACTTCTATTCTTTATTAGAGGATCATTTCAAAATAATTTAAGAAATGAAAGATCTAATAGTAATTTTAATAAGTTGAGGGGTTAACTCTAAATGAGTTAAGAATCGATCGGGGACGATAACACTTTTCATGACTTAAAGTATTTGTTTCAAAATATGATTGGAAGGAAAAAAAAAAGGGCTAAAGTACGTGGTTTTTAAAATACAATGGGGGTAAACTTTGAGTTTGTTACTTAAAATAGAAAATTAAACATTTTAAAATTAGATAGGCTTTGAAATTATTAAAATTGCTATTGTGTTCCCGTATTTCAAATTATTTTGAAATTAGTCCCTCAAGTTAATAGCAATGTTATTAGGCCCTCTAATTCTCATAATCTTTTTTAAATTAATCTCTTTAATTCTTGCTTCTACGTTTTATTAAAGGGAGTAATTTCAAAATAATTTTTTTTAAGAATTAAGGAACCTAATTTTAATTTTAATGATTTGAGAGATCAATTTTTAATTAACTTAAGAATTGTAAAACTTAATAATAATTTTCATGATTCGAGGGATTTAATTTTAAAATATGTAAGATTAAAGACTCATAATGAAAAGAATTTGAAGATTGGAAAAAAAGTGGAAGTTTGAGGGAATCAAACGCGGGTTGTTGATGTATGAAATTACACAGTCAAATAGAAGGATTGATTAAGTTGACAGAGGTCTTCTAACTCTCCAAATGTCCGGTTCTTAAGTAAGTTGTTCTTCCATGCACAAGTAGCAAAATCGTAAGAGGCGGGGTTGGGTTCCCTGGTGGTTCCTTCGACGATTAAGTCAGTGAATTGCTTGAGTGGAGAAGTAAAAATAGACTATAGTAAGTACTGAGAGTAGTAGCAAAGAACTTATACTGTTATTGAAAATAGTACCTCTATTTATAGTAGTGGCAGGAAGGTAGAATGGTAACTTCGGCCAAGTATGGGACAGCGGCCACGTCAGCCTCAGCTTTACAGGTGTCGGCGGACGAGTGGAGAAGAGGTCACTTTGGTATTTAATGTGAAGTGATGGGGGGTGAGTAGTACCGACGTGGTCCGATGTATCATAAATACTATTGGGAGCGGAGGAATAATGGCGCTCATAATGCATTTAATGGCATTTATTGCGAGGTGATTGGTTACCAGTGCACAGGTGTTTTGTCGCCTTTCTACTCGTCAGATGGTCGAAAAGTACCACCTTTTGAGTCCCACACGCAGGGTGTCGGCCGATGAGTCGGCTGAATAGAGTGATTAAGCAATTGGCTTAACCAGAGGAATATGCACAACATCTTTTGGGTCATCGATACGTGACGCCTTTTGGGTCGTCGACACGTGACGCCTTTCGAGTCATCCTCGCAATATGCTGGTGTATCGAGTCGACCGAGTTAGGCATCTGATTATCTTGAGATGTTGACATGATTATGCATAATGTGGGACACTTGTCTTCTATTGATTAGAGATTATTTCCCTTCACTAAAATAACTATAACACGGGCCACTTAACTGGCATGAGTTTATAGGGTAGGACTACACCAACTGCGCTACTTAACTGTTATGATTTAGTAACTATCTCAATTTATATATATTAGATAATTTTACTGTAGTTTGGAAAGACTTTCTATAGTTGTAGACCCAATAACTTTAGCATATATATGAATATTATTAACTTTTCAGTGGGCTATATAAATAAAATTGTTATAGCCTAAAAAACCACCAAGTGCTAATTTCCTAAGTAAGTGATAATCATATTTTATTACAATTTTATACCCTCATTATCTATTTTATATGAATAAATATACTACTA
>NC_033794.1:23905510-23922187 GCF_001876935.1 Asparagus officinalis
GAATTAGTTATTTTTTCTCTTTATTTTATATTTTTAGTTATATTTTTGTTTTTTTTCCCTTTTTCTTAAAAAAAAAAATTTAAAAATATCGTCACTTGCCAAATTGATAGAGTTATGTAATAATTGATTTATTTGATAAATTTGAAATTTTCTAATCCCTAGTTGGTTATTTACTTAAGTTTACTTTTTATGATAACTCTAAATAAATTTTTTAAGAAATGATTTTCAAAGTAGTATACTTTATTTAAGCCTTAACTTGGATTTTTATTTAAAATAATGAAATTTTTGCATGCTTAACTTAGAGTTGAAAATATTTTTTTTCAAGTTATCTTGATTTATACATTTTTTTTTAAAGACTATATATACTTACACATATATATATTAAAAAAAAACTAACCTTATAAAAGAAGAGTGCGAAAAATGGGCACCACCCAAAAAAAATAAATAAATAAAAACTCTTAAATTCAAGGTGATTCTATCTTATAAAGCCTAAGTTGACTGAGCAATTAAGCCCAAGGAGTATCTCTATACTTAATGACCTAAGCCCAATTGGGTTGGGATTCATTGGCCCAAAACTCGTTAAATGGTCACTTAGAAAGCCCGTTAAAATAGAAAACAATCACCAAGAATTAGAGAGTGGAAAAAATATACATATATATAACACTAACAATTGTTTTTATATATTGTTGTTTTGTATATATGGTCTTGAAAAACAATTTTTGATCAAGAGACTTGAAAGTTATTTAAAACAAAGAGTTGGCATGTTCTTTTCAAAACTTTTTAATTAAATTTCTAAGATTTGACTTGGTTTTGTATTGCTATAATGAAAAAGATTTTCTAGGGGATTTACATTGGAGTTATATATAAAAACGTTTTCTTGATTATTAACTAGCTTCAATTAGAATGTTTAAATATATCAAGGAAAATCTGTTATTTACTGACTTATTTAACTTGGCAAGTTGACCGAATTTTGTGGGTATATTCACTGCAAACCCTCACGAGACTACAACTCGTCCACTAGGGTAACCTAGGGGTTTAAAGGCTTGTTGTATGCGCTAAATACAACCGCGATTCCTGCGAAAGTGAGTTAGGATTTTCTTTTTATTTTCTTTGCTAGAGGACTAGCAAAAGTTTAGGTGTGGGGGTATTTGATAATCACATTTTATTACAATTTTTATACCCTCATTATCTATTTTATATGAATAAATATACCACTAATAATTATTTTTATCTTTTAATTGCAGGTTAATGAAGAATAAATCTCAAACTCTCATCTCTCAACAAAAACCCATTGATTAAATGAAGAAATGAAGCAAAGAAGCACATTGGAAAATCAATTTCCAAATTATCCAAAAGCCCAGAATGAAGTCGTGTAGCCTGTAGAAGCCGGAGAAAATCAAAAATCCAATATGAAGAGAAATTATATTCAAGATGGTTGGCCGCAAAGAAATGACGATATCTCCCAATCCGGAAGGCGGAATTTAACATATAATATATGAAAATCGCCTATCTCGACGAGACGAAGCTATCCGTGAAATCAGAATTTGGAAATAGTGGGCATCGATGTCGGCATCGATGTGGGCATCGATGCTGGCATCGATACCTGCATCGATGCCTGTATCGATGCCAGATTACTGTAGCGCGCGTCAATGGCTGATTTTGCTTGTCTTGGGGCTCAAGTTTGATCCAATGGCTCTCATTCACTGATGTTTACTATAAATAGGGGTAGAGAGTGAGGGGTTAGAGGTGTGAAAATTTTGTAAACTCCTTTTGGAGAGGAGGGCTACTCTTAATTGAGAAGGCCTTCCAAAATTGTAACTTTAGTTGCAATTAATAATAATAATTTTTTCACCACTTTAAATATTTCTTCTCTTTGTTGGATGATGAAGATGGAGATGAAGAATTATTTAGAGGTTTGCATTTTCTTTCCTTTTTCTCTTTTATTTCCTTTTTATTGCTTATTAGTGTAGATTTATTTCTATGCTTGTAGTTTAGATTTTATTTTCTTGTTAAATAGCCAAGAGGCTAGAACCCTCTTGCCTTAGATTTATTTCATGCTTATAGAATAGATTTAATTTCTTGCATTTAATTCTTGCAATTTTATTTTGTAGTTTAGATTTTGCAATTTATTTTGTAGTTAGATTTTAATTTCTTATACTATTCACCTTGAGGCTAGAACCCTCTTGGGTTTAGTTTTTCTTTTTGTTTATTTTTATTTTGTTTGATTCGCCTTTAGGCTAGAACCCTCTAGGGAATCACCCTTTTCTAAGAAGTGGGTTCAATTGTAGATTACCCATATCTATAATTGAATCCACCATCTTTAATTTCTTGCATTTTCTTTTATTCTTGAATTTTATTTTCTTTATTCTTGATTTTTATTTTCCTTTTCCTTCTTGCCTTATTGATCATATTCATTCTTTGTCACATCCACTCTCACTTATATCTCGTGCCGATTTACACACTATCACTTCCACTCTCTCTATCTCTCCACAATCACATTCACTTATCACTCCTACTTGTCACACACACAACATAAGAACCGATTTTATATTTTCTCCTACAAAACACCTTCCTCGTGGGATCGATATCTTAAATACTATAACTTGACACGGTTGTGCACTTGCAACCTTTTTGGTACATGTTTATGCCGCATCAAGTTTTTGGCGCCGTTGCCGGGGAAGGTGCTTAAGTAGGTTTTAATTATTTTGGTTCTTTAACTTGTGTGTTTATTGTGAAAGAACTACTTGGAGATTAAAGATCAAGAATTGGAGATTGAGGAATTGGATATTTGCTTGTGGTAAGTCTTCTTCCTTATATTTTCAATTCCACACATTTAGTTAGTTTCTCACAATTAGTGACAATTAGGATTTTAAAAAAAAAGATTTTATTTCCGTTGACCATAATAAAATTCACCATCTACTTTGACATTTACTAACAAGATAATAAATTCAAACAAATCCCCCTTCTCATTTGTTTAAATCCCCCCTTCTCATTTGTTTGATTGTTAACCCTAATTAAAAAAAAAGATTTTTCTTTTCCATCCTTTTTAGTTGCTTTTAATTCATAGGGTTGCATTTCATATAGTTAGTAGGAATTCACCAAGTGATTTGAGCATCTTGATTTGACACACACTTAAAAATATTTTTAAGGGCAAAACCCCATAATCAAGATAAGGTGAGGGATTTTATCACCCTTTCCTTAGCCCAAAAATCACTAATTCCTCACTACACCACCTAAGCCTAATAAAACTCATTAGACGTTGGCCCCTAAGGATTCGAGCTCAATAAGGAACAAGAAATCCTTAAGTGAACCGGTTTAAGTTTTCTCAGATTAGTTGGTGTCTAAGACAAGGTTTAGGGGTTGCGTAAAGCGCTCCGCAAGGAACGAGGTACTTAATTGATCTCTGATCACGAGGTACTTAATTGATCTCTGATCACCCTCTAATACTATCCTTACCTGGCTAACTACCCGGGTAAAACTTTTATCTTTTCACTGTAGGAGTTTTTGGTTAGGAGCTGGTCTAGTTGAGTTAGGCTTAACCCTAGAGTTAGAGTGATTGAAAAGTGATTGATTTTGATTTGTTTTAGTTAGGATTTTCCTTTTTCTTCAAAAAAAAAAGTAACTTTTTTTTTTCAAAAAAAAAATTATATAAAAAGAAATTGTTTTTGGTGCATGCAAAACGTGGATTAAGGAATTTTGAACAAATGACTAATCCACAAGTTTTTCAAAATTTATGTTATCCCAATAAGATTGAAATCTCCAACGAAGCTCGGGAGTTTGTAGAGAGTCCATATCAGTATTCGGTAAATGATCCATTTTTTCCAACCTACAACCCAGGTTGGGCAAGTTACACAAACATTGCATGAAATCAGGGAAACCACTCCGAAACTCAAAACTTCACTCCCTCTTTGACCCAACATTTTCCTAGGAAAAACACAGTTCCTTTCAATTCTCATGCACAATTTCAACAACCCAATCTGTCACATCAAAATCAGTCTCCTCATTATCAAGTTGTAACTCACACTTCTCTTGATACAGATCATGATGAACGTCTTAATTTTTTGGAAAAAGGTTTTGAAATCATTATTAAGGCCTCCACACTAGCCACGGATATGTTAACTCAAACATCCTACACGATGAACTCCTTTATGCAATCAACCGAACTCATACTTAACTCTAACACTCAAGCCCTAGCTAGATTAGAAACCCATATTGATCAACTAGCTAGTGCCATAAGTGAAGTAGAGGAAGGAGAAATTCTGAGTCAACCCGTGGTCAATCCTAAGGACACTCAAATGAATGCACTACAGTCAGGAAAACAGGTCGATAATCAGGAAAGAACACCTTTAAGCCAAATTCTTGTTCCAATTCATTCTTTCCCTGATAATTCAATTCAGGAAAGAGCGAGGGAAGAAGAAGAAGAGTCAGATCTAAGTTTTGAGAAAATTTTCGATGAGGAGCTAAAAATATTAGGAGAAGCAGATCGGGTTTGTCAAAATAAAGAAACTGTGTTGGACAATTGCTGTTTTGAACTGAATTTTGAAAAACTCTTTCTTGATGAACTAAGATTTTTGGAAAATAAACAACAACCAAATTTTTACACATCAACCATGAATCTTGGGGTTGAGAAAATTGTTAAAGAAAAATTGGTTGTTAGAGAACAAACATTCACAAATCAAGAATCTAAGTCCAATATGCATGACACCAATAATACCTACCTTCCATTGCCACAAAAATCATTGAACACCCTGGAATGCTTAGAATTTCAGCACTTTGTTGATTATATCATGTTGAATTTATTTAAAATCCGTGGGAGAATTTTCAGCAATAAGGTAGGATTCAATGTAGAACATGAACTCTTCATGTTGAATATTTCATTCTACATTGTTTATTTTGTTTATTTCAGAATAATAAAAAGAATTTATTCTTCTCTCATTTGAGAGTTTCTTGTTCAGTTGTTAAAAAAAGAAAAAAAAAAAAGAAGAAGAAAAAAAAGAAAAAAAAAGAATAAATTTTTGATTTCATCCTCCTCAGACAAAAGGTAATTACAGATTTTTATCAGCCGACCAAATGTAAGTGCTTCACTTCTTATCTGCTTTACTTTATGCATCATAGAGTTGCATTGAGGATAATGCAAAATTTTGGGTGTGGGGGTGGGAATTAGTTATTTTTTCTCTTTATTTTACATTTTACATTTTCCCCCTTTTTCTTAAAAAAAATTATAAAAATATCGTCACTTGCCAAATTGATGGAGTTATGTAATAATTGATTTATTTGATAAATTTGAAAATTTCTAATCCCTAGTTGGTTATTTACTTAAGTTCACCTTTTATGATAACTCTAAATAAATTTCTTAAGAAATGATTTTCAAAGTAGTATACTTTACTTAAGCCTTAACTTGGACTTTTATTTAAAATAATAAAATTTTTGCATGCCTAACTTAGAGTTGAAAATAATTTTTCAAAGTGTCTTGATTTACATATTTTTCAAAATATATATACATATAAAAAAAGTAATAATTGATTTATTTGATAAATTTGAAAATTTCTAATCCCTAGTTGGTTATTTACTTAAGATCACCTTTTATGATAACTCTAAATAAATTTCTTAAGAAATGATTTTCAAAGTAGTATACTTTATTTAAGCCTTAACTTGGACTTTTATTTAAAAATAATGAAATTTTTGCATGCTTAACTTAGAGTTGAAAATAATTTTTTCAAAGTGTCTTGATTTACATATTTTCAAAATATATATACAAAAAAAAAAATATTTTAAATCAAGCAACTTGAAAATTATTTAAAACAAAGAGTTAGCATGTTCTTTTCAAAACTTTTAAATTAAATTTCTAAGTTTGGCTTGGTTTTGTATTGCTACAATGAGAAGATTTTCTTAAAAATATACCTTAGAGTTATATATAAAAATGTTTTCTTGAGTGATAACTGGCTCCAATTAGATTATCTAAAAGTTATCAAGTGAATTTAGTTATTTACTGACTTCTTTAATTTGGCAAGTTGACCGAATTTTGTGGGTATATTCACTGCAAACCCTCACGAGACTACAACTCGTCCACTAGGGTAACCTAGGGGTTTAAAGGCTTGTTGTATGCGCTAAATACAACCGCGATTCCTGCGAAAGTGAGTTAGGATTTTCTTTTTATTTTCTTTGCTAGAGGACTAGCAAAAGTTTAGGTGTGGGGGTATTTGATAATCACATTTTATTACAATTTTATACCCTCATTATCTATTTTATATGAATAAATATACCACTAATAATTATTTTTATCTTTTAATTGCAGGTTAATGAAGAATAAATCTCAACTTCCCATCTCTCAACAAAAACCCATTGATTAAATGAAGAAATGAAGCAAAGAAGCACATTGGAAAATCAATTTCCAAATTATCCAAAAGCCCAGAATGAAGTCGTGTAGCCTGTAGAAGCCGGAGAAAATCAAAAATCCAATATGAAAAGAAATCATATTCAAAATGGTTGGCCACAAAGAAACGACGATATCTCCTAATCCGGAAGGCGGAATTTAACATATAATATATGAAAATCGCCTATCTCGACGAGACGAAGCTATCCGTGAAATCAGAATTTGAAAATAATGGGCATCGATGTCGGCATCGATGTGGGCATCGATGCTGGCATCGATACCTACATCGATGCCTGCATCGATACCAGATCACTGTAGCGCGCGTCAATGGCTGATTTTGCTTGTCTTGGGGCTCAAGTTTGATCCAATGGCTCTCATTCACTGATGTTTACTATAAATAGGGGTAGAGAGTGAGGGGTTAGAGGTGTGAAAATTTTGTAAACTCCTTTTGGAGAGGAGGGCTACTCTTAATTGAGAAGGCCTTCCAAAAATTATAACTTTAGTTGCAATTAATAAAAATAATTTTTTCCTCTTTAAATTTGTTCTTTCTCCTCTTTGTTGAATGATGAGGATGGAGATGAAGAGCAATTTGAAGGTTTGCATTTCTTTTCTCTTTTATTTCTTTTTAGTAATTTCTTTATTATTGCTTATTAGTTAGATTTAAATTCATGCTTGTAGTATAGAATTACTTTCTTGTCTTTTTTATTTTCTTTTTGCACTTTAATTTGTAGAGTAGATTTATTTTTCTTGCATTTAATTTCTGCAATTTATTTTGTAGTTTAGATTTTTATTTTCTTTGTAATTAGATTTATTTCTTGTTCATAGTTTAGATTTTTCTTTTCTTTTTAATTTTGTAATTAGTCTTCTTTTTCTTGTTTTTATTTCTTAAGATGTGAATTTAATTCTTGTAAGAATCTTAGAATTGTATGAAACTAGTCTAATTTCTTTTATATTGTATGAATTATTCTCTTGTACTTAAAATGTTCATGTTAGGATAATCAACTAGAGAACTAATCGGTAGAAGAAGAATTTGATAATCTATGCTTATCTTAAATGGTTTGATAGGTTATGCTTATGAATTCTAGGATTATTATCATGTTGTTGTTCTTATCATGAATAGTAATTTTAGCTTAGATGATAATTTGATAGGTTACACTTTCCTTAAATGGTTTGATAATCTATGCTTAATAAATCTAAGTTGAAATATGATAAAAAGAGAATAGTTTATATTTTGTAATTGAAATTGGTTAGTGGATTATATTCTAGATTTCTTACCTCTTTTGAATCCTTCATCTTAACTTTCTTAAATTTTCTTTTCATTTTTGGTTTTATTTCTTGATTTTATTAATTCATATTTCTTGCCTTGTGATTTCATTTATTCTTTAATTCTTCCTTCTCTCCTCTAAAATTCAATTTATTACCTCTTGCATATAAATCAAAACAACCACTCATACAATCACACTTATTCTTTATTCCTAATTGTCACGCACAAAATATAAGAACCAAGTTTAATAATCTCTTAAAATCACCTTCTTCGTGGGATCGATATCTTTTTATACTATAACTTGATAAATTGTGCACTTGCAATTTTGGTACATAATTATGCCGCATCAAGTTTTTGGCGCCGTTGCCGGGGAAGGTGCTAAAATAGGATTTTATTAACTTGATTCTTTAACTTGTGTATTTTTCTTGTGAAGGAACCGCTTGGAGCTTGAAAATCTTGGATTGAAGATCAAGAATTTGGAGCATTGCTTTCGGGTAAGTCTTCTTTCTAGTTTTCAATTCCACCCTCTTTAGCTAGCTTCACAATTAGAGACAATTAGGATTTAAAAAAAAAGATTTTATTTTTGTTGACCATAATAAAATTCATCTTCTCACATTTGATTATTATTGACCATAATTAAAAAAAAGATTTTCTTTTTATCATCCTTTTTAGTCGCTTTTAATTTCTAGGGTTGCATTTCATATAGTGTAGGAATTCACCAAAGTGATTGTAGCACTTGATTTGGCACACACTTAAAACATTCTTAAGGGCAAAACCCCAATCAAGATAAGGTAAGGGATTTCATCACCCTTTCCTTAGCCCACAAATCACTAATTCCTCACTTCACAAATCCAAGCCTTCTAAAACTCATTAGACGTTGGCCCCTAAGGATTCGAGCTCAATAAGGAACAAGAAATCCTTAAGTGAACGGTTTAAGTTTTCTCAGAATAGTTGGTGTCTAAGGCAAGGTTTAGGGGTTGCGTAAAGCGCTCCGCAAGGAAAGAGGTACTTAATTGATCTTTGATCACCCTCTAGTACTATCCTTACCTGGCTAACTACCTGGGTAAAACTTTGATCTTTTCACTGTAGGAATTTTTGGTTAGGAGCTGGTCTAGTGGAGTTAGGCTAAACCCTAGAGTTAGAGTTGATTGAAAAGTGATTGCCTTGATTTGTTTTAGTTAGGATTTTTCTTTTTCTTTATCTTCTCATATTAAAAAAAAACTAATTTTCTTTCTTCTTTCCTTTATAAAAAAAAAACTAAATTTCTTTCTTTCCTTAAAAAAAAAACTAATTTTCCTTAAAAAAAAACTAATTTTCTTTCTTTCTTTCCTTAAAAAAAAACTAATTTTCTTTAAAAAAAAAACCTATGGGTGAGTTAGAGGATGTTCTGATTAAGGTTGGAGATTTTATTTTTCCAGTAGATTTTGTAGTCTTGGAAACACAGCCTGTTTCCAATCCCAAAGGACAGACACCTGTCATCTTAGGAAGACCGTTCTTAGCCACTTCTAATGTTGTCATCAACTGTAGAACTGGTCAAATGAAGCTGTCCTTTGGGAATTTGACTGCTGATCTCAACATTTTTAATCCAGGGGACCAACCAAATAATCAGCCTCTAGAAATAAACTACATTCAGGAAAGATCAGAAGAAGAAGAAGAAGAAGAGTGTGATTTAAGTTTTGAGGAAATTTTTGATGAAGAGTTAGAGTTTTTAGAAGAAGCAGATCAGGTCCTTGAGAATAATAAAACTGTGTTAAACATTTGCTGCTTTGAATTAAATTTTGAAGAACTCTTTCTTGATGAACTTAGATTCTTGGAGAATAATCAACAACCAAATTTTCAGAACTTCACAGAAGAATTGGTTGTTAGAAAACAAAACTTCACAGTACAAGAGTCTAAGTTCATTAAGAAATACAAAATGCATGACACCAATAATACCTACCTTACCTTGTTGCATGAATTACTGAACACCCCGAAATGCTTGGAAATTCACATTATTAATTATATCATTCTGAATTTGTTTAAAATCCGGGGAAGAATTTTCAACAGTAAGGTAGGATTCAATGTAGAACAGGAACTCTTCATGTTGAATATTTCATTCTACATTGTTTATTTTGTTTATTTCAGAATAATAAAAAGAATTTATTCTTCTCTCATTTGAGAGTTTCTTGTTCAAAAAAAAGAAAAAAAGAAAAAAAAAGAAAAAAAAAGAAAAAAAAAAAAAAGAAAAAAAAACAAGAAAAGAATAAATGTTTGATTTCCTCCTCCTCAGACCAAAGGTAATTGCAGATTTTTATCAGCCGACCAAATGTAAGTGCTTCACTTCTTATCTGCTTTACTTTATGCATCATAGAGTTTGTATTGAGGACAATGCAAAATTTAGGTGTGGGGGTGGGAATTAGTTATTTTTTTCTCTTTATTTTACAATTTTAGTGCATTTTTGTCATTTTTTTTCTTTTCCTTAAAAAAAATTATATCGTCACTTGCCAAATTGATAGAGTTATGTAATAATTGATTTATTTGATAAATTTGAAATTTTCTAATCCCTAGTTGGTTATTTACTTAAGTTTACTTTTTATGATAACTCTAAATAAATTTTTTTTAAGAAATGATTTTCAAAGTAGTATATTTTACTTAAGCCTTAACTTGGACTTTTATTTAAAATAATGAAATTTTTGCATGCTTAACTTAGAGTTGAAAATAATTTTTCAAAGTGTCTTGATTTACATATTTTTTTCAAAATATATATACATACAAAAAAAAATTTGCAAAAGAAGAGTGTGAAAAATGGGCACCAAAAAGAAAAAAAAACTCTTTAATTCAAGGTGATTCTATCTTATAAAGCCTAAGCTGACCGAGTAATTAAGCCCAAGGAGTATTTCCATACTTAATGACCTAAGCCCATTTGGGTTGGGATCCATTGGCCCAAAACTCGTTAAATGGTCACTTAGAAAGCCCGTTAAAGTAGAAAAAATCACCAAGGAAGAAAGAGTTAAAAAAAACTAATAAATGTTTTATAGTTGTATATATGGTCTTGGAAAATATTTTAAATCAAGCAACTTGAAAATTATTTAAAACAAAGAGTTAGCATGTTCTTTTCAAAACTTTTAAATTAAATTTCTAAGTTTGGCTTGGTTTTGTATTGCTACAATGAGAAGATTTTCTTAAAAATATACCTTAGAGTTATATATAAAAATGTTTTCTTGAGTGATAACTGGCTCCAATTAGATTATCTAAAAGTTATCAAGTGAATTTAGTTATTTACTGACTTCTTTAATTTGGCAAGATTGACCGAATTTTGTGGGTATATTCACTGCAAACCCTCACGAGACTACAACTCGTCCACTAGGGTAACCTAGGGGTTTAAAGGCTTGTTGTATGCGCTAAATACAACCGCGATTCCTGCGAAAGTGAGTTAGGATTTTCTTTTTATTTTCTTTGCTAGAGGACTAGCAAAAGTTTAGGTGTGGGGGTATTTGATAATCATATTTTATTATAATTTTATACCCTCATTATCTATTTTATATGAATAAATATACCACTAATAATTATTTTTATCTTTTAATTGCAGGTTAATGAAGAATAAATCTCAAACTCTCATCTCTCAACAAAAACCCATTGATTAAATGAAGAAATGAAGCAAAGAAGCACATTGGAAAATCAATTTCCAAATTATCCAAAAGCCCAGAATGAAGTCGTGTAGCCTGTAGAAGCCGGAGAAAATCAAAAATCCAATATGAAAAGAAATCATATTCAAAATGGTTGGCCACAAAGAAACGACGATATCTCCTAATCCGGAAGGCGGAATTTAACATATAATATATGAAAATCGCCTATCTCGACGAGACGAAGCTATCCGTGAAATCAGAATTTGGAAATAGTGGGTATCGATGTCGGCATCGATGTGGGCATCGATGCCTGCATCGATACCTGCATCGATGCCTTCATCGATGCCAGATTACTGTAGCGCGCGTCAATGGCTGATTTTGCTTGTCTTGGGGCTCAAGTTTGATCCAATGGCTCTCATTCACTGATGTTTACTATAAATAGGGGTAGAGAGTGAGGGGTTAGAGGTGTGAAAATTTTTGTAACTCCTTTTGGAGAGGAGGGCTACTCTTAATTGAGAAGGCCTTCCAAAATTGTAACTTTTGTTGCAATTAATAATAATAATTTTTTCACCACTTTAAATTTTTCTCTTCTTCTCTTTGTTGGATGATGAAGATGAAGATGAAGATGGAGAATTATTTGAAGGTTCGCATTTCTTTTCTTTTTCTCTTTTATTGCTTATTAGTTTAGATTTATTTCTATGCTTGTAGTTAGATTTTATTTTCTTGTTAAATAGCCAAGAGGCTAGAACCCTCTTGCCTTAGATTTATTTTATGCTTCTAGAGTAGATTTATTTTCGTGCATTTAATTCTTGTAATTTTATTTTATAGTTTAGATTTTGTAATTTATTTTTTAGTTAGATTTTAATTTCTAGTTAGATTTTAATTTCTTGCACTATTCACCTTGAGGCTAGAACCCTCTTGGGTTTAGTTTTTCTTTTTGTTTATTTTTATTTTGTTTGATTCCCCTTTAGGCTAGAACCCTCTAGGGAATCACCCTTTTCTAAGAAGTGGGTTCAATTTTAGATTACCCATATCTATAATTGAATCCACCATCTTTAAATTCTTGCATTTTCTTTTATTCTTGAATTTTATTTTCTTTATTCTTGATTTTTATTTTCTTTTTCCTTCTTGCCTTATTGATCATATTCATTCTTTGTCACATCCACTCTCACTTATATTTCGTACCGATTTACACACTATCACTTTCACTCTTTCTATCTCTCCACAATCATATTCACTCATCACTCCTATTTGTCACGCACACAACATAAGAACCGATTTTATATTTTCTCCTACAAAATACCTTCCTCGTGGGATCGATATCTTAAATACTATAACTTGACACGGTTGTGCACTTGCAACCTTTTTGGTACATGTTTATGTCGCATCAGTAAGCTGACATGTGTCTTAGCCCTCACCTAACTAGATGAATTAAGGCCGAGATGACTCAAACTACAAGCACTCAGCCTATTGGGTTAGCTGACAATTTGCTAGCTGAGTCAAAAGATGGTACTTGTTGGCCACCTCACCCGAACAACCTTACAAACTACCCGCACACACTCGGCATACTGGGTCAGGCGACAACTTACGTAGCCGAGTCAAAAGGTGGTACTTGTCGACCACCTCACCCGATCGACCCTACAAGTAACCTGTACTCGGCCTCCTGTGTCATCCGACAACTTGTGTAGCCGAGTTAAAAGGCGGTGCTCCTTGGCCCTTGACCAAAAAAAAAGAGGCGACAGTTACCTCGAACCCTTCGCAAGCCAACTGCTCTCGCATTAACTGCTCTGACAAAATCATCATTATTATAGCCCCCGTAGTCTTTAAGACTCATAAGACCTAGTCAACTCCAAGCACATGTTGCCATTCCCTTATTAAATGACCAGATGACTCACTTTCTTCCATGACCGACACCTGGAAGATACCTGCTGACTCAACAGCCTGATTAGACTCGACCGAAGTTACCTTCACACCTCTCTGATCTGCTATAAAAGAGAACTACGGTGCATATGGTAACTTCTTCTAGTTTTTGGCAACTTTGAGTTACTAACTATACATTTTGTCCTTGATTTTTCCACTCAAGATCAAAATGTGTGTTAGTCAGCTAAAACATTTTTGATAGAAGTGGAACAATTTTTATTATGGGATAATTTTATAATGTGAGATATTTTAAAGGGATAATTGGGAGTGATATTTTAAAACATGATATTTTAGTGGGACAATTGTTAGTATAATTAACGATAATTTTCAGAAATCAATAAGCATATAAATCATATATTTTGATGATCATACTACTATTTATACATTTTAAAACTTATTATTATTATTATTATTATTATTATTATTATTATTATTATTATTATAGTATTAATTAATCTTGAAGAACTATTAGATAGACTATTAGATAAACTTTTTGATTTTTTGGAATTATTTTTGTAATATAAATTAAAAAATAATTTTTCCTTTTTTCTCTTTCTTTTTTGATCTACCTGACATCATTCCATCATCTCTCAATTTTAATTAATTTTTAATAAAATATAAATTTTATAATTTTTAAATTTAAATTAATTGTACAATTCAAGTATTTAATAAAAATTAAAAAAATAATATTAAATAGAAGGGAATGCTAAGAAGAGATGTGATCTAATTTTATGGTGTGGTTTGAAGATGACGGAGAAATGAAATATTAAAAATAAAAAAAGTAAATAATAAAGTTCTAGTTTTTACCATGTAGTTCTAGCTTAAAACTTGGGGCAATTTGAGAGACTAGAACTCTCTCTTTTCTGTATAAATTTGATAAAAGTGAGATAAATTTTTATAATTATCTCAGTTTTACTTTTTATCCAGTTCTTGTTGACTAACACTGTATAATTTTATCCTAGTTCTAGTTCTAATGGACTAACACTATAAAATATTGTCCCACAAATTATCTCAGTTCTAATTTTGAGTTCTACTTAACTAACCCCCCTAACTTGATCATCGGAGGAACAACTGGAGAACTCAACTCCGTCCTCTCACGAGTTTTTCATGCACAGGAAAAAACAATGGAGATCCTAATCATTCTAATAACTCTAACATAAAACCCATTGTTTGATAACTGACACCAACAAAATTTTTTTATATAATTTATATAATGAATATCATTTATGAGATACACAGAGTGAGGAATTGTAATTGGTTAATTGTAGAGAATCTCTACAACCAAGAATGTAGAGGATCTCTGCCCCAAAAAATAGGCCACACTTGTTTCTTAAACCAGTTTTGAAAAGAACTGACTTAGTTGTAGACCAACTGTAGACCAACTCCCCTCCTCCCCACCACCCACAAAAAAAAACTCAGTCCGCAATAAACCTGTTAGATGTCAAATAATAAACTAAAGTAAACTGGTTCACTTCTGGACCAGTTTTTACCAATTAACAAAATAATCTAAAACTGGACCAAGTTCAAATCAGAGCTATTTTTAGAAATTTACCAAATACACCCTTAAAGAATTTAAGAGATACAAGTACGGGATCCACTTTTTTCAATGTAATAAGCTAGTAATATGGAGTTCACGGTTACTTTATATCCTGATATTTATCTGGGAATTCATGTGGGGTGGGGGCGGGGGGGTGGCGGCTGTACATCATCTCATGTCCCTTTTTTGCTTACTATGCACATAACAAAAATGTAAGACTTGTAGACATTCAAATCATTGTTAACAATGGAAAACATATACCTATTTCATTTAGAAATTCAGCAGATTTTGATGTGCAATCCATAGGCGAGCCATTCGTTTCGAGTCTAAATCATAAGTAGATGAGGTAATGAGGCCCGATAATCTAATAGTTCATTTGAATCTTATTCGATCTTTCTAGTTTAAACCCTTAAATTAGTTGAACTGATAGCTAATTAGATTTAGATAAAGACTCCAGAAAAATACATTTTTTTTTGGTTGAATCTAGATATGAATCCTTAATGATTAAAATTTGGCAACCCACTAAATACATATTTAGCATATTTTGTTTAGTTTTAATTAAATTAGTGGTTCTTTTCTAAGTATGCCTTATATGTTTGTCCTACATAGACATAATCAATACTGTGAAAAGTAGAAGCAAAAACAAAATGTAAATAAGATTAATCTAATTGTGTTTGCATCAAAAAAAATCTACTCTAGAAATTTGAGTTTGTAATCTATTTAAGATTCTAAAAAATTTATAGCGGATTCTCAAGTAAACATTACAGAATCTCATATCTCTCTTTTACATATATAAAGAGAAATTAGTGTAACTCTTAAAGGCAAAAATTAACATGTGCCATATTATAAATGCATAAAAAACTGACATGTGTTATATCATAAATATCCACATGTCCCTCTTTCTATCAAAAGATGACATGTCAACACCTAATCTTATATTCACCTAAGAATCTTTATCAAATTAAAACTATTTGTTTATGTCAAAAAGTTAATCTCGGGATTAAGTAGGGATAAGTAAACAATTAGGGGGCTCTTGATGTTCTCTAATGTCTGATCGAATTGGAAAAGAAAAATCCCTAAAAAATTAGCAAACTTTAGAAACCCAGAGTGGAGGTTTCCTTCGGCGTGCCCTCCGACGCTCAAGTTAGTGACTGATCGAATCAATATGAAGAATATTATATTGAGTTTAAGATTTAGAGAGTTTAGACCTAAGAATGGTAAATATCTCTTATGTTTTATACATGGTTGTTTGCGTTGAAAATCGTTTTCTTTATTGTATAACTCATTACAACTTCGATCGTTACAATAAGTTCAAAAAGATAAGTCTTTTTATAAGACCTTTACACAATAAAAATAAAAGATACAATTCTCGTTCAAACAAAACGCAGAGGACATTTATCACCCGCTGCTTTACGTAGGATCTTTGCCTGTATCAAGGTTTATCCGTGGACGACCGTCGATTAGATCCGGTTATTAAAAATTCGGCAGATCTCCGCCTTCGCCGAGGAAGTATTTGATTTGAAGTGCTGAGATCGACCAAGCGAAATCAGTAGCTCTTCTCGAGATCAAGACCAAGCCTGATCTTAAGGAAATAGGGGAAACGGGCGTCGGATCTCTCGAACTCTCCTTCTTTATGCCGAAGAACTCGTCAAGATCTGTTAACCCTCGCTGAAATTCGTGCTCCTTTGACTCCTCAATCCGGCAGCACCTCCTCCTCTTGATAATTAATCTCCCCTTTGAAATGAGCCCATGGGCCCGTATTTATAGGCTTCGGTTGGGGGGTTTTGGATCAGAATGAGTGATTTGGCCTTATCTTCAGTTAATAATAGCCTAACCATATTTGTAGATGATATCTAGGCAGTTAGGAACCTCTGGAACAGAATAAACCGATCGAAACAGCCTAAAAACGTATTTTGAAGGTTACGGGCAGTTCTGGACACGAGAAGGGCTGATGTGACCCACATGGGCGCGGGGTCGG
>NC_033794.1:23922197-24085151 GCF_001876935.1 Asparagus officinalis
TGATCCGACCCGCTGCCGCGTGGGTCGGACTGATCCGACCCGTCGCTGCGCGGGTCAGTTTGAGATATCTTTAATATTTTGACCTTAACTCTTTCATATGAACTCCGATTAAACTGATTAAAGATGCGTTGGAAAGCTGACGAAGAGATCTACAATTTTTATGTTTTGAGATTTTTCAGATTCAAATCGTAGTATAGTCAAAACTTCACTTTTTGTGCGGGTCAGATCACTATATCACGGGTCTCATTACTGTAGCACGGGTCGGAACTGTAGCGCGGGTCGGATTTGAGCGTCCCGGAGTTACTATAGCGGTCTTAACTCACTCATCCGACCTCGGAATAAGGTGATTCAAGATGCGTTAGAAAGCTGACGAAGAGACCTACAACTTTCATGTTTTGAACTTTTTCATATTCAAATCGTAGCATGGTCTAAATGCCTCTTCATTTTACGGTCCACTTTGAGGTGTTCGACACTTTCTGACTTCTCCGAATTTGTATTGCGTATTTCGTCATTCCGGTGACTTGTACACTCTAATAACTCACTTTGTATATTCGTTAGCTTTCACGGGGCCAGATAAACCTTTACTGACTTGGATAATGACGCTTATTGTCTGCATTTCATCCCGAGCTGTGTGTAGGAACCTATATGCATTTTTATACGCCTACATATACCCCCTCCAAAGTATTTCAGACTCATTCTTTTATAGAGGAGTCTGGAATGTTTTGGATAAGATAGGCCATTTCCTCAATCTCGTAGAGGGACCTGTGAACTACTTCAATTCTTGACTTCTTCAGCCTTCAGTCTATTGGGTGTTTTGTCGAATAGATGAAGTTCTTCCGGTGCTGCGTTTATCGTCTGACCGTTGTCGAAATCTTGGATTATAGTTGATGCGTAAGTTTCCGAATTTAGCTCGTGCCATTGAGTTGACTTTGAACTAATCATCTTCATCAAAAATTCATATCTAAATCCGATTGAACTTTCTGAAATCATCGTTTGCCCTATTTTGGCGAGATTGCTGATGCGTTGACTGGCGTCAACCTTTACTGTAACGCGTCGGCCGGTGTTGACACAGTTTATACTTGTACGTTTGCTAGAGTCTATACAGTTTAACCTCTTAAGGCATTGGAGCGAGGCGCTCCCAAATTTTAGGCTGCAGGACCAACTATTAAAGTTATTTCGTCTGCAGATATGGATCTTATCCCGAAGTCATTGGATGCTCAAGTCACGAGACCAACTAATAAAGCTGATGCGTCAATGACTCTCGCATTTATATGATTTTTGGCAAACCCTCAGCCATCAACGGGTTTGATTAGCCTTTACCGACTACCGTTTGAGTCGGGCTAGCATACGGATTGTTTAAGTCCGTTCCGCATGTAATGTTGTGCTAAAAGAGTTAACTCTTTTAGTGCTATGATATTGAATACGTAGACTTCGTATTTCTCCTATGAAAAGACTAAACAGCAACGTGTGACAAACGTAGACTTAGGATTTTTGGTAAATCCTCAGCCATCAACGGATTTGACGTGCCTTTACCGATTACCGTTTGAATCGGGCTTGCATGCAGATTGTTTAAGTCCGTTCCGCATGTGACGTTGTGCTAAAAGAGTTAACTCTTTTAGTGCTACGATTAAGTCCGTTCCGCATGTGACGTTGTGCTAAAAGAGTTAACTCTTTTAGTGCTACGATATTGAATACGCAGACTTCGTCTTTCTTACGGGAATAGACTACCCGGCAACGCGTGTTAGACGTTGACTTATCCCTTCTTAGGATTCGGAATAAAATTCCCCACGCGTGTAAGGTGCAGATTCTGGCGTTATGAATAACAACCTGTCACAATGTTGAATATGTGGGCTTTTTGTTCTTTTTACGATCAAGAACTGACCGGTAACGCGTGTTAGGCGCTAACTTATCCCTACTTAGGATTCGGGATAAAACTCCTCATGCGTGTGAGGCACGGATTTTGGTGTTATTAATAACAACCTGCCATAATATCGAATATGTGGGCTTTGTTGAATATCATATCTCCATGATAGTGTTTTGATGATAACAATTTATATTGTGTGTGCACTAACTTTCATATGCAGATTTTAATATTAGAATCTGTACAAGTGCAAGTGGATATCAAGGCATTTTGAAGTGAAGAAAATGAAGAACAAAAGATAATGTATTTGATTTTTTCTTTACTTAGAATATTTGTACAAGCCTTGATCACACACACGCACACACACACAATTTTAGAACACACTAACACAGGCTTAGTGTGTTGGTTAACTATAGAAATCCCATATGTTAACCATTAGAATAGTAGTTAAAACTTAATTATAAAAACTTCTTTTTACTGAATTTTTGACCTTAGTAGTCGACTAATTAGAATAGTAGTCGACTACTCATGTATAGAACTCAAATACATGTTTCTGTCAATTTACAGTATAGTCGACTAATAGAGATTATAGTCGACTACTGAGGTGTTTGACAGAAACATAAATTTCTGTATTTTTACAGTATAGTCGACTAATGAACATTATAGTCGACTACTGAACTCAAATTTCAATTTATAAGTTTCTGTCTTTTTACAGTGTGGTCGACTAATGACTACAGTAGTCGACTACTGAAGGAAAATATCAATTTTCAAGTTTCTGTCAAATTTCAGTGTAGTCGACCAATGAGCATTATAGTCGACTACTGAGAACACTTTCTGAAAACACAGAGTCTGTTTGAACTCAGTGTAGTCGACTAATGACTACAGTAGTCGACTACAAGAGACAGTTTTCCAGTTTTCAGAATTTGAATTTCTGACAGTTTTTAGCCGTTTTTAAACGTTTTTAAACTTTAAAAACTTGTCTTTTCAAGGGCTATATATAGGTTATTTGTTCAGAAAAATTAGATATGCATACATACCCATAAGCTTTGATCTTTGTGCAATTTTTCAAGTGAAAAACATTCTGATTTTCTGAAAAATGAGAGTTTCTGAAATTGCCTATATATTTTCATAAAAAACAAATCAATTAGGCAATTTTACAGAGATCAAAAGAATCCTAAGCCACTACTGCACTTCACTACACATTCAAGGCTTATAGGATCATTGTGTTATTCCTACAACAAGTTTTCTCTCGGTTGTGAGAGGGTTAATCTCTTGGCTTAGAGATTAGGGTTCAAATTGGCAAGGAGTTTGTCAATTGATGTTGCAATTTGCAGGGACTTGCAAATTGGTCAGGTTTGCGTTTGATTTTGTAAGTTTATTCAAAATCATAGTGGAAACTCTCAAGCGGGATTTGCTTGGGGACTGGATGTACACCGGATTGGTGGAACCAGTATAAAATCCTTGTGTTTGTGTTTGCAAATTTCTGAGATTGTCATTTTTCTTTGCAATTTATTATCTACTTTGCAATAATTTTAAAAGAACACTATTCACCCCCCCTCTAGTGTTCAAGTGTATCTATTTCAGATCCTACACTTTGCATTTTCAACTAGAATGCTGGGTATGACCTCTGCGTTTTGACTCTGGAACGTGGATATGACCTCTGTGTTTTGATGTGAACTACAACTATTGGAAGTGTCGAATGAAGATATACCTTCAATCAATTGGCTACGAACTTTGGAACGTTGTGGAAACAAAATATGAGAAGCCAACCACTCCTTTCGCGGAATGGACTACATCTCAAAGGAACAATGCAAATTTGGATTCAAAAGCAATGAATGCCTTATTTTGTGCACTTGACAAGAATGAGTTCAATAGGGTGTCAACGGCCACATCCGCATATGATATTTGGCACACACTCGAGGTAACTCATGAAGGTACAAATAAAGTTAAAGAATCTAAAATTTCTGTTCTTGTGCACAGATTTGAATTATTCAAGATGAAGGAAAATGAGACTATTGGAGAAATGTTCACAAGATTCACCGACATCACAAATTCTCTTATTGGTCTTGGAAAAACATATACTCAAGTGGAGATGGTAAGAAAGATACTTCGTTCACTTACTCCACAATGGGAAAAGAAAGTTACCGCTATTGAAGAAGCCAATGATTTGTCAACTCTTACGGTTGAAAATCTTATTGGTAATCTTATGGCATATGAAGTACAACTTGAAGATAGGAAGAATGATGAAGAATCTAAGAACAAGAAAGTTCTTGCATTTAATACTACTTCAGATAAAGAAGATTCAGATGATAATGATGAAGAAATGGGCATGTTTGCACGAAAATTTCGAAAATTCATCAAAAGAGGTAATTTTAAATTTAAGAATTCAAATTCAACTAACCCTCTTTGTTTTAAGTGTAATAAACCAGGGCATATGAAGAAAGATTGTCCAATGTTGAAGAATAAACAAAAATCAAGTTATTTCAACAACTTCAACAATATTCAAAATAACAAGAAGAGGAAAGCAATGGCGGTCACTTGGGATGATAGTGATGAATCATCCTCAGATGAAGAAATTGAAGAAAAGGAAAGTGCTCACATGTGTTTCATGGCACAAGATGATGTAAGTGAAAATGAAGAGCTTTTAGATGCTTTTAATGAATTATATGAAACTTTTATAAGATTAAAAATTTCACATAATTTTCTTAAAGGTGAGAATAAAAGGTTACGTGAAGAAATTTCAGATTTAAATTCCTCTACTTATACTAATTCTCAATTAGTTGAATTAAAAGAAGAAAATTTTTCTTTACTAAAAGAAAATGATAATTTATCTAATGAAAATAAATATTTAAAATCAGAATGTAATAAGTTAAATATTCGAATTAATAGTTTAGATAAAGATATTTCTTCTTTTAAATCAAGATATGAAGATATATGTTTAAATGTAAGCAAATTTAATAAAGGAAAAGAAAATCTTAATAATATTCTTTCTTTTCAAAGAGAATCACAAAAGACAAAAGGATTAGGTTTTCAAATTAATAAAAACAAATCAAAGAATACAATTTTTGTAAAACCTTCTTGTGATTTGCATGATTATAAATATGAAAATTTGTATAAAAAGAAATCAAAATTCTTTTCTATTTGGGTTCCAAAAGAATTATCTTCTTTTAATAAGAATTTTTATATTTCTGATTTTATTAAAAATATTTGTTTATCATCTAATTATTTAAGTAAATCAAACTCTTCATGGGTTTGGTTTCCTAAAGGCTAATTTAAAGGACCCAACATAGTATGGGTACCAAAATGTAAATGTTTATTTTTTCAGGTACCCAAGAAAGATAGGTGGATTTTAGATAGTGGTTGCTCTAAACATATGACTGGAAATATTCAATTGTTGTCATCTTTTCAAAACAAGGATGGAGGTACCGTTACTTTTGGAGATAACAACAAAGGAAAAGTCATCGGTATTGGTTCCGTAGGTAATCCAAACAAACCTATCATTGATAATGTTTTATTAGTTAATGGTCTTAAACATAATTTACTAAGTATTAGTCAACTTTGTGATAAAGGTTATAAAATTGTTTTTGAAAAAGAATCATGCTTAATTTATGATATTGATTTAATAACCATTATTTTTAAAGGTTATAGAAAAAATAACATATATGTGTTATCAATGAATAATATTTCAAATGAACATTGTCTTATTGCATCATCTAATGATTCTATTTTATGGCATAAACGTTTTGGACATGTTAACTTTAAACATATGTCTAAGATTTCTAAAAATGATTCAGTAAATGGTTTGCCTAAGATGTCATTTAAAAATAATTTTTGTGATGCATGTCAACAAGGAAAAATGCACAAATCTTCTTTTAAATCTAAAAATATAATATCTACAAATAGACCATTAGAATTAATTCATATAGATCTTTTTGGTCCATCTAGAGTAGCATCTTTAAATGGAAGTAGATATGCATTTGTTCTTGTTGATGATTTTTCTAGATTCACTTGGGTAATTTTTCTTAAACATAAAAATGATGCTTTTAATGAGTTTTCTATATTTTGCAAGAAAATTCAAAATCAAAAATCAACTTCTATTATCTCTATACGTAGTGATCATGGAGGTGAATTTGAAAATGAATTATTTGCAAATTATTGTGATCAACATGGTATATCACACACATTCTCTTTTCCTCGAGCTGCTCCACAAAATGGAGTTGTAGAAAGGAAAAATAGAACCTTACAAGAATGTGCTAGAACCATGTTATGTGATAGTAATTTACCTAAATATTTTTGGGCAGAAGTCGTATCAACAGCTTGTTATGTATTAAATAGAGTTTTATTACGACCTATTTTAAAGAAAACATCTTATGAATTATTTTATAACAAAATTCCTAAAGTATCTTACTTTAAAGTTTTTGGTTGTAAATGTTTTATCTTAAATACAAAGGATAACTTAGATAAATTTGATTCAAAATCCGATGAAGGAATTTTTGTTGGATATTCTAATCACAGTAAAGCATATAGAATTTATAACAAAAGAACACAAGTTATTGAAGAATCTTTACATGTTTCTTTTAATGAAAGTTTTTCAAAAATACCTATTATACTAAATAATGATGATGATGTAATTGATACCATACAAGATACTCCTATGATAGATATTACAAAAGATGATAATCTACAAAATGATTTACCTAAAGATTTTGTAGAAGTTAAAAATCATCCACATGATTTAGTTATAGGAAATATATCTGACAAAGTAACTACTAGATCACATTTTAATTTGATTGCTCATAATGCTTTTATTTCAACTATTGAACCTAAAAATATAAAAGAAGCACTTCTTGATGATTCATGGATAATAGCTATGCAAGATGAACTTAATCAATTTACTAGAAATAATGTTTGGGATCTTATACCTAGACCTCAAAATAAATCCATTATTGGAACAAAATGGATTTTTAGAAACAAATTAGATGAATTTGGTCAAGTTGTTAGAAACAAAGCTAGATTAGTTGCTCAAGGTTATAATCAAGAAGAAGGAATTGATTATGATGAAACTTATGCACCAGTTGCACGATTAGAATCAATTAGGATTTTACTTGCATTTGCATGTTTTATGAATTTTAAATTATTTCAAATGGATGTTAAAAGTGCTTTTTTAAATGGTTTTATAAATGAAGAAGTTTTTGTAGAACAACCTCCAGGTTTTGAACATGAAAGTTTTCCAAATCATGTTTTTAAACTTAAGAAAGCATTATATGGTCTTAAACAAGCACCTCGTGCATGGTATGATAGATTAAAGAAATTTCTTTTAACTTCAGGTTTTGATATTGGAAAAGTTGATTCAACATTGTTTATTAAGAAAATAAATAAAGATATTTTACTAATTCAAATATATGTAGATGATATTATTTTTGGTTCTACTAACAATAATCTTTGTCAAGAATTTGCTAAGAATATGCAGGATGAATTTGAAATGAGTCACATGGGTGAACTAAATTTCTTTCTTGGACTTCAAATTAAACAATTGAAAGAAGGAATTTTCATCAATCAAAGCAAGTACGCAAAAGATTTACTTAAAAGATTCGGATTGGAAAATTCAACAAGCAAACCAACACCTATGAGCACTACTACATCTCTTGACAAAGATGAAAATGGTAAGAATGTTGATCAAAAGCTCTATCGATGTATGATTGGATCACTTCTTTACATTACTGCTAGTAGACCTGATATTATGTTTAGTGTATGTTTATGTGCAAGATTTCAATCAAATCCTAAAGTTTCACATCTTAAAGCAGTAAAAAGAATATTTAGATATATTAAAGATACTACAAATTATGGTTTATTTTATCCAAAACATAGTTCTTTTGAATTAATATCATATAGTGATGCTGATTTTGCTGGATGTAAATCTGATAGAAAAAGTACAAGTGGAACATGTCATTTCTTAGGACATTCACTTGTATCTTGGTTTAGTAAGAAACAAAATTCAGTATCATTATCAACAACTGAAGCTGAATATATTGCTGCAAGTCTTGCATGTGCACAAATATTATGGATGAAACAAACTTTAACTGATTATGGCATAAATTGTCCCATATCATCTATTATGTGTGATAATTCTAGTGCAATTAATTTATCTAAAAATCCTATTCAACACTCACGTACAAAACACATAGATATTAGACATCATTTTCTACGTGATCATGTACTTAAAGGTGACATATCATTAGAATTTATTCCTACAGAAAAACAAATTGCAGATATATTAACAAAACCCCTAAAAGAAGAAATTTATATTAAATTAAGAAGGGAATTAGGTATATGTTCAATTAAAAATTTAAATTAATTTTTAAAACTAAAATACATAAATTTAAACCTTAAGTAGTCGACTAATTTGCCTTATAGTCGACTACATGCACAAGTCTTACAAACAATTTTTCTGAAAAATTACTTTATAGTCGACTACTTACCTTTATAGTCGACTACTCAATGTAAAATCTTAAAAATAAACTTTCTGTTGATTACTGTGTAGTCGACTACTTCACATATTGGTCGACTACTCTGAGTTAAAAACTAAAACTTAACTTACTGTCACTTACAGTGTAGTCGACTATTTTGACTATTAGTCGACTACTAATTCTGAACCTTTAGTTTTTAAGACAAGTGGATATTTTCTGTTTTAAACCCAAAATCCAATAACCATACCCATTTCACTTAAGTAAAAATCATCTCAACCATTCATTTTTAACTGCACCAATCCTAACCATTTATCTAAAATCTAATCTTGACCCTACATTCTATTTACCATCTAATCTAAACCTTACATTATTAAAAGATAAATTAAAAAGCAAAAATAACCCACTAACTCTACCCAAAACCGAAAACCCATCTTCCCCATCTTCTCCTCTTCAGTTTCACCGATTCCAGGTTAGGGCTTTTCTTGTTTCTAAAATTTCCTCATCAATTTCTTTATTTGTCTTTCAAACTTGTCAAGCAATCAGGCTCAATAGTCGAATAATCCAGGCTATAGTCGGCTAATCTAGGGTTTCTACTGTTTGGGGTATAATTCTAAACTTGATCTTTCATTCTCTTGTTATTTATCTAGTTCATCATGTTTAGATCTAAGAAAGCTAAGCAAACTCACAGTTCTCTCAATGATGAAATCATTGTTTATTTAAGAAGTCCTGAATTATTGGAAGAATTTAACAGACTTTCAACTTTAGAAATTCTTACAGGACGATTTGTGAAGTTCGATGATTTCATCCCATGGAACTTTAGTTCTTATTTTGAAAATGTGGGCTTGCTTGAGTTATTTTCTGCTGAAAATAAGAAACCATCATACCCATTTCTTGTGCAACTGTTCTATACCAATATAGAACGTGTGGGTACAATTGGTGGTTCTGAAAAAATTAAAACCCTTGTTAAAGGAATGGAGATTGAATTAACTACTAAAACAATTGGTAAAATATTCAACATTCCTTATCAAGGAGTTTCACTTCAGTTCTTATTTTGAAAATGTAGGCTTGCTTGAGTTATTTTCTGCTGAAAATAGAAAACCATCATACCCATTTCTTGTGCAACTGTTCTATACCAATATAGAACATGTGGGTGCAATTGGTGGTTCTGAAAAAATTAAAACCCTTGTTAAAGGAATGGAAATTGAATTAACTACTAAATCAATTGGTAAAATATTCAATATTCCTTATCAAGGAGTTTCTCTTAGCTCTGTTAGGATGAATGATTCAGACTTGCTATCCAATCACATATTTCTTCCAGGACATGGAAAACCTTTGAACAATTCAAACAAACTTCGTCCATTTCCTAGGTTCATTGCTCGTATCCTAGCCTATAACTTATTTCCAAAAACTGGAAGTTTTCATTTCATTTCCCTAGAATTAGCAAAAGCTATATATGCTATTATGGGAAATATTCAAGTTAATTGGGCTGAGGTTTATTTTGATAATTTTCTGACCATTCCTAGAGGATTTCTTCCTTATGGTGCATTCCTGACTAAGATCTTTGACAAATTCCATGTCGATCTCAAATCTGAAAAATCTGTTGTACGTTCAATTGAATTTTTTGATTCAAATGCCCTAACTAGAATGAAATTGACAAATTTTGAAATTCAAGATCACAATCCTCAAAATAAACCTGAACCTCAACAAGAAGAAATTCCACAATCCTCAACTCAAGCTGGAGCCTCCTCAAGTCAACCCCCACCATTTCCTACTGAACCCTCGTGCTTTTCAGACGTGCAATACAACACCTTGAGTGCACGTATCCTAGAACTGGAAACTGGTCAAAGAGCTTTATATGCACAAAACAGATACATCATCAGTAATCAAGAAGAGCTAATCAAAAAGTTTGAAGACTTGGACTCAAAGCTTAATTCATATTTTCAAGGCCAACAACCTCCTCCAGCATCTTAGGATTTGTTTCTGTTTTTATTTGTCAAAACAATTATGTTATTATGTTTAAAACTATGTGGTTGTGTTGCTATTATGTCAAGTTTGCTACAATATGACTGTGTGTTAAGCTTGCTACTATGTTAAGTTTACTATTTGAATTGCTACTATTTTGGTTAGTTAATATAACTGCTATATATTTTAAACAGATCATGGTGATGAACATTGTGGAACTTGTAGTCTTTATGGCAAGTCTTTGCCTACCAATATGGATGGGTGAAGTTATGGACTATGTTCATAACCTGGATGATTTGTTTGAAGTGTTAGCTCATGTTGATGAAATTATGTTATGCTTAAATTCCTCTTTTTGTTAATAACAAAGGGGGAGAAATAGTTAAGTTTTGTGTTTTTTATTATGTATGTTAAAAACTTTGCATATATGCAGGGGGAGTAAGTATTATATGTTTTAAGTTTTAATATGATGCATAAATTATTTGTTATCATCAAAAAGGGGGAGAATGTTGAATATCATATCTCCATGATAGTGTTTTGATGATAACAATTTATATTGTGTGTGCACTAACTTTCATATGCAGATTTCAATATCAGAATATGTACAAGTGCAAGTGAATATCAAGGCATTTTGAAGTGAAGAAAATGAAGAACAAAAGATAATGTATTTGAATTTTTCTTTGCTTAGAATATTTGTACAAGCCTTGATCACACACACGCACACACACACATTTTTAGAATACACTAACACAGGCTTAGTGTGTTGGTTAACTATAGAAATCCCCTATGTTAACCATTAGAATAGTAGTTAAAACTTAATTATAAAAACTCATTATTTCTGAATATTTGATCTTAATAGTCGACTAATTAGGATAGTAGTCGACTACTCATGTATATAACTCAAATACAAGTTTCTGTCTGTTTACAGTATAGTCGACTAATTAACATTATAGTCGACTACTGAAGAAAATGTCAGTTTTCAAGTTTCTGTCAAATTACAGTATAGTCGACTAATGATCATTATAGTCGACTACTGAGAACATTTTCCGAAAACACAGAGTCTGTCTGAACTCAGTGTAGTCGACTAATGACTACAGTAGTCGACTACAAGAGACAGTTTTTCAGTTTTCAGAATTTGAATATCTGACAGTTTTTGGCCGTTTTTAAACGTTTTCAAACTTTAAAAACTTGTCTTTTCAAGGGGTATATATAGGTTATTTGTTCAGAAAAATTGGAGACATATACATACCCATAAGCTTTGATTCTTGAGCAATTTTCCAAGTGAAAAACATTCTGATTTTCTGAAAAAGAAGAGTTTCTGAAATTGCCTATATACTTTCATCAAAAACAAATCAATTAGGCAATTTTACAAAGATTAAAAGAATCCTAAGCCACTGCTGCACATTATTACACATTCAAGGCTTATAGGATCATTGTGTTCTTCTTCAACAAGTTTTCTCTCGGTTGTGAGAGGGTTAGTCTCTTGGGTTAGAGATTGGTGTTCAAATTGACAAGGAGTTTGTCAATTGGTGTTGCAATTTGCAGGGACTTGCAAATTGGTCAGGTTTGCGTTTGATTTTGTAAGTTTATTCAAAATCATAGTGAAAACTCTCAAGCGGGATTTGCTTGGGGACTGGATGTACACCAGTTTGGTGGAACCAGTATAAAATCCTTGTGTTTGTGTTTGCAAATTTCTGAGATCCCCCCCCCCCCCTCTAGTGTTCTAGTGTATCTATTTCAGATCCTACAGGCTTTTGTCCTTTTTATGATAAAAGACTGACCGACAACGCGTGTTAGGCGCTGACTTATCCCTACTTAGCATTCGGGATAAAATTCCCCATGCGTGTGAGGCACGGATTTTGGTGTTATTAATAATAACATGCCATAATATCGAATATATGAGTTTTTGTCCTTTTTACGGTAAAAGACTGACCGGCAACGCGTGTTAGGCGCTGACTTATCCCTACTTAGGATTCGGGATAAAATTCCTCATACGTGTGAGGCACGGATTTTGGTGTTATTAATAACAATTTGTCACAATATCGAATATGTGGGCTTTTGTCATTTTTACGGTAAAAGACTGACCGGCAATACGTGTTAGGCGCTGACTTATCCCTACTTAAGATTCGGGATAAAATTCCCCATGCGTGTGAGGCACGGATTTTGGTGTTATTAATAACAATCTGCCACAATATCGAATATGTGGGCTTTTGTCCTTTTTACGGTAAAAGACTGACCGACAACGCGTGTTAGGCGCTGACTTATCCCTACTTAGGATTCGGGACAAAATTCCCCATGCGTGTGAGGCACGGATTTTGGTGTTATTAATATTGACATATTGTGTCTTCTCTTAGGGCGAAGATGAACCTGATGTGGGAGAGGAAGAATTTTATATTCTATCTCCCAAAACTGAAGCGGAAGAATTTTATATTCTATCTCCAGTTGCCAAAGGAAACCCGAAGTGGGATCTCCACTTCCAGAATCCGGGAAGGTGAAACTAAGAGTGGGATCTCCACTCCGAGAATCGAAAAGATTCGGATAATCCTAACTATCGGAAGGTTTGATTATCGAACTAAAGGTGGGTTTCTCGTTTATCGAGAGTGAATTATGATTTTAGCCCTAACTGTAGGAAGGTTTGACCAAGCGGGAGTTTAAGGTGACCCTAACTGTAGAAAGGCTTGATCACTCGATTTGAAAGTGGACCTCTCGTTCATTAGAGGAATCGAAAGGGGATTTTAGTTTTAGCCCTAACTATAGGAAGGTTTGACTGAGTGGGAGGTTTGAGACGATCCTAACTGTAGGAAAGTTTGATCACTCGATTTGTGGGCCTCTCTTTCATTGGAGGAATCGAGAGGCAATTTTGGTTATGGCCCCAACTGTAGGAAGGTTTGACCAGGTAGACAGTAGGAGTGGGAGTACAAATCATAGTGGGAGTGTTGACTTGTACCGATTACTTAATGGGGATTTTTGGTGTCAAGTGACAAGAACTTAACACGAAGGGGTTCGACAATTCGTCAAGGATTAAGACATTAAAATTTCGAGTATCATGTCCGGACTCTAACAATGAGGATGTTGAGTGTACAGATACATCGAAAGTTTAAATGGATTTAACCAAAAGGAATTTTAGTGGTCTCACCGTCAATTAGTCTGATCGGTGAGGGATTTTATAGTGGAAGACTGTGAGTTGCCAACAAAAGAGTGTTCAGGAATCACAGTGGGGGTTTAGTGTTTATCACTTTGTTCATAATGATCGGATTATCCCTTAAGAAAATTACATGTATTATTCTTTTGGGAACTTCCCGTTACATGAATCACCCATCCCCAGCTTCCTTTGTAAAACTGGGTCTAATATTGTATTTAATTGGATGATCGGGTTATCCTTAAGAATACCAGGCATGGCATTCTCCCAAAACTTTCCGTGAAAGAAAGGAAACAGTTTAGACTCATATACCTGTTGGAGTTTTGAGAAGCAGTTTATACTCGTATAACAGTTTAGACTCATATACCTGTTGGAGTTTTGAGAAGCAGTTTATACTCGTATACTCTTCGGAGTGTTGAGAAGCAGTTTATACTCGTATCGAAGCAGTTTATACTCGTATACTCTTCGGAGTGTTGAGAAGCAGTTTATACTCGTATACTCGTCGGAGTGTCGCCATTCTCATTTGGCTTATCCCAGCGTTATGATGCCGGCTTCAACTAAGGTTTGGATGTTATTCTTAAGAGCAAAACAATCCTTGGTGGGATGAAGGACCCTCCTGTGGTACGCACAGTACTTTGGATCCGCCGTGTTGTCAGTTTCCTCCTGATTTATGATAGGTGGGAGCTTGATCTTGTTATTTTTAAGGAGGGATTCGAAGATGGCTGGAACGTCTTCGTCCTTGAAAGTACTCTTTTTGGACTCTTGAACCTGAATTCTTCTGCTGTCTTCGGGGTTGCTGTTGCGACGTCTGATTAGCGTCAACAGCTGCTGCAGGTGTTTTCCCTTTACCACGTGAGGTGAAATTTGATTTCGGAGAGTTAGCTGTTAGTTTGCTTCTTTCGGCTTTCTTCCTTCTGAGGAAACGTTCGGCCTGCTCTCCGCGCACCTTCAACTCTTTCCAGTTGTTGGACGGTGCTACTCTCATAACTTCTAACACGTCCAAAGAGAGGTTGTTGTGACAGGTTTGGATGATGAAGTCCTCTGTGATCGGATCTCGGTAGTTCATCACCTTATTCCGGAAGCGCTTGACGAAGTCGTCGACTGTTTCGTCGTCTTCTTGCTTCTCATCAAAGAGTGTCTGATTGACACTTCGGCATCGTCATCAAATAAGTGAGTGAGAAATAGGTTCTCTAGGTCGTCCCAGCTGTTGATGCTTCCAGACTTAAGATGACGGTACCAATCGAAGGCGGGCCCGCAAAGGGTGCCAACGAATGACCGAACCATTAAGGCTTCATTGCCGGAGATCATACCCAAGTGGGACTTGAAGTAGATCATATGTTGAGTGGACGAACCCTTTCCATCAAACAGCGTGAAGTTAATCAGGTTGAACTTCGTCGGGTATGCTATTGAATCCCACTCTCTTGGATAGGGACATGAAATGCCGGTCCTTTTTACCTCTCGAGCAGACATTAGAGCGTTAATTTTGCTCTCGAGATCTTTTATTTTCTCATCGTCGCTTGTATCGGGCTCTGGACGATTCTTAAGAGGAATAACGCGGCCACCCCCGACATTGTCATCTTCGATGGAACCACCCCCAATGTTATTATCTTTAGTGGGGCCACCCCTAGCGTTTTGGTCAATGGGAGGGTTATCAGCATTGAGACGTTCATCCACATATGAATCGCTATCTGCTTGGTTAGCAACGTTGCGACGGCTGGATTCACCAAGTTGATTTGACAAAGCTCAGATTTGTTGGTCGTGTTCTGCCCTCATCCGTTGTATAGCCATTTTTATTTCAAAATTGAAGTTCTCTTTTTGCTTGGCCAAGGCATCCTCAACCATTTTGGCTATTTCCTCGGTGTTAATCATAAACACTTCTCGGGATTCCCCTGGGCTGGATACCGTTTTGTCAGAAGTGACTGCAGAGTTGGTATCTGATGCTTCGTCATCCGAGGATAATCCCCTCTGCATTCGCTGATAATCTCTTTGTCTAATGGTTCCCGATCGCAACTGGGTTAGACGATGAGATATGAGTGGATCAGAACTAGAAGGTCAAGTCGATTTTCCCCTCCCAGACATATTAACTGTGACTGCGGATTGTTCAGGTCCGACCGCTTTTAGCTGGAGTCGAGACATCAGTCTAGCTATTCCCGAATTAACTCTTCTTCCTAGAGAAAAATTAGGGCTAGAACCACTTGAAACAAACCGGGACTTTCCCTTATTGACCATATTGATGGTAACTTCTGGGAATTCGTCATCTCGAACAGCCGGTCATTTCTTGCAGAAATGTTTTGGTTTGGACTTGGTCGTTCCGTTGGAGATCCTCTTGAATACCGAGACCCTCTGTGGAGCGGTCTTAGGGTAGCTACACGCTGATAAGACTGCCCTGATAATCTTAGCGTACGGGCAGTGAGACTCTGATTCTCGGGTATTTCTCTTCTGAGACTTGTTCGTACCCCCAGCTTGATAGTATAACTCATCGGTCTGATGACCAGAGCAACCTATCGTGTGTTGGCACAACTCCTCAGGTATAACGCATTCATTTGTTTGACGTGTTTTCTTCTGAGTATGTGACTCCTTATTAGCGTCTGCAGGAGTCACACGTTTGGACTCACACTTTTCTGAGGATAAAACTAGAGTTTTTCTTTTATGAGAAGGCTCGAAATTGTTGCAAGGGCGTGTATGACCCCCAGCTCGACGAGTCGCTCGGGGTTCAATCATTAGACCCAAGCATTCTTCAATCAGAACTTTTTCTCGATCCTCGTGCAAAGGACCCAGGCGATCAACCATCCTCACTTTGAATCGGGACAAATCCACGCTGTTGTGGGTCTCTACCGGAGGTACGAAACTCTAAGGGATCGACGAAACCGGTGCAGAACGTCTTCTGTCTTGACCCTGACACGTGTCAGACTTGGGCGACTCGCGGGTTGGAGGGTTAGATTTGGGTGACCTACAAAGTGGAGGGTCGGATTTGAGTGACCCGCAAAGTGGAGGGTCGGATCCAAGTGACCCGCGATTTGGAGGGTCGGATCCAAATGACCCGCGAAGTAGAGGGTCGGATCCAAGTGATCCGCAATTTGGAGGGTTGGATCCAAGTGACCCGTGAAGTGGAGGGTCGGATCCAAGTGACCCGTGATTTGGAGGGTCGGATCCAAGTGACCCGTGATTTGGAGGGTCGGATTTGAGTGACCCACTTTTCTCGATCTTTTCGGCTGTCGTCTTGGACTTTGGTCTCCAAACTTGGTGCAGTTTTTGTGGCATCTTTTCCACTTCTTCCCTCTATAACCTTTTGGCCTCTTGCGCAAGAATTCGCACGTGCGCAAGCAGTGCACGGCGCTTTTTGATCCGCTCTTCAAGAGTTGAACGGGTCTTTTTGACTTGTACTCATTCACTTGTTGGCGGTTTGGAGGAGAGGGCATTTTTCCGCTATTGGGGCGCTTGGCGTTACCTAATTTTTAGATCCGTCTCGTAACGGATCCCGTCAATTGACTCCAAAGCCCTAACGAATTAGCGCGTAAGGTGTTGGCGCTGCCTTTGGTGAGCTCTCTTCGATAAAGTGGGCGCGCCTTCTGTACTCAACTCCTTGATTGAGGAGGAGTTTAGATCTGCAGATCCGGATTCGTTAGAGGCCGGAAGGGCGTTACAAGATTCAGCTAGCGCAGCAACGGGGGCATTGATCTTCCTGCGCTTGCGAGAAGCGGAGGATCTGGAGGAGGAGGACGAGAGGTATTCTTCGTACTTCTGTTGGTCAAACTCGTATTCGACCACCTCTTCAACCGAGATCTTAATCATCGGTTGCGACACGACGGCCTCGTCAGCGAGACCGTTGACTCCCACTGTGGTCGCCAGCTTGTTTGCGTCGAAAATCGTTTTCTTTATTGTATAACTCATTACAACTTTGATCGTTATAATAAGTTCAAAAAGATCGGTCTTTTTATAATACCTTTACACAATGAAATAAAAGATACAATTCTCGTTCAAACAAAACGCAGAGGACGTTTATCACCCGCTGCTTTGCGTAGGATCTTTGCCTATGTCGGGGTTTATCCGTGGACGACCGTCGATCAGATCCGGTTATTGAAAATTCGGCAGAGCTCCACCTTCGCTGAGAAAGTATTTGATTTGAAGCGCTGAGATCGGCCAAGCAAAATCAGTAGCTCTTCTCGAGATCAAGACCAAGCCTGATCTTAAGGAAATAGGGGAAACGGGCGTCGGATCTCTCGAACTCTCCTTCTTTATGCCGAAGAACTCGCCAAGACCTGTCAACCCTCGTTGAAATTCGTGCTCCTTTGACTCCTCAATTCGGTAGCACCTCATCCTCTTGATAATTAATCCCCCCTTTGAAATGAGCCACTGAGGCCGTATTTATAGGCTTCGGTTGGGGAGTTTTGGATCAAAATAAGTGATTTGATCTTATCTTTAGTTAATAACAGCCTAACCATGTTTGTAGATGATATCTAGGTAGTTAGAAATCTCTGGAACAGAATAAACCGATCGAAACAGCCTAAAAACGCATTTTGGAGGTTACGGACAGTTCTGGACGCGAGACGGACTGATGTGACCCGCGTGGGCGCGGGTCGGACTGATCCGACCCGTCGCCTCACAGGTCTGACTGATCCGACCTGTCGCTGCGTGGGTCGGACTGATCCGACCCGTCGCTACGCAGATCAGTTTGAGACATCTTCGGTATTTTGGTCTTAACTCTTTCGTACGAATTCCGATTAAACTGATTAAAGATGTGTTGGAAAGCTGACGAAGAGATCTACAACTTTTATGTTTTGAGATTTTTTAGATTCAAATCGCAGCATAGTCAAAACTTCATTTCTTTATACGGGTCAGATCACTGTAGCGCGGATCTTATCACTGTAGCGCGGGTCGGACTGTAGCACGGGTCAGATTTAAGCATCCCAGAGTTACTATAGCAGTCTTAACTCACTCATCTGACCTTGGAATGGGGTGATTCAAGATGCGTTAGAAAGCTGACAAAGAGACCTACAACTTTCATGTTTTGAACTTTTTCAGATTCAAATCGTAGCATGGTCTAAATGCCTCTTCATTTTGCGGTCCACTTTGAGGTGTTCGACACTTTCTGACTTCTCCGAATTTGTATTGCGTATTTCGTCATTCCGGTGACTTGTACACTCCAATAACTCACTTTGTATATTCGTTAGCTTTCACGTGGCCAGATAATCCTTTCCTGACTTGGATGATGACGCTTATCGTCTGCATTTCGTCCCGAGCTGTGTGTAGGAACCTATAGGCATTTTTATACGCCTACAATGGTATCAAGGGTAGATTAATAACTTGACTCGACCGGCAAAAATGGCACTTCATTTGTGCTTTACCTTTGTCATAATTGATTAGGTGGTCTTATGATAGTAATTCATACCATGTTTGTTGAGATAGTAATAGAACGACGGGGTGTGGGCACCATCCACAGGGTCATTATCACACGTGACCTGTATTTAATACGATGGCAGCTAGGTGGCGGAGTATGGATGATACCCAAGGAGGTATCATCACGTGTGGTCATGTATTAAATATTGATGCCTTTGGCAAGTCGGTCAGACATCCACTTGACTTGTGACATGTGCTCTCAGGTAAGGTCCAGCCCGAGGGTGCCTCCCAATCCAGACTGGGATTATCAGAAGGGTCAAACAATTTGGTCAGATTGTGGCTATATCAGGATAGGTCTCTGATCATATGACTTGACCCTCTTGACATGTGACCGATTCTTAGGGGTTCATTAGATTCATGATTTCTAGGCTATAACATTGTCCCCTTTTACTTGGACTTAGAAAGTAGGATTCTAGAGAAAATTAAACCGCTTCACCTCCACCGTTCCTTGGGATTCGAATAGCCGTGGATAGTGCTCTTTCATCAGCAAAGAGATTGTAAGAATAATATCAATGTCTTTAGATGCCTTAGATGAGTCAATGAAGACCAAGTTGCAAGGGCCTTATATTGTGCCTTGGTTTTACTCGTGAGAATAATACCAAGATCTTTGGATGCCTTTGACGGGTCGGTGGAGACCAAGTCGCAAGGACTCCATATCATACCTTGATTTTACTTGTAAGAATGAGACCAAGGTCTTTGGATGCCTTGTACGAGTTGATGAAGATGAGTCACAAGGAGCTCTATGTTGGCCTTGGTTTTACTCATGAGAATTATACCAAGGTCTTTAGATGCGTTAGACGAGTTGGTGAAGACTGAGTTGTAAGGAGTTCCGCATCGTGCCTTAGTATTACTTGTGAGAATGATACTAAGGTCTTTGGATGCCTTGGACAAGTCGGTGAAGACTGAGTTACAAAGAGCTTTGCGTAGTGTGTTCACATAATATTTGGGAGAAATATTTCTTCAATGATATGGGAATCATTGGTTATATTTACCAAAAATGTTTTTTGAGGTGTTTTATATTCTAAGAGTGCCTCAAGACTTATCCATTATGATTTTGCAGACTATATGTTTTTGGGTGGACTTTTTCCACAATCTTGTAGGATCCTTTCCAATTTGCATTGAGTTTTCTATGGTTTACTTCTTTGTTGAAGGTAGCTTTTCGGAGTACTATATCTCCTATTTGGAATTTTTGGGATCAGACATAGCTTTTGTAGTGTCGAGCGATACGCTGCTGACTGACTATTAAAGATTGGACCGCTTGGTCTCTTATTTCGTCGATGACGTCTAGTCCGCCTTTAAGGCCAATTCGATTGGTTTCTTCATTAAAGTGTTGTAGCCACATAGTAGGCACGTTGACTTCTACTATAACCGCTACTGCTCTATATGCCAGACTGAATGGTATTTTCCCGATGGAGTTTTTATGAGTTGTCCTGTATGACCAAAAAATGCTAGGGAGTTCTTCAACCCAAGCTCCTTTCACTTGGCCTACTCTCTTCTTCATCCCTTATACTATGCACTTGTAAGCTGCTTCTGCTAGTCCATTACATTTGGGGTATGCTACTAATATGAATTTAAGGCAGATCTTCCTTAATTCACAAAGTTGTGGAATCCCTTACTATTAAACCAGGTCTCATTGTCGATGATGATGGTTATTAGTATTTTGAACCTGTTGATAATTGATTTCTAGACAGAGTTGTGGATATCCTTTTCACTAATTCTTGCTAGTGGGTCTGCATCTATCCATTTGGTGAAGTAGTCCATAGCCACTATTAGCAACTTCTACTATCTACCTGTTATTTTGAATGGTCCTACCAAGTCTAATACCCATTGAGTAAAAAGGATTTTATTGATGAGAGACATGAACTCGGTTACTGGAGTCCTAGGGATGTTTAAGAAGAGCTAGCACGCTTCACACCAAGTCATGAGTTTCTTCGATTTAGCTAGGATAATTGTCTAGTTATAGCCTTGTCTGATGACTTTCTGCATTAAAGTTCTAGCTAGGATGTAGTTTCCTTTGCATTCCCTTGTTGATTTATCTAGGATAATTGTCTAGTCATAGCCTTGTCTGATGATTTTCTCTGCTAAAGTTCAAGCTACTATGCAATCTAATTTGTCTAGTAAGAGGCACCAGAGATACGGTTCTATTTTGTTGCTTGTATAAGAGAGTCGGTAGGGTTGACCTTCTATCATGAGGTATTTCAAGGCTTTTCTTTACAAGCTCCTAGCTTCCATTCGGTCTTCTTGCAAAGTGTATTTGGTTAAGTATTAGATGAGTGAGTCTATCCAACACGGTTTTGATTGGTGATCCACGTGCATGACTGGGTTGACCGTTAGCTCTATAATGCTGGGCTTCTTAAGGGTGTCAGTGTATATCGTTCCCTATCCTGCCCCCGAGCTTGAGGAGCCCAGCTTAGACAAAGTGTCCACACGAGCATTGTTACTAGTTTGATTTCAAACGGCTTCAGTCTGCTCAATAATTATTTACCTTTTTCTAAGTATTTTGCCATTCAGGGGTCTTTGCTTTACACTTCCCTTGAATTTGATAAACAACAAGCTAGGAGACGGTCGTTATGAATGCATACTCTAACCCAGCTGCTAGGGCGATTCTGAAGGTGGTCATGAGCACTTCATACTCTGCTTCATTTTTTGAAGCTGGGAGATTGAAGGCAATTACATATTCAAAAATGATTACTTTTGGGTTGCGCAATATAACTCCTTCCCGGCTGCCCTTTTCTCCAACGCACTGTTTACTTTCAATACTCACCTTAACATGAGTTCACGGTAGTCATACACAGGGTGTTTTTTTCTTAGGTGTGGTTTTCTTGGTTGGCTTTTCGATTGAAGGGGTGTTGGTTCATGCATCTGTGAGTCACTTCCCAGATTGGAGGGGATTTTATTAAGAAGTCAGCGAGAGCTTGAGCTTTTATGGTTGTCCAGGGCTCAAACTAGCCATTATGCTCACTAAATTCTATGGCCTATTTGGTCATTCTTTTAGAGGTGGAGAGGTTGCCTAGTGCTTTCTTCATAGCCAAATTGGTCTGAACTATTATTGTGTGGCCTTAGAAGTATGGTTGGAGTCTTCTTGTCGTGGTGATGAGTACGAAAGATGCCTTTTTGATGAGAATGTAGTTAATCTCTGTGGTTTTGAGAATGCACCTAATATAGTAGTACCGGCTTCTGAACATTCTCTTCTCCTGATCCAGAACTGAGCTCGAGGCTATGGCCGAGAGTAGAGAAAGAACTGTTCTCCTTGGATGGGGCAACTCAACAATGTGATTGGTGCTTAATTACTTCTTAAGCTTGGTGAAGGTACTATTGCATTCTTTTGTCCATGAGATGTTGTCTCTGGGACCTTTGGCTCCTCTCAGGACTTTGAAGTATGGAAGGTTCTTCTCGACTAACTTAGAGAGAAAATGGCTCAAAGTTGTTGTTCTTTCATTTAGCTTCTACATATCCTTTATCGTATGAGGTTCCGTCATCCCTTCAATTACAATTATCTTTTTCAGGTTGATTTTCATCCTATGTTGGGTGATAATGAAGCTGAGAAAAATTTTCAAACACACACCAAAGGCGCACTTTGCTGGGTTGAGTTTTATCTGGTATCGACAGAGGACAAAGAAAGCTTCTTCGAGGTTTGAAATACGGGAAATGACATGCCTAAATTTCATTAAAATGCCATCTACATATGCTCCTGCATTGTAGCTGGACTGTTCTTTAAATATTTTTTTATCAACCTTTGGTAGGTTGCTTTAGCGTTTTCGACATTGAAGGGCATCACTTTATAGTATTAAGTCCCCTGATCAATGATGAATGAAGTTTTCTCTTTATCATATTCTGTTATCTTTATTTGGTTGTAGCTTGAGAAAACATTCATGAAGCTAAGTATCTCGCGTCCTGAGCTTCCATCATTTTGGTCAATTTGAGGGAGGGGAAAGCCATCCTTAAGATAAGCTTTGTTGAGGTTGGTAAAATCGATACACATCCTCCACATGCCATAGCCTTTTTTGACCACTACAACATTCGCTAATCACTCGAGGTATTAGACTTCCATAAAGTATTCTTCTTTTAGTAGTCAATCAACCTCTTCTACTGCTGCCCGCTGTCTCTTTAGTTTGAGATGTTTTTTATTCCATGAGACATGTTAGTAGTGTCGATCGACGCACAACTCATGAACCATTACTTCAGGGTCTATGCTTGGCATGTCTTCGAGTCCCTAGGTGAAAACATTTGCATTTGTGCATATGAATTTGATGAGTGCTAGTCTTTGTGGTTCGGGTAGCTCCAATCCAACCAGCACCTTTTTGGTTTTATTGAGGGTACTCTTTCCATGCATTATTCAATATCTCTCCAGCGACTGGGCCGCCATTGATGGTGTTGATGGTGCCTTTATCACCACCCTCCATTGATTGACCTCCCCACTGATTTGGTTGGGTTGAGAGTGATCTTCTTCTTTTTGGTTTGTCTGGGTTCTGCCCTTCCTTATTGCTAATGTAGGTGAACTTCATGAGCAATCCTTTTTAGATAAGATCTTCAATGTCCCTTTGTAGGACTCAGCAGTCATGCTTATCGTGATCATAGTCTCTGTGATAGCGATAGTACTATTTGGAATCCCTCTTTTTAGGATTTGAGGTCATAGGGGGGGATCTTGGTAAGATGTCCCTCCCACTGGATTTGGTCTAGGACTTGTTAAAGGGGGGCACTGAGAGGAGCAAAGGCTGGTCATTTCATCGTATTTCTTCGCTCGTCTCTTCTCTTGTTCCTTCTATCATCCCTCCTGTTAGATCACCCAGGTCTGGAGTTAGGTTCAGATCGGTTGGCATCAGTCTCCTTACTCTCTAAAGCTACCACTCGAGTTGCTTTTTTATGGATGCAGTTCGACTATTTTCTGCATCCATATGTGATCAGGCTTTAGCCATCAACTAGTCAAAGTCGTCTACGGGATTCATTATGAGTGTGCTTGATAGCTTCTCATCCTCTAGACGTGTTATTACTCCAGCCATTGCCACCATGTTACCGAGGTTATTCACGTCCAGACATTTGGCTTAGAATTTTTAAAGTATTCTTTGAGGGTCTTGCCTAGCTTTTGCCTGGTTTGAAGCAAAAGTGCAGAGAGCACCTTCTTCTTGGTGTCTGCTAAGAAATAGTGGATAAACTTTTACGAAAGCTATTCATAATTTTGGATGAACTTCATTTCTAGGGATTCCACTGCATCTTGGCACTATCGCTGAGAGTGACAGGGAAGGCCCTACACATGACCAGGTCTATAACATGATGCATGCCTATTAAATTGAAAAAGTTTTGCGCATGTTCGTCCATGTCGTCTTTACCTTTGTACCACTTACTATGCGATATCTTGAACTTGGGGCAAGTGGAGTCCATAATATCATTAGAGAGGGTGTGTTCTTTTTTATGATGCCAGCCACTATGTTGAAAGTCTAGTCAAAACTAAAAGTCTAGTTGGTTATAGTTGTTGGAATCTGGGCTGCATAGGTGTATCTTGTCCCCAACGACATAGCATGTTGGTCATGATTAAGGTCTGACTTCAGCTTTCTCATGCTATGTCCCTCTCTTGATGGATTGATCTACAGGGTATTAGCGGACTTGGTGGTGTGGCAGTAGAGGAGTAGTCTCCATGACTTGCTCTTTATCTCCCCACCATTGGGACCGTTCCCCTGGCGTCGGAATGGGGAATAGCGGAGAGTTTTGAAGAAGTGGGAGGAAGCGAAGGAGTTCATTCGAAAAGGAGGCAAACTGATGTTGGAACAACTATGCTAATGTGTGGGAGGACTCATCTAGCTGGGCTTGAGTGATATGTCATCACCGGAGAGCTCTTATGGAATACTCAGGTTATGGATCTGAAAATGGTTAGGATCAGCCATTTTTTAAGAGAATAAAAAGTGGCCCCCACGATGGGCACCAAACTGTTTATGTTAAAAAGTTAATCTCAGGATTGAGTAGGGATTGATAAAGAATTAGAGAGCCCTTGATCTTCTCTGCTGTCTGATCGAATCGGAAAAGCTAGATTCCTTCACGAGTAGCAAACATTAGAGGCCCCAGAGGAGGTTTCCTCTAGTGTGCCCTTCGACTCTTAGGTTAGTGACTAATCGAATCAATGTAAAGAATATTAGATTGGGTTTAATATATGAAGAGTTTAAATATAAGAATGGTGAAGACTGTTAGACCCTAAAGGGGGGGTGGTTAGAGTCTTATGCTAATCTAATTCGATTAAATGCCAATTAAAATTAATTAATGAGTTATCCTAGTAGGTATGAAATACAACAATATATATGAGCTAGGATAAGCAATATGAACAACAAGATATATCCTAACAAAGAGATATAGGCAATGTATGTGCAAGGATATATAAACACAAAGGTAAACAATCTAAACTAGATAGTGGGCAATATAATCAACAAGCAATATACAAAGGTGATATAAGATATGAACATAAAAGTAAGTGCGCCAATGCAATCATAAACAAATAATATGATTACGGAGTTCGGTCCCCATGACCTACGTCTCCGCTCCTCACCTCGAGAAGATCTTCACTATCACAACCGGGTTTTCTACGTTCACCCGAACAACGTTTACATCTCACAATACAATCACTATGCAATCACACCTCACACACTAAGTGTTGGTTCTAGCCCGTGTCCTCCTCCTCAAGTGCTCGGTTACAACCTCTCCCTAGGCACGTCAACCGACGCCACTCCTCTTGGATTCGACCCCGTCTCTCACCACACACTTCTCTCGGTGTACAAGTGTATTACAAGTGAATCCTCACAATTAGGCTCAATACAAAGTGTTTGTTCTCTACAATGAATGAGAACGAATTATAAGCTCACTCTCTAAGTTACACAATCCCACAACCCAATTATACTATGAATGTAAATACAATAAGCTCAATGGTTGTGTGTGTACAAAGAGATAAATAAAATCAATTAAACTAAACTCAATATAAATCTAGCTTATGGAAATTATAATCAAAATAATAAATTGCTAGATGAGTTTAGAAACACTTCTCTAAAGATGACAAGAGAGTGGGAGAAGAGTGAATGCTCAAACACCAAAGGATGATCTCCACTTGCTCTTGTGAAATTTGCTTCACAAACAAAACTCTTAAACACTCTTTTAAACAAACACAAAACACCCTTAAACTTGTTTAAACAATTCTCTTGGTTGGTTGAAAGAGAACAGCAATAGGGTATTTATACCCACTCAAAAACTCAGCCAAAACCCCTAACAAAAGACAAAAACAGCCCCAGCAAACAGCTCAGAAAAATAGCCGTTGGAAGCCAACGGATACATTGGCGGTCGACCGAAAATTCTATCGGTCGACCGACGGAGAACAAAAACACGAAGGACTGTTCTGGACCATCGTCGGTCGACCGGTGCGGTCGACCGATGGAGTTTTTCGGTCGACCAGACCGGTCGACCGACAGACTCTCTGTCGCCCAGTGAACATGAGAATTCCGGTTCGGTCGACCGAAAACTGCACAGATGCAGAAAACTGATATGCTGATTTAAAACACTGTTTAAAATATCAAATAAATTCTAAAAAATATAAAACTTTGGGGAATTGATTGTAGAACATGATAATAAACATGCTACAGTGACTGGTTATCAGAAAGGACTCCAAATGAAAAATATCATTATTTTACAGAAATAGTTCAAAACATGAAAATATGAGATACTACTTAAATTTTGATATTTTGAGCATAAACGCCAATTTTGAAACTTTTGTGAAATGTTTTATAAGTTAGTAAAAACATGTATAAACTGATATTGAAGTCTAGCAAAACTAAGAATCACAATATTTTCACAAAATTGCAAATAATTCATGCAAATGTTTTCAAAAACACAATAGAGAATATGAAAATTATATAATTTCATTATATAATCTAAACTCAACACTGTGTGTATATATATATATATATATAATAACTATATATATGCATAGAAACCAAAACTTATGTGATATATAATATAACTATATTATTTTATATATACTATAGTATATATATAGTATAATATTTATACTATATATATATATATATATATATAATATGTTATAGTTATATATATATATATATATATATATATATATATATATTATATATATATATATATATATATATATATATATATATATATATATATAGGGAGAGTTGCAAATACCAAAACGCTCACTATCCTAAAAACTAAAAAACTATCCACGTCCGTTGATTGAGATTCATCCAATGGCTGAGATTATAAGACAATAATGTTTGCATAGGGGTAATCAGGTAAATTTATCAGTCCAAAGAGAGGTAATTAATGTTGACTGTTGAAGTTCCGCCAAAAGTCACACCTCTGCTCAGTTGAAGGATTCGGTCATCCCGTCCAAAAGAACCCAACATTTCTCTCTCTCCGGCTACCCAGCTATCTCTCTCTCTCTCTCGACCGCCATCAACAACAAGCTTCCACGCCGGCAGCCAACTCCCAACGTACTGGTAGGCGACGGCCAGCTGCGCATCGAGTACCCGACCTCGTAGTTCCAGCTTGCAGCCCTATCGTTGTCTCCACCCGACATCTCCATCTCCTCCGTCCATTCCGCGAACGGTCCGGCCAACCGAGTCGTCAACCCCACCCCCGGCTCGAGCTCCGACCAGCAGCGACGACCGGCCCCTGAGTTCACCGTCACGGGAATCCCCAAAGCGCGCCGACGAGCCCGCCGCCGGCGAATCTCCGACGCCATGAGTCACCGCCTCACCGCTCTCCGACCTCCTTTCCTTGAAACGCTGTCAGCGCCATTCGCCACCACCACGACCAGCCTTCGCCGTCGCGACCAGCAGCCAATCGCCCTTCCCCTCTCCTCTCGCGCGCTGACGCGCGCAGTTTGTTTTTACGCCATAAAAATTCGTAAGCTCTTTTGCCTTAAAATCATCCAAACACGTTCTATAAATGCATGAGTGAAATCTCGATTCACTGCAGTGAATCGAGATTTCACTGGCAGTGAATCCAGCTTGTTTTTACTTCCATAAACGGCATGAGTGAAATATAGATGTCACTTCAGTGAATCTAGATTCACTGTCAGTGAATCTCGATTCACTGCAAAGAATCCAGATTCAATTAATGTGAGGTGTTTGTTTTTTACGCATAAAAATCATAACTTTTTGCTGTAAAAGCGTGAAAATTTTGCATGTTATAAAATTGTTATAGGCTAGTTTTTTTACCATATTTCTTATTCGCTTGGATGGTTAGAATGATTCACAAATGCCCAGTGGAGGCAGCAAATCGATATTTGGAGTGAATCCAGATTCAATTCGTTGGAGTGAATCTGGATTGAAGATCACTTCAGTGAATCCAGATTTCCAAATGCGTTGTTGTGTTCGTTCACGTGAGATTTACAGAGATCGGGAAGTGAGTTAGAGAGCAGAGAGTGATTAAAGAATGTAGCACTATTAATGTAAGAGAAGTATTAAACTAACGTGTATTAAATTTGTAGTCATTGTTCTAATGTTCAGTAACTCATTATGCAATGAATTGTTCCAGTTTTAACCGCTTTTCACATTAATGGCATTGTATTAAATTTGTCTATATTTAGCAATCGGGGGCAATCGGAAATTTAGAGCTATTGGATGAAATAGAATGTAGGGTTAGGATTGGTTTTAGTTTCTCTTAGGTTTTTATATATATTATTTTATATATATATATATATATATATATATATATATAGTATATTATATATATATATATTTATATATATATATATATATATATATATATATATAGTAGTATATATATATATATACGAGAAGCGCCATAAATGTGTGTGTATAGATAATTGAGGCTTAACGTACTTAACTACACATAATATAAATCCTAAAGTAAAATTAAGCCCAAGCCTTGATCTTGATGCTTCATGAGCTGCAACTTAGTACACGTTGCGGATGAACTAAACTTGGATGCCTTGAACCTTGAATTGGTACGATGCTTGACTCCAGCAATTTCCGCAAACCCCATTGGATATGTTCGTTGAGCTTATTCATCCATCCTCCAACTCCGTTTTTTTTGTTTGTCTCGCAATACATGGAACACAAATACTAGAGCAAACAGCATTGTAGTGAGTAAATTTGTTTGTGTTAAACATCATCACAACAAGAAGGCGCAACAATCATCCCCCTTTTTGATGATGAAAATAATTTACAAAACGGAGCTATATGCATGAAGAAACTATATAAATTATACACATATCATGGCATATAAACAAGAAAGATATATCACAATATTTCTCCCCGGCTTTGACAAGCCTGTAAACACATGGGACAAAAGGAATAAGAGAGCGAAAGCTCCCCCTACCTATAAGCATGGGTGAGTATAACACATAGAAAGATATAGGGATTGCTCCCCCTATTAAAATGTCATAAAGAATATATGAAATGAAGATCATGGCAAACATATGAGCAAGCATAAATGAAAAATATGCTAAACACCACTCACATACAAAAAGACAATAAGAACACATAAAAATATGTTAATATGAAAGAAGTGTCTCATTAACACAAAAGATATAAAAGCCATATAAAAGAATAGATTTATGAAAACAAAAGAAGAGGAACATGAGAATCATGCAAAAAGTTTTCAAATGAAAACAAATCAACCAAAAGAAATCATAAATCAAAGTTTAAATCCAAAAACGTAAGACCAAATCATCATTGATTCAAAAAATCATGAGAGGCAACCATATCTAGCTCTTGAGCTAGTAACAACCCATATAAGCATTTTAGCACCCGATAAACAAGATTTGGAATAAACACCCAATAAATCCGAAGGGTTATATAAGTACAAACCTCTCATCAAAACAAAACTAATAATCATGAAAACAAAAGAGTTTGACCAATAAAAGGAATTGTTTTCATAAAATTTTAAAATACATTTTTCAAAACCAAGAAAAAGAAAAATAAAAGTACTAAAATTCTTGGCTTAAAAAATTATTTTGGCACCCAAGTATTCTTGGTGCCGGTTTGTTTAGGGACATGAACACTATTATTAAAGCTCAAAGCCCTAGGGTTATGAACCCTCTTGGGCACATGTGATGCACTAACACGGTCAAAATAATATTTATTCAAATGACCCTTCCGATTGCAATTTGTGCAATGAAAGAGATCCATTTGTTTTTGTGGACCTTTAGCTCGTGCACGGGAATCATTTGCAAATAAAGATTTTCTTTTAAAATTAATTTTGCAAGTGAGAAACATTTTTAAACAATGGTCTATTTGGAATTTAAATCATAACAAAACTTTGTCAAATGGCCAAATCTACCACAAATATCACACTTAAGCACATGTGGTCTATGAAAAACATTTGGCAAACTAGAATTCTTTTTCATGTCAAAGCAAAACTTTGTCAAATGGCCAAACCGACCACATAGATCATATTTATACACACGTGCATGTTTATGATGAGCAATGGGTGCATGTGTGTGTACATGTGATGAAGAAGAAGTCTTATGAGATGCACAAGAAGGATTAATATTCTTATGTTTTTGTGCATCATAGCAAAACTTAGCTAAATGGCCTTTACGACCACAAATGGAGCACTTATAAGTTTTGCTATACAAGTGTGCAAAGTATACAGGTTTAGAAGTTGTAGTACTAGACTAAGTTTTGCTATACAAGTGTGCAAAGTATACGGGTTTAGAAGTTGTAGTACTAGACTTTGCACCCAAGTCCATAAGTTTCTTATTATCTATAATGCATGTTTTAAGGGTTGAATCTAAAGATGATATGCGTTCTTTAACATGATCCAACTCATTTTTAGGCATACAAGCATTGGAAATAGAAGTAGATGAAACATGATCATTTTTAAAAGAACTAAACACATTTCTAATAGTTTCTACTTCTATCATGGCATCATTATTAGCATGAGTTAAGCTAGCAATAGATGAAGACATGTTATTATTTTCCAAACTTAATAACTCATTGTTTTCTTTCAAAATAGCATTCTCTTTAACAACAATATCAAGTTTGGAAGCTAGCGACTCATGATCGGATTTTAAACTAATATGCTTGCTTTTAAGATCAATAAAATTGTTTTGCAATTTTGTATAGGCATGAGATAATCTATCATATGCACAAGCGAGTTCATCAATAGATAAATCATTATCGGAATCGGAATCGCTTACTACACAAGAGTTATCCTCTTGTGGCCGTGTGCATGATACTCCACATGAACTTGAAGAAGAATCCTCCAAAGCTTGTCGGATTGCCTCCAAGTCCCCTTGATGTGCTTCAATAAATTTCCAAAGTTTGTAAGCACTATCAAAATGAACAAACTTGTTAGAAATGGATGAGTCAAAAGCATTAAGCAAAAATTCTAACAAACGCTTGTTCATTGTAAACATTTTATTATCATGATCACTCCACTTGGATTTCTCCAATGTGGGCACAATATAAGCACAATCAATAATTTTCCATAAATCGATATTTCTAGATTCAACAAATAGTTTAAATCTAGAAGCCCATTGTGCATAGGGAAAATTAATGAATTTAGGAGAAACATTGGATTCATAGCCTAAACAAAATACATTCATATTCAAGATATATATATGAACATATGCAAGCAAGACAAATGCAATCATAACTAGATTAGCACAAATAAGATAACTTGGATCTTTAACTCAAGGCGGTTAGACCTTTAAATTAAAGAGCACCAAGCTCTGATACCAATTGTTAGACCCTAGAGGGGGGGTGATTAGGGTCTTATGCTAATCTAATCCGATTAAATACCAATTAAAAACTAATTAACAAATATATTCTTGCAAGATAGATATACAAAGAGTTAAGTGCAAGAATATGCAATATACACAAGGTGATATATCCTATATGATAGAAATATATGCAAGGATATATAAACAATAAGATATATCCTAACAAAGAGATATAGACAATGTATGTGCAATGATATAAAACTAACAAGAGGGGTAAACAAATTAACTACAAATGTGATAGGGCAAAATGATCAACAAGCAATACACAATGGCGATGTAAGATATGAATATGAAAACAAGTGCGCCAATGCAATCACAAACAAAGGATATGTTTACGAGGTTCGGTCCCCACGACCTACGTCCCCGCTCCTCACCTCGAGGAGATCTCCACTATCACAACCGGGTTTTCTACGTTCACCCGAACAACGTTTACACCTCACAATACAATCACTATGTAATCACACCTCACACACTAAGTGTTGGTCCTAGCCCGTGTCCTCCTCCTCAAGTGCTCGGTTACAACCTCTCCCTAGGCACGTCAACCGACGCCACTCCTCTTGGATTCGACCCCGTCTCTCACCACACACTTCTCTCGGTGTACAAGTGTATTACAAGTGAATCCTCACAATTAAGCACAAGATAAATCAATTGATTGTTCTCTAAACAAGGTGAGAACTCAATTAAGCACAACTCTTAGTCACAAACCCACAACCCCAAATTATACTATGAATGTAAATACAATAAGCTCAATAGGTTGTGTGTGAACAAAGAGATAATAAAATCAACTAAACTCAATATGAACACTAGCTTAATAAAAAGATAATCAAACAATATAAAATATGAAGCTAGATTGAGTTTAGAAAACTTCTCAATAGATCAAGAGTGGAAGGAGAAGAGTTGGATGCTCAAACACCAATAGATGATCTCCTCAAGCTCTTGTGGAAGTGATTCACAAAACCAAAACACTCAAATGCTTAAAAGCTTATAAACACACTTAAACCAAACATAAACCCTTGATTAAAACTCTCTTAAACTTGTTTTTAAACTCTCTTGGCTCACTTGAAAAGACATCAGCAATGGGGTATATATACCCACTCAAAGCTCAGCCAAAACCCCCAAGCCAAATGACAAAACAGCCCCAGCAAACAACTCAGGAAAATAGCCGTTAGAAGACAACGGCTAGATTGTCGGTCGACCGGAAATTCTGTCGGTCGACCGATTTGAGCTCTCGGTCGACCGGACCGGTCGACCGATGACTCTCTGGAAAAATACTGACGAATGGTCACTTGACCGGTCGACCGTACCGGTCGACCGAAAACTAACATTCCAGAAAAATCGGTTTTAGAGCTGATTTTAAAACCCTGTTTAAAAATATCAAATAAATTCCAAAAAATGTAAAACTTTGGGGAATGATTGTAGACATGATAATAAACATGCTACAACGACTGGTTTCGAAAAAGGACTTCCCAAATGAAAAATATCATCATTTTACAAAATAGTCCAAAACATGAAAACCTGAAAATTGATATTTTGATATTTTGACTTAAACAACATTTTGAAACCTTATGAAATGATTGTATAGACTTGATAAAAGATATAACATGTTGTTATGAAGTCTATAACCTAGAAATACAATATTTTCATAAAATTGCATATTCTATGCAAATATATTCAAAACACTAAATATGATTTCATTAAATATAAGCTTGTTAAAGGGAAAATCATATATAGGCATATAAACATGAAACAAAATAGTATTTTCCAATTCTATTCATTTGTTTCATAGTAAAACTTGAAAACTATCAAACGGATGAAGCTAAACTTAGATCTTGAACTTGAATTGTACGATGCTTCACTCCACAATTCCGCCAACCTCCATTGGATATGTTCGTTGAAGCTCTATTCATCCATCCTCCAACTCGTTGTTTGTCTACAATACATAGGAAAACACAAATACTAGACAAACAACATTAGTAGTAAATTGTTTGTTAAACATCATCAAAACAAGAAGGCCAACAAAGACCTTTTGTGTTTTACATGGGGTATCAGGGGTAGATTGGTAACTTGACTCCTAGCAAAATTGGTACTTCGTTTGAGCTTTATCTTTTGTCAATGATTGATTAGGCAATCTTGTGAGGGTCGCCCAAACCATATTTATTGTGATAGTGATAGCACAGTGGGGTGTGGGCGCCATCTAAAGGGCTATTATCACATCTGATATGCATTTAATGTGATGATGACTGAACGACAGAGTATGAGCAACGTCCGATGAGTTATCATCACGTTTGGTCACGTATTAAATGCGGACACCTTCGACAAGGCGATGACATCCGCTTGACTTGTGACATGTGCTTTCATATAATGTCCAACCCGTGGGCGCCTCCCGTTCTGGACTGGGATTATTAGAAGGGTCGGACAATTTGATTGAGTTGTGGCTATACCGCGATGGGCCTCTGATCATCTGACCTGAACCTCTTGACACGTGGCCAATTCTTAGGGGTTCGTTAGATTCATGAATTCTACGGTATAACCTATCCATAATTAAAATTTTCTAATAATCAAATATTTTGCAATCCTTATCAGGTTATAACTATCCATATCAAAAAAATCTCGCAATCATACATTTATATATTTAAGAAATTAAAGAAAAAAACTCATGTAGAGAGCCTATCAATATAAAGTCATGGTTAATTTTAGAAAATTCCCAACTATGGCCAAAAACTATTTTAATTTATAAAAACTTCCATTAAGTTCGAGCATATTGTAGATAACCCCTTAACTTTTAACATTTGGAATAACCACATAAACTTTTCTAGCACTAACCCCCCCCCCCCACACCCACACCCACACACACACACACCACACCACAACACTAATATATATATATATATATATATATATATATATATAATATATATATATATATATATAATATATATATATATATATATATATATATATATATGATATGTTTGTGTGTCTGAGCAAACCTTTCAGTCCTCCTCAAATTTGAAAAACTCTCATGAACTCTTCTCAGTTGACAACCCTGAAAACTAACACCATTGGGCATAGCATGTCACATGACAAGTAGGTGACTGAGAAAAAAACTAAAAATAATCCTTAATCATAAAATATTATTATGATTTTTTTAGGATAAGAGAAAGAAAGTAGAAATGACAACAAAGCATTGTAAGTAATCAAGGTGTCTTTTACTGGTTGGGGGTTTCTTTATAACTAAAGGAATTAATTTTTAAAAGATAATTTAGTTTTTTCACATTTTAAAATGATGTCAGAGCTGTTTGGTGAAAATAGTGTGAAAAATTAGAGGGATTTTGTGAGACACCCTGTAGTTTTTTGGGGTGGGGGTGGGTGCTCTAATTTTCAAAACATATCTCGACTAACATGTATCCTGACTAACAAATCTAAGAGCTTGTTTGGATTTGTAGGGGGTGAAGAAAAATTAAAGGAAACTAGGTGAGAGAATGAAAGGGAAGGGAAGGGAGTTTCCTTTCCCTTGGTTACACCCCAATTTGGGGGGTAACAAATTTTATACTATTAGGGGGTGAACCAAGAGGAACTAGAGTGAATAACTTCACCTCCTAAGTGTTCTCAAACAAGGTGAATGGAGGTGAATGTTTCCCCTTAACTTCCCTTCACCCTTATTCCCCTCAATCCAAACAAGCCCTAAGTTTTTTGAGGTAATACAAATTTAAGTTTGAAATCTATGAAAGCCTAGAAAACATATCTCGACTAACATGTGCTAATCTGTCTCCATTACGCCACATGAAAATGACTCCCTTCTATTAACCTTCTAATTTCTCCGCATGAAAGTGATTTCCTTTTTTAAACTTCTCACTTGTTTTCAATGAAAGAATTCTCGAGAAATGAGAAGACAAAAAGATAAATAGAAAGAGACTTCTGGGGTCAATTTCAAATCAAGCGAGTATAAAGAAATAACAAAAAGAATGAAGGGGGAAGTGACCGATGATGGGGCAAAGAGAAGTAACACTTACGCAAATAGAGCTGTCGGTCGAATAGAGTTCCAAAAAGAATAGCTGGGTTTTTATTTTTAAGTAAAAAGGCATGCATCGTAAAGATTGACTAAGATTGAATAAAACTTTGGCCAAGTTTGGCATATGGTTCCCAACAGTGAATTGGGTAGATTAGAAAGCGATGGAAATTTCAAGAGGATACCTCAAATCTTGTTGATTCAACTCTCTAATTTACCCATTATGGATGATTTGAACGGTTGAAAAGTTCTAATGTAGCTCACATAATCTCCGGTTCTATTTCGCATTGAGTTTTAAAAAAACTCTATAATTTCTTTTGGATTAAAATATAGTAAAAATGTGTTTACCAAGTCCAAGTAAATCGATAAATTCTTATAGACAGACATGTCCCAAAAAATAGCAATTTAGAATTTGTAGTGAGACACATGTCAATTCCACTTTCCCGAATGATTTTCTATAGAGAAATCTCTATATAATTTATCCAACCGAATGCTTATAAAGTCTTGGATGCATACCTTAGTCTAACTTTAAACTGTTTTGACATGAACATGGTTTTCTTTTGTTGGATTAATTATTACCAGGCTTAAGAGTACCAAGATGTTTGATTGAGTCGGCTGAACCTTCAAAGGACAAGTTAGAATTTTGTAGTCCAGAGCAATGGGACACTAGCTAGAGTGCTTATGACAAGAACAGTATACACATACAAAATGTTGAAATTAAAGTCTGTTTATAGATTATTCAAACAGAATGTTTGGAATTTTACAAGGAATATTTGATATGTTTTTGCAGATGTATGCACAGTAGAGTTACATGACACAATAGCATTATTCATGGGGGTTTATTTAGAACGAAACTAGGCCCTTAGGCTTGTATTGGGCCTCATAGGAAAAATCCAAAGTGTCACTGCCTAAAAGCTGGGCTGCATCATAGCGGAGAACTCATCTATTTTTAAAGAGTCCGGCAACATTTGTATGATCATAGCCTAGAACTATTTTCAAAGAGCCCGCCAACATTTGTATTTGTTTTTGTATTTGTATTTGACTATGTGGGATGCAATTGCGTTTGATACGGATCTCAGCTTATCCCTCCTTTATATGTCAGTTAATCGCCCCTTTATATCTAAATGGAAAAAATAACGGCAAGTGTCCTATGTTATTTTAATATTAGATTAGAATTCTATTATTAGAATTCTCATCAAATTAAATCTATGTAAAATTAAAAAATTCTAATTATAATCAAATATTTGATAATCTTAATCAAATCTTAATTACCCACAACTAGACAAGGCAAAATGGCATTTAATTATCTTATAGTTTCACTCTCTTAGCACTTATATGTATACCCTCAGTTGTATTTCGTAGCATTTATATACCCTGAGTTGGTCAAAATTTTCATGTTAATACCCTATGTTTTGCAAACGTAAAAATTTTTATTCAAAAGTTCCTCCATAATATTTATATGCTAATCTTATAACTTTCTCTCTAATAAGTTTGTTGAATGTATTGTTAAATCTTTCTAAATTTTATTTTAAAAATACAATTATGATACATTTAAATTAGAATTTTTTTTGACGAAAAAAAATAAGGGGTATACCCTGTTCATTAATAAAAACAAATATCTTTACAAAAAAAAGGATACAAACTGTATCCATTTAAAGAAATTAGTAGATAGAAAAATTAATTTTCCGAACTAGAGATGTATAACCTTCTTCTCCTAAACATCCATGAATGTGAAGAGAGGTCATTGACGTCATTCACCGTTGACATAGATCCAAAGGAGAACCAAAGCCGGCCATACATATAGTATAAGGAAATTAAATTTTCTATAAACCAATTATAAAAACCAAAAAAAATAGACTACAAAAGTGTTATGAACACATTGCACCCAAAACTAACTTATGTTGTTGACCACTGCTCCTTGTGATCGGTTTTTCTTCTAAAGCTCCTGCTAACTTAAGAGCATCCTTCTTTCTTCCAGATCCTGCCCATTCATATAAAACAACAATAGTTGAGTTAATGATAGAATGAGCAGAGAAAGTTACTTGCTCAAAAATAAACTTGTTTCTTGTGCTCCATATAAACCAACAAACTGCCGAAAAGATAGTTTGCCATAACAATCCATCCTTATTATGAAGAGAATCAACAGATGATAACAGTCCATCAAGAGATGTAGGCCAGACGAATGGTAGATAATAATCACTGAAGTGTTTCCATACTTTTTAGCTGTGTTACATGAAAAGAAGATATGATTGCTAGTTTCCGGTTGCATACCACATAAAATACAAGAAGGTTCACCTTCCCAACCTTTCTTAATGAGATTATCCTTTGTGTGTAGACGATTCATAGATAGAAGCCATGTGAAGAGCTGAACTTTGCTTGGTAAGATAGGATTCCATACTACTTTATAGAATGCAAACATAACACCTCTGGAGTTTAAAAAATCATAGAATGGTTTAACTGTAAAGGAGCCACTTGATGTAAGTGACCATTTAGGAACATCGACTTCATTTTTCACTCTATATAAACCAAGAAGATTTATAAGATCAAGTTTGGCTGTGTTGGAAGCTGGAGAAATGCTTCTCTTTAAAAGAGGATGCTAGTGCCATATATTGCTGTGGAAGTTTCCTTGACTACGAATAGATACATTAATGGATAAGGCAAGACTGTATATAGATGGATATAGACTTGATAAAGTATTATTGTCAATCCATTTGTCCTCCCAGAATCTGATATTTGTACCAAATCCTAGGTACCATGATATAAGATGTAGGAAAGCTTCTTTGTTGGAAATGATATCATTCCAAACCATAGAGTTCTGGCCATTACAGTTAGATAATTGCAGAGAAGAGACCTTTCTGACATATAATTGATAAAGAAAAGCACCTATGAAAGAATCTCTGTCAAAACATTTCCATAACCACTTAGATAGAAGTGAGATATTAAAAAGTTTTAGATCTTTCACTCCCAAACCGCCTTCTGATTTACTTAGACATACCCTTTTCCAGTTGACTAAACATTTGAAAGGTTTAGATTGATTTTTGCCTATCCATAGAAAATTTTTCCTGATTCTATCCACTTCTTTGATCAACCAGCCTGGTAACTTATGAAAGGACATATAATACAAGGGAATTATGGAAAGAACAAAGTTTAATAGGATAAGTCTACCACCAAATGATAGACAATTCCTCTTCCATGTAGCAAGTTTCCTATTCAAATTATCCAACAAAGGTTGCCAGACAGATTTAGATAGTTTTCCTCCCTTCAGAGGTAAACCTAGATATTTGATAGGAAGTTTAGCAAGATTACAATTGAGGGTTGATGCTAGATAAGATCCCTTGTTTTGCAGATTTCTAAAATATATAAGGGAGGACTTAGAGTAGTTAATGGCCAGACCAGAAATATCTTCAAAGATGTATAAAATAGCCTTTAGGACAGATATGTCTTTGTATGTACTCTTCACGAAAATTAGAGTGTCATCTGCAAATTGTAGGCTTCTAATTTGGTTGAGAGGTTCCATAATATGCATGTTAGATAATACACCCTCATCCACATTGCACATAATCATTTTACTCAGTACATCAACTGTTATGTTAAATAACAATGGAGATAAGGGATCTCCTTATTTAAGTCCTCTATGACACTTAAATGATTTGGAAGGAGATCCATTAACAAGAACTACGCAATAGGATGAAGAGATAATATAATAGATCCAGGAGCACCATTTTTCACCAAAACCTCTAGCCTTTAGCAGATTAATTAGGAAATTCCAACTTATAGAATCAAAGGTTTTAGCAAAATCAATCTTAAACATAGCCACCTCCTTTTTCTTTTTAGAACAAAAATGAATCATTTCATTAGCTATTAAGACAGAATCAAGAGTTGATTTTCCTTCTTGGAAAGCAGACTGAGTAGGAGCAACCAGATCCTTCATGAGAGGTGCTAATCTATTAGCTAAAATTTTCATGAAGATTTTGAAAATACAGTTAATCAGACTGATAGGTCTGTAATCTCTGACAATGGAGTTTGATATTGTTTTTGGAATGAGAGTAATAAAAACTTTATTTACTCTCTGTAGGGATGAAGGATTCTGACCAAAAAAATTCATAAGATCAACAAGATCTTTTGATTAACTCCCAGAAGGATTGGTAGAAAAGTAAAGAAAATCCATCTGGTCCTGGTGCCTTGTTTGGATTCATGTTAAAGACAACATGTTTAACTTCTGATTCAGAGAAGGTATCCTCAAGAGATAATAGATTAGGAAATTGGACAGGGTATAAACACTCCCAATTAACAGTCATGTTAATGTTGTTAATTTGACCAAAAAGATGTGAGTAATAGTCATGGAAAGCCTTGGAGATTTCTCCATTTTCAGTGATCTCTGAACCCAAGTGGTTAATACTTACTATATGATTGGATTTCTTATGAACTGAAGCTGTTCTGTGAAAGAAAGTAGTGTTTGCATCTCCTCCTTTTAGCCATTGTATGTGAGACCTTTGTGACCAATAGGCTTCTTCTTCTTGGATGATAGATGTGTAGCATGATTGAAGATTTTTCCTTTCATACAATTCATCTGAAGTCAAGCTCCTTTCTTCTTCAATTAAATCCAAGGAATTAATTTTAAGTAACAAATTAGCTTTTCTAGAGAATAAGGATCCATATATATGTTTTTTCCACCACTTAGTTCTCCTCTTTATAAGATTCAACTTCTTAATGAAGATGTCTGCAGGATTACCTTCACATTTGAAAGATTTCCATGAATTCTGAATAAAAGGAACAAAACTCTTGTTATGGAACCAGCTCTTTTCAAATCTAAATAAAGGTGGATTTGGTTTAATACCATCACTGTCAAGAATTAAAGGACAATGATCAGAGCCAACAAAAGGAGGAGAGAACTAAATACTCAAAGGATGTTTCCTATCCTATTCTGAACATAGTAAAAATCTATCCAATCTTGCCATTGCAGGAGTGATACGCTTATTAGACCAAGTGAACGATTGTCCAGACAAAGGAAGGTCAATAAGAGAAGAAGAGGAAACAAAGTTTCTAAAAGATGTAATATCCCTAAGAGAACCAGATCCACCATTTCTTTTCTCGGAATATAAAGTAGCATTGAAATCTCCGCAAATAACCCATGGACCATCAAAAATCTGACGTATCCTAGAAAGTTCCCACCAACAAACTTCTTTATCATCCCTGTCAATGAGGGCATATACTGATGTAAAAGTGAAAGACCAATTTGAAGGTAGGTGAGTCAAGGACACAAAAACGGAGAAAATACCAATATATGAACGGATGAAGGTGAACGAATTAGACCAGGTAACCATAACACCACCTCTGGAGTCAGAAGAATCAAGAGTGCACCAGTGTGGTATTTTATTGCCTCCTATAGAACGAAGCTTTCTCTCAGATGGTTTGCACAGTTTTGTTTCTTGAATACCAATAATGTCAATAGAATAACGATGAATAAAGTCTTTTACTAGACTTCTTTTGTTAGGGTCATTTAGACCTCACACATTCCAAGTAGCTATCTTCATAATTAAACTGATATAAGAAACCTCCTGTATAAACTACATAACGTACACTTAGCAGCCTGAAGTTAGTCTTTCAACTTCCTTGTTTTTTAGGATAGTTATGGAGTCATCATGTAAATTTACACCACAGTTAACAGCAATATCCTCAATAGCATTAGTACTCATAGCATTTAAAGGCATCTTAACAGAAGAGGTTGACGAAGGAATGCGTTTCGTACCTTTTTTGGATATTTTAGAAGCTGGTTTTGAAGAAGAAAAATACTGTAAGAAGTTCCTATGTTTACTACTAAGAGCAGACTTCCTTGCTGAACGAGCAGATGTAGAAGAGAATTGTCTTTGGGAGAAACCTGGTGGAACCGAAGTGGATAACTGAAATGCTGGGGTTGCATCTGATTTTGGCGGAAAGGCTGAGTCAGCGGTAGATGAATTTGTATTGTCATTAATCCCGCCGAAAGTTTTAAGCCATGTTTCTTTCTCTATATAGATTGTTTGACCTTTCCAAATGTGTTTGATCAAATCTCCTGGGAAATCTTTAAGAGATTCGTTAAATGGCTCTGAGCTGTTATTTGATGAACTGGCGTGGGAATCTGCCTCTTTTGCTGTTGCTACAATTGGGGATTTTTGAACTTCCTCAATTATAGGTAACTGATTTGTTTCCTGAAAATCCTTAGCATTCAAATTACATGGAATAACCTCTTTACCCTTTTCCAAAGATTTGCCAGAATTGATGATATGAAAATTAGCTTTTTCCAATGAATGGCCTGGACTATTCTGAACATTTGGTTTTTCAGGTGAAATTTGTACCGGAGCAACATTTACAGCTTCTTCCTGAGGAACTTGGTCTAACCACTAAGAATCAATAACGATTTCACCCTGCATCTCCATTGCAGTTTGATTTGTACCAATAACATCTGATCCAAAATGTCCTACTCCCACTGGTTGAATCTCTAAAATCACTTCTCTTGTAAAGAAATCTATTTGAGAAGAGTAAGAACAGACAATTGTTTTTGGGATGCAATCCGCAGATTTGACTTTAACAAGCACTCTAACATCTTGGCCATTAATTTTGTCTTTGATGTTTTTACATCCCTTCACCATCTCACCAAAAGAGCTGACAATTTTCTCGATTATATCAAGGGACCAGAAATGAAAAGGCAAGTTCTTAATTTTGATCCATTGAAAAAAGAAGAATTCACAATTTTCATTCCCATATTTTCCGCCCATGGTGCAAACCAACCCCTAAAGCTTTCAAAATTCAAACTTTTTTCATCGACCGCTTCTGACATTTGAAAAATAGAGGGGAATTCAACTAGATAATGTGTGTCTTTGATAGGTATAACTTTGCCCCTCCATGTATGCCAGTTGAATAGCCAAGATAGTTTGAGTTTGATCAAATCTAAAGATGGATCACCTTCAGAAATGGTAAGAATTGCAAAGGATGCAAGGACTTTAGCATTGTTGCATAAGGTAGCGGAATCTGATATATCCATCTTCTTCTCCAGAGGTCGAAGATGGGATCTGCAGTGTTTGGCAATGTGCCCTTCTTCATGGCATTTAAAACAAATGAAAGCACATTTAGGGCAGAATTTGATAGAATAACGATCATCACCACAGTTAAAGCATCGTCGTGGTTGTTTTGGATTAGTATAATCTGCTGGAAAAGGATACCTGAGGAGCTTATTATCCATCTTATTTGTTTTTTTTCCTACGGCTAACGAGAGTCCAACCTTTATCTTCGTCTGAAAAGGGTTTCGAATGCCCTATTTTCTTCAGGAGAGGACTAACGAGGAAAAGATAGGGGGATCCTTATGTTGAAAAACGTGCGGCTGCTGGCTTTCAAACAGAGAACTGAACGGGCGTGGGAACGTTTGCTGACGTAGATGGGGCATGGGATTGGTCGCGGTTGCATGGGGAAAGGATGAAGAAGGATTTTGAAAGATTTTTGAAATAACATAGCCCTTATTTGCATCATGCATAACTTGACAGCGAGGAGAAGAACCAAGAATACCCTGTTGGGAAGAAGGAAATACCTGTTTTGCATTGATCTTCATGGAAAAACCTGGCAATGTTGTCTTCTTGGTCGCTTCAGGCCTCCTCGTTCCGAACGCCATCTATGAACGCCCCATTTAAATTAGATTTTTGGTAGGTTTAATAGTAATTTAATCAATATAAATGGTTAAAAAGCTCTAAAATTAGCATATGAATATTATATGAAACTTTCGTACGAAAATTTTTACATTTGTAAAAATAGGGAATTAACTTGCAAATTTTGACCAACTAAGGGTATATAAACGCTACAAAATAAAACTGAGGCTATATAAGTGCTAAAGGAGTGTAACTATAAGGTATTTAAGTGCTATTTAGCCTCTAGAAAAAAATGAATAATAGTATTTTCAATTCTCTTTAATTATCCATAAAAAATTCAATAATCACATGTTTAATTCACTTTTCTTTTATATACGAAGGAGGTGTTGTGTGCGGCGCGGAAGCGTGACAACCAAACAGGCATGCTTCGAGAACCAAACCAAACAAACGTCGAGATAAAGGCCAAACAAATCAAAACAACGGCACAAATCCAAACACAATAGTTTTACGTGGTTCGGCAAATTGCCTACGTCCACGGGGCAATAAGGGGATTGGGTTTTCACTAATAGAGAAGAATAATACAAACTGAGATTACAAAACGCTCAAAGCAATCAACTAATCTCACCAACAAATCTCTTAATCTCTCCAAATAAACCCTCAAACAATTGCTCAGAAAAACTCTCATTTTTCTGTGCTCCAAATATCCCCAACCAATCTCCAAACAAAGCCCAAAGAAACCCTAATTCGTATGTTGGTATTTATAGCAAACACCAAACCCAAACTAAACAGGAAACTCAAACTGGGCCCTGACCCGATACGCGGTCGACCGTCACGGTCGACCGCGACCAACGAGCGACCAACGACAGAACCTGAAAAACTCCTACAGGGTCTGGCGGTCGACCGCGGTGGTCGACAGAGCCCAAAAATATCCTACAGGGTCTCGCGGTCGACCGCGACAAATCCAGACTCCTCCCAGAGTCTGTGCACGTTCGCGATCGACCGGCCTTGCGCCGTGGTCGACCGCGCAGCTTCCAAAGTGACTCCTGCGGGATCCCAACACCTGTTCTTCTTTGAAATTCTTCGCGGTTTCTTCAGGAGGGATTAATGATTTACCATTAGCATTGCATTTCTTTGTCACACGATCTCCTTAATTTTTAAGAGATTAATTTTACAAAACCTTCAATAAACCTACAAATCTAAAACCACGATGGGTTTTACAATTTTCAAAAAATCACTAAAATATTTTAATTTTTTGTACTTAAACCCATAAGGGTATTACCCCATAATTTTATATTGACGAAATTATCCCTCAAGACTAATACATATATCTCACGATATTCCTATCTGTACAAATAACTATTAAAAAATATAAAAAATATAAGTAGTTCTTTGATAAATATGAAACTATGAACAACCCCTCAAAAAAATCTAAAACTACAAAAATGCCTCTAAAATCTAAAAATTGCCAGAAGAGGCTAAAAATTCATAAAAATACATATGACTTCTAGAAAAATTTGAATATATAAATAGTTCTTCCCAAAAACAAAAAAAAATGAGAAACACCTCTTTTAAAGTCCAAAAATTAGAAATAACCTCCTGAAAAAAATTATATAGAAGCGTAAAAATAATAAACAACCATTACTAGGAATTTTCCACCAAAAGTTATTGGGGTTAAGTTAGAAAACTAGAAAGTTCTAAATCTTTATTTTATATTTTCATTATAAGGAAAGAAAAGTTCTGACTCAAGATATTTACTTTTGAAGAAGGATCAAAAGTACAAAGAAGAAATTCAGTACAATTTATTTTTTTTAATGGAAGTAATTTCAATTTTTAGAAGCAAAACTATAACTAAAATAGAAATTAATAGAGAACAAAAAAAATTGGGAAAAATGTGTCCAGGCCCCAAAAACAGAAACTTCATGTGCTGCGGCCCCTCCTAGTTTTCCCCATGTGGTTCAGCCCTTTGAAGTGTGACATTTTGTGCTGCAGCCCCTTTTTAACAATTATTACATGCCAACTAAGCTAAAATCCCCAAAATAACTTTATCCCTTCTTCTCAATCCTTCAAACCCAGTTCTCTCTCCTCTCGTCTGCTCGTGCTCGTCTGCTCTCCGTCTCTCTCTCCCTCTCTCTCTCTCGTCTCTCTCTCTCTTTAAAAACAAGGACTTTCTAAAGCTCGTCGCTCTGGCCCTCGCCCTCCTCGCCGTCGCCACCTCCGCCCAGGCTCCCAAGCCTCCCCCGAGTTCGCCGCCACCTCCCCTCCTCTCCTCCGCCCGACCTCGTCGCGGTAGCTCGCCGTGCTCTCCCCTTCTCGCCCTCGACTACGCCTTGATTGAGAGCTCTTGCTATTGGGCCTAGCTGCATTAACAGAGGCAACAGCCATGTAGTGATGATGGGCAACCTGAAGAAAAATGAAGAAAATGGCAAAGAAGGAGATCATTAGACTCTACAGAACAAAACCCATTACAGAAAACTTTGTCTGGATTGAAAGGTGTACCTTCAGTATTGGCTGCAACTGTGTCCAAAAATCCTCTTTTAGTGGGTTTAGAGGCTTAGGAAAATAACCTAGAGAGAGGACTGAAGAATCTTCTTCATCAATCCAATTTCTCTCCTTTGACGCCATCAGATTAAGTAGCTTTGGACAAACTTCACTTTTCTTTCTAAACTCTTCTCCCATTTTTTTACTCAGACTGGAAAAACAGAGCCCGGTAGGAGGAGCTAAGAAAAAATGTCAAAAAAAAAGTTAGTTCTAACACGCGGGTACAGTGTTAGTTCTAACACGCTACAGTGTTAGTTCTAACACGCTTACTCAGTGTTAGAACTAACACTGTAGCCGCGTGTTAGAACTAACACTGTAGCCGCGTGTTAGAACTAACACTGTAGCCGCGTGTTAGAACTAACACTGTAGCCGCGTGTTAGAACTAACACTGTAGCCGCGTGTTAGAACTAACACTGTAGCCGCGTGTTAGAACTAACACTGTAGCCGCGTGTTAGAACTAACACTACACTGTAGCCGCGTGTTAGAACTAACTTGTTAGAACTAACACTGTAGCCGCGTGTTAGAACTAACATTATAGCTTGTTAGAACTAACATTGTAGTGTGTTAGAACTAACACTGTAGCCGCGTGTTAGAACTAACTTGTTAGAACTAACACTGTAGCCGCGTGTTAGAACTAACACTGTAGCGTTTAAGTCTCCTGATACTTCTCCCATTCCTTTGTAGGTGGTTTCATTTATGAAAGAAATTGGTTTTGATGGCAGAACCATAGGGAGAATATTATGTCGCTTCCCAGAGATATTTTCTACTAATGTCGACAATACTCTCAGGAGGAAAGTACAATTCCTCACAGATTTTGGCATCTTGAGAGGTCAACTTCCTCGTGTTATTCGAAAGTATCCCGAGCTTCTTCTGTTAGACATCCATCAAACTTTACGTCCAATGTATAAAAAGTGTCATGCTTATGAAGTTCTCTAACGTTTCTGTAATAAACATCATTTATGTTATTTTCCTTGAAGTTTTAGTTTCAAATGTGGAATTAGTCATATTACTTTACTCCATGCACGACTCTTTCCTGCTTATTCTGCATATGAGGCCAAGTTTTTTGTGGAAAGATCGGATCATATACCTTCTTGTGCCCAAATGCAGAACATGGTGCTCCCAATACAGGATTTTTGGTAAGATCGTTAGTGCACCAAGTAGACTTACTTCATTCTTTAATAAATTTATGGGGTTAAACTTGTAATTAGGTTTGTATGCCCGAAAATTCCATTAGGTCAATTACCATCAATTATTTCCCCCCAAAACCCCAGATCAATTATTTTTTTCTGTAAAAAATCCAAATTAGTGCGTGTTAGTTCTAATCTGCACAGTGTTGGTTCTATTCCGTAGAGTGTTAGTTCTAATATGCATAGTATTAGTTCTGTTCTGTAGAGTGTTAGTTCTAATCTGCACAGTGTTAGTTCTATTCTGTAGAGTGTTAGTTCTAATCTGCACAGTGTTAGTTCTATTCTGTAGCGTGTTAGTTCTAATCTGCACAGTGTTAGTTCTATTCTGTAGAGTGTTAGTTCTAATCTGCACAGGGTTAGTTCTATTCTGTAGCGTGTTAGTTCTAATCTGCACAGTGTTAGTTCTATTCTATACCATGTTAGTTCTAATTTATACCACGTTAGTTCTATTTTATACCGTGTTAGTTCTAAGTAATAACAAGTTGGTTCTATTTTATACCACGTTAGTTCTAATTTTAACCATATTAGTTCTAATTTATAACAAGTTAGTTCTAATTTATAACAAATTAGTTCTAATTTATACCACATTAGTTCTAATTTATACCAAGTTAGTTCTAATTTATACAATGTTAGTTCTATTTTATACCAAGTTAGTTCTATTTTATACTCCATGACAAAATCCAAGCAAAGATAAGAATACCAACATCAAATTTAGACTGCCTGATACTTTTGTACAAACCAATTTAGACTGCCTGATACTTAGTCTTATGTGTACAAACCAATTTAGACTGCCTGATACTTTTGTAGGTATATAATGAAAAGACTGAAGGGAGTTTTTGTAACATTTCAAGGACCAATCAAAATTTCTCAATTTATCATAGAACACATGACGTCAAGCGGCATTAAGTCAAATTTTGATACACGAAACTTTTTGCAGGTCTGCATCTATAAGAAATACAAATTATTTTGCCGGCGTAGTAAAGGGCGAGATGGGGAGCGACGGCGAACTACCGCGACGAGGTCGGGCGGAGGAGAGGAGGGGAGGCCGCGGCGGCGAACTCGGGGGAGGCTTGGGAGCCTGGGCGGAGGTGGCGACGGCGAGGAGGGCGAGGGCCAGAGCGACGAGCTTTAGAAAGCCCTTGTTTTTAAAGAGAGAGGAGAGAGAGAGAGAGAGAGAGAGAGAGAGAGAGAGAGAACTGGGTTTGAAGGATTGAGGAGAGGGGATAAGGTTATTTTGGGGATTTTAGCTTAGTTGGCATGTAATAATTGTTAAAAAGAGGGTGCAGCACAAAATGTCACACTTCAAGGGGCTGAATCACATAGGGGAAACTAGGAGGGGCTGCAGCATATGAAGTTTCTATTTTTGGGGCCTGGACACATTTTTCCCAAAAAAATTAGATATACAAATAAAAAACCCAAATCAATTCGTGTGAGCGTGGGCATAACGCACATTTTAATTATACTCAATTAACATTTAATTAGATGGAACAAGTTTAGTATTGATTATTTTTGTTGATTATTTTGATAATGACAAATTAAAATTAAGGGTCTTCTTATTAATCCCTCAAATCCTTCATATTTTGAACTAGTTCCCTAATCTTCATATTTTGAAATTAAATTCCCATATGTTTAAGTAATTTGAAATTAGTTACTCAAATCTTCATATTTTGAAATTAACCCCCTAAATCATTTAAGTATTTTAGTCCCTCTAGCTAACACCAAGTTGAAAGATTTCTAGGACAAATCTCAGAACGCTGAAATAATTTGGGAAACTAATTTCAAAATATATGAAGATTTGGAGGATTATTTTCTAAATATCTAAGGAATTACGGGATTAATTTCAAAATATGAAGATTTTGGGGGACAAATTCACAATATGAAAGGTTTGGGTGACTAATATAGAAAAAACCCTAATACTAATTGAAGTACGGTTTTAGTATCTTTCTAGAAATACTTTATTAATAAGTTATTGGAGAATTTTATTAATAAGCTATTGAAGTACGGTTTTAGTATCTTTCTAGAAATACTTCATTAATAAGTTATTGGAGATTTTTTTAAAAAGACTCTTTTCAAAACTTCATTAGCAAAATCGACCTATTTTGCAAAAAGGAAGCTTTAAAATATATGGACTACTAGTCCCGTATATTTATTACACCCTAATGAAGTTTAATTAGTCTCATATATTTTTTAAAGTTTAATTAGCATGTGATCACCAACACTAATTACATAAGACTACTAGTTTCGTGTATTTAAAATTATATATTTTTGTAAAATCAGCAAAAGATGTTAATTTTGCTAATTAAATCCACAAAAGACTGATCTTGCTAGAAAAGTTTCAAAAACAATCTTTTTAAAAAATTTCCCTAAGGTATTTTGTTTTACACTTTAGTGCAATCATTTAAACGCAAATAATTTTTTCTTGATTGAATAATAAAGAAAAAAAATCCAGTAGGCACATAATCCGAACTGTAGAGCAAATTGTATAAATTCGACCATTTGACTATTTACAAAAACTGATTAGCTTTTTAAAAATTTGGCCATTTGTTAAAAATTCTGTCTCGTAAGTATTCGGGGTTGACAATCATGGGATCTTAGAAAGACCATACTTTTTATTTAGGACTGTCACGGCTATTTACTGATCAGTTTTTTTAAATGACAAACTTTGAAGAAAGTTTGGCAGTTTAGTGGGAAAAAATAAAACGTTAACCTGATCCACTTTTGTATGATATAGTAAAAATTTTTGTAGCTTAATATCTTTAGCAATGCATGAAACTTTGTATTATAATGTTGTTGTATCCATTCTCATATGAAGGATCAATGTATGCAAATGAAGGATTCAATAACCATACAATCAAACTATATGAAACCATATGGGAATTAGATTAGATTAAGTATAGAAGTTATCAAAATTTAAGAGGATAAAAGAGGCGATAAAAAATTTGACATCTCAAATTTCTTTTATAAGTAGTATAGATAATGTAGGGCGTTGCGTGTTAAAAAAGCTATGATGTTGGTGCTATTTAAAAATTTTAATGTTTTAATGAGTCCATGTTGATGCACTTAGATGTTTCATTAAGATCTTATTAATTCAACAAATGAACACATATAATGCACAACATTTTATTAAAAGAAATAATAATTGTACTTATAGAAATAATTTGGTATTTCTTTGCTTATAAGAAATTTAGTGATTTTTTATGCTACAAAATTATTTCCTTAATCGACTACAAAGTTCTAGCGAGGTGACAAGAGGGAAATAAATTACTATTTAGTAGAAAACTACCAATGAAATCAAAGTCATTTCTATTAAATAACACTCCACTAAATATCATGTATATCCCACAAAACAAACAACCTACATCAAATCAATAATAATTTTTCAATTGTCATAGCAGTAGTAGCATCCGTAGGCATAGCAACAGCCTCTATATCCATATCTTGGCACTGTAAAAGCCACAAGAACATCGTAAAACCCATAAAGAATGTCGACATATTCACCTATAAATCCTATAGAGTCGAGCAATGATGGCGCGCTGGTACGTGATAGCCCGAACAATCCCGCAACAGTAGAGGCTGAGGTGCGACTCGCTGGTGACAATGAGGAAGATGATCTTGTGAAAGCACGATCGGCATTGTAGCATCATCTTTTAGTAGTACAAGAAGCGTACACTTTCCTTGATGTTTGTCAATATACATGGCTAAGCAAACTCGGCTTTGTTAAAGGAAGATCACCTAAGTCGAGCTATAGAGAGGCCCAAATGCTAGCTCTTGTAAGAAAAAAGAAGTGGTTTAGAGTTTCACTTTTGAAAGTAGAGAGATTTTTAAGATGGAGAGTAAGGCATGGGGTAAGACACTTACAGATTAATGGGTTTGACACTTGTAAGAGACCAAGAGGCTTTATTAATGATGAAGAGGCTAAACGTGGTTCTCAAAAGTCTCTTTTATGATTAACATTATACACGAAAATATTTAGGCATGTGACTCAAAAAGGCACATGTTGTTACTTTGTGTTATACAAAGACATATATTAAATTAGTATTGATTAATGCTAAATTAAATGTTATATAAAGACATGTGACATAAGTTTCTGAAACTTTTGATGGATGTCACCGAGTTTCTTTAATAAGAATAATATTCTTTTATATCGAATATATCTTAATATTTCAATAGTGGTAATATGTTATAATTATACAATAATATATAATAATATTATCTTAATATGTAACATATATTTCAGAGAAATTTAATATGTATAGTATTATATCTAAATAACATTTATGTCTATTTTGGATAGTATTATGTTGTAAATTATATTTTATCTATGCATATACATCTAGTATACGAATAGATTGGTATTGGATTAGATTTTACTCTAGTAAAAAATTAATATTCATAAATATTAATTATTAAAATTAATTAAATAGTAAATTTAACAGTAAAATTTTAGTGAAAACAATGGAAGTTTTAAAACTGATATTTAATGACATATGAGGACCTTTTGGTGATTATGAATGAAACTTGAAGGACAGTTTGGAAAATTTATTTTAAAATAGTATTAGATTAGTTAGTTAATTAGAGATAATTGATATAATTAAGAAATATCAAAAATCAAGAGGCCAAAAGGGAAATTTAAAAGTTTTAACCTTCCAAACATCTTTTATATGTAGTATAAATATAGAAGTATAGATAGTAAAATTAAGTTATTCTTAAATCTCTTTTTAGATGAGAACGAGGAAAAAAGGGGTTTTCCATTATGCTCCTTTACATCTTTAATATTTGAAATTAGTCCTCGATCATTGAAATTATTATTAGGTTCCTCAATCCCTAAGTCATCTAAAATCATTGAAATTTCTACTAGGTCTCTCACTCCTTTTAGGTTGTTTCATATTAGATCTTCCAATCAAGAGTAGAAATAACAACTAGAGAGATTAATTGAAACAACATATGAGAATTGTGGACAAATTTTAAAATAGCTTACGAATTTGGGGACACAGCAACAATTTCAATGAGTATGCACATAATAGTCCATAAATAAAAATCTCAAACATTAATAAATAAATTTAGCAATTAATGTTAAATCTAACTAAAGGTTTTTTTTTATATAAACCAAATAAAGGATTTGGGGTTCATTTTCTGAAAAACAAAGATTTTGGGATCTAATATAAAATATAGAAGACGTGGGGTCTTATACATAATAGCAATTTTAATGATTATAGGGACTAATTTCAACATATGAAAGATGCAAGGGACTAAGAGCCAAAAATAACCGAAAGAGGGAGAAGAAGAAGAAGCTCCACAATCTGTCTCTCAAAAATCAAAACCGAAACACAAAAGCCCCCATCTTTCTTCACTCCATCACTTTCCATGCCATTTTTTAATTTGCCCTTTCCCTCTTCTTTCATTAAACCCTAATCTCTATAAACCCTAAAATTCCAATGGATTTGGATCCACCCTTCGCTCTTTCCTCCATCTTCTCTCCCAATTCCGAGCCCAAGGCGTCGAGTTCCCTCGCATGGAGTTGGGTTCTCGACTCCCTAACCCTCAACAACGACTCGTCTCTGCTCGGCCACGGTAAGAACGAGGACGAACCCTAACCCACCTCTTTTCTCCATCCCCCCCTCTTTTTTTTTGTTTGATTTATCACTAATATTCTTGCTTTGTTTTGTTTTGTAAAGTGCCAACGACCTCGGCTGTTTCGGAGCAAGTCCCTTTGCTTATTGTGAACAAGGTGGCTTTTTTCCCCCTTGCTACTTTTGATTTTAGTTCTATTGCTGCGACAACTGAATAAAACTTGACCGCTATTTGTAATAGTGAGTATAGTGGTAGAAAACTGAAATTTCATGCTCTTGAATTTTTTCTTATTCATTAGTAAGTTTACAAGCCAAGTACAATGTTGTTTTTATTGTTTGTGTTCCAATACAGACGCCCCTTTCGCAAAGTTGCTGAGCTATCACGATTTCACTATCTTTTAGATGTAGGAAAGACGTTTAATAACGCATTGGCTTATTAAGTCAATGTTGAGTATCGGTTGTGGAAAAGATAAGATGCCTTGTTTGACGGTAGCGAGACTCGTCACATAGTATGATATGTATAACATGACGTGTGTATCTATGCTTCATTGTGTACTGTCTTATTCGTTTTCATCTTTTTTGTGCATGTTCTCTAATATACTCCTTGTTGCACGTTCTGAAAGCTGGAAGGGCTGAATCATTACATTTGGGTTTTAAATATTGTGAGAATGTGAAGTACAGTGTATGAAGAGATATAACTACAAAAGAGATATTCTTTCATGTAGTTTCTTAATTATAAATCTGAAACCACATGATATATGACCTTGGACATATCAGTTTTTATAGGAAAATTTTGAATATGTTGATGATAGATACACTATTATAGATGTGATAGTCAACAACTAACTACTTCTTTGTCGATTTTTGTGCCTGAGGATCTGACACGAATACCCAATCCTTAATCTAAAACTATGACTATTAAACTAGTTATTATCACAAATGTTTCTGATTTGAATTGTTTTTGAAGTTTAGTTTTATTAGCAGAAAAGTAGTATTCAACTACTTTACATATTGTTGTAGGAAGCACCTGAAAGTGACCAAGTTAAGGGTGGAGCAGAGCTGTTCAAGCATGATCTTGGCCAATTTGTTTTTAGGAAAAGAGCTACTGCACCGAAACATTATGTTGACCTAGTATGTGAAAATATCTACTTATCTTGTAAAGCAAAAAGTGGTACAAAACATATCCAGCTAACATAATCTCATCAATTCTCATATTCAGCTGAAGGACACAGCTGGCAAAGGCGGTCAAATTGTTGCATTTTCAAAGGCAAAAACTTTGATGACTGGAGCTGATCAGATATCTCACGGAGGCGTAGAGGGTGGAAAAGCAAAGAAGAGGAAGTTAAACATTCAGGAGGAAGATGAGTTACAAAACCAAATTTCACCTTCCATGGACACTGATAATAGCTACAAGGTCTTGCCAGGAGATCCTTCTGGATCTGCGGAACAGGTCAATGCAAAAGAACTCGAGTTACCGAACCAGATTTCTGCAGATCCTGATTATGTATATGACAAAGAACTTCAGCTTGTGAAACATGTTTCTTCTACCCCGTCTGCCGATGGTGGGAAGGAAATCCTGCTAGAAGATACTTGTGCATTTTGGCAACAGTCCAATCAGCGGAACAGTGAAGAAGTTCAGTTGCAGAAGCATATTGGTGTTCCTCCATTTGCTAGCATTAGCAAGGAATTATTGCAAGTACATGGACCTGGACTTGGCCAACAGTCATCACATTGTAATGGTGGACTCACAGTATTACTAGCAGCTGCGGAGGCTGCTAACGGTGGCAAATTAAATTCGAATAGTGATAGAATAGAAACTGGCTCATGTTTGAAGTGTGATGAAGGAGGCTCACTGTTAGTTTGCAGTGGAAGCGATTGCTTGCTAGGAATTCATGATAAATGCATCGATTCATCAGTTGATTTTGATGAAAAAGGTGATTTCTATTGTCCCTTATGTTCATACAAAAAAGCTGTTCATGCTTATCACAAAGCGGAACAAAAATATTCTCATGCGTTGAGAGTCCTTGCAAGTTATATTGATAAAGATTGGATGAGGCATAGTAAAGAACTAGTATCACGTCTTTCAATTGAAAGAGAATCATGCCAAGTAAGAATGGATGAAAATATAAGGTGTCACGGTAAGAATAAAAGACATCAAAAGAATTCCAAACGAGTGGAACCTATTATTCATCACAGAATTTCTGATGTACCAGGAACCACAGAGACATCTCAGTATATCAAGAGGACTGAACTTCCCAATAGCACAGGGGCATTACACAATGAAATGTCAGTTGATGACTGTGAGTGCATTACGGAAAGGCAACTGCAACGACAAAATCATGCAGTTGCAGTTCCTGATAATAGAAGACCGTCTTGTAATCCCGTTCATGTGGATAACAATATTCCTCCTCTACAAGTAATGCCTCTTACGGAAGTAAAAAGCAGAGCAGTCAATGGTTTTCAAAGTACTGAGCTTATCAAGCACCGCAGTGCATCAAGTCTTAAGGACACAAGAGAAGGTTATCAGAGTGCGAAAGGCAGGCAAATAGCAGAAGCTAAATCAACGTTGGATGAAAGCTATTTAGCACGTGAAATGATTAAAACATCTGGCGTTAAAGAAATACAGGATATTTCTCAAGCAAATTTGGTTGAAACCTGTTCAGTAATACAAAATAAGGAAAATCAAGATAACTTAGAAGAGAGCATTGAACAAAATATTAACAATTTGCATCCCATGAAGGAAATATGTTCTCTTACTGCCAGGAAATGTGCAAAGAGAAAGCTAAAAATGCAGATTAATAATATGATGGATGATGTTCTTCCTGATAATGTTAATTTAACATGTGAGAAAGACGAACGATCCAGAATTGTAGAAGCACATGCTCTGTCCCAAGTCAATACGAAAAGCTTACCTGTTCCTCCTGATAAAATTTCTGAAATACAAAACCAAAAAAAGCAGGAGCAAGCTACAAAAATTGTTGAACCAGAGACCAGCAGTTCAACTGAGAAAGCAGTGATTGTGTCACCACAAGCCAGTGAGAGGTATTCGCTGAGAAAAAGATTGCATACTGTTAGCGCACAGAACCAGCATGCCAAAGATTCTGGTGATCCACCCTTTTGCGATGATACCAACGGTCAAAATGAGTTCAACAACGAGTAAGTATTCTGCATTGGATATTAGGCATGACACTAGTTGTGTTGTCCTTGACCAGTAAGAGGCATTACTAGGCCAATGAAATGTTCTTTTCATCTTTTAATTTGAACATTCTTTTCTCTAGGAAAAGATATAGAGCTCATTTTCTTTCAGTTTACTTTTTAGGCAATGTCATATTTTTTAAATTCACGTTTCCTCTCCATTTAGCTGCTTGAGGTCTTTCCTTTAGTCGTGAGTTTTTCCTTTGGCATCTTTTAACTGTTGAAGTTGGGAAATATAGAGTTCCAAAGGAGAAGAATACTCTTTTCCTTTTGTTTGGAAACTTTTTCCCTGTTAGATCTTTTATGTTTTTCTTTCTTGCTTCTGTTTTTATTTGCATCTGTGCTTAAAGATTCTTAGCAGCATCTTAAGTATGTGTCCTTTCGACAAAAGATAAACATTCTTATGTCTGATTTGTATAGGCTGAACAATAAGCGAACCAGAAAGTATTGGACACCAGAGGAGGAAAAAGCTTTAAAGGTCAGTCTTAACTCGTTCCTAGTTATTTCCTTAGAGATGTTATATAGACCGTTTGACAAACTAAATTGTCATCTTCAAATTTCTTTTGATTGGTAAAGTGAGTTGGAGATATGCTTTTCTTTCATCTTAGGTTTACTAACTACTTACTGTTTCACTAATACACTGAAAAAAAGGCATTCTTTCTTAGCCGTGAAATTATAGTTTTGAGAATAATTTTAAGATTTATTGCTATTCATTGTAGAGAAAGTGAAAAGAAGGCATTCTTTCTTAGCTGTGAAATTTTAGCTTTGAGAATAATTTTAAGATTTATTGCTGTTCATTGTAAATAAATTGAAAGTGTGCATCACTTGATGTCTTTAACTCTTGGTATTTGTAATTCTAGCAATAAATCTGGTTCTAATGCAGGATGCAATGCAAAAAATCTCTCTGGACAATGGAAATATTCCATGGGCAAATATTTGGAGTAAGATTAGACATAAATTTCGAGCAACTCGTCAGCCTGGTGATCTCAAAGATAAGTGGAGAAATATTTTAATCAAAGAGGCTCGGCAACGAGAAAAAGGTGCTAAACTTGACCCATGCAGACTAGAAGAAAATAGACTGAACTTCTGTTTCAATTTATTTATAGTATGTCCTTGGATAAGATACTCCATGTCATGATCAAGTTAGTGAATCACATATCCTCCCTGCTAAATATGTTAATGCTAAAACATATAGTAGACAGATTCTTTCCCAAATGAAGTGAGACACAGGATATGGCTAAGTAACAATCCACTTGTCTGTCATCCCTCATGGCACTGGTCATTATGATCTGCTCCAAGCTATTCCATTTGTTTCATTTTGACATATTATTTTTCTTCTTATCTTGCACATCATCCTCAATCTCAATGCCGTTACAAATGATTGATCCTAAATTGGAAAAATAATTACTTTTAGGTATTGTTTGACCATCAGTATCTATTTTACGTTGGTTTCTATTCTCGCTTTACTAAAAATTACATATCATATTCTCGCTTTACTAAAAATTACATTTTATGAATTTAGTTTTGTTTTGCTTAATTAATAATTATAAATTCTTTATAGATCAATCAAAATTAATATGTAGATCATTATCTTCTAAATTCTTTATATATGAATGAAAGTCAGATGTAGTTCATTGTCTTCTAAATTCTTTAAAGATCAATATAAATTATATGTAGATCATTCTCTTCTCTTTATCTCTCAGTCAAACATCTTAATCTAAAACTAGCTTTCGTAGTTTACCTCCCTTGCATAATGCCATTTGTTTTCAATACACGTCTTCTTTCTTAATTGTCCTTTCTCAAAGTTCCATATTGTGTGTTGAATATAATGGGGTATATGATAAATATGGTAGAATACGAATATCATTTATTCCATATCTCTTGTTATTGGTAGTCAAGGTTGTAGAAGCGGAAAATGGAGTGAAGCGGTGAGGCACTGTATAGGCTTTTGGGGGCTTAAGCAATGTTACAGAAAGCGCTAGGCGGACTAGGCGCTTGAGCCAACGCCTAAAGCCTAGACGCTTAAGTGTATGTCTAGGCGCATGCCTAGGCGGCGCCTAGATGTTAGGCTATTTCTAAAATTATTTAAATATAATAATTAATAAAAACATGTATTAAATTTATATAAATTTATAAAAAAATATAACAATCTTAGATCCACAATAAACAATGCATACTTGAAATGCTAAATAGCCAAAATAATAACTAATAAAGTTATAGAAAGCGCTAGGAGGCCTAAGCGTTGGACTTGTCTCCTAGAGCCTAGGAGGTTTTTTTTAATTACAATAATTGATAGTAAATGCTAATGTTATAGAAAGTTTAGGTGTCAAATTGGTGTCTAGGCAGATTTGTTTCTTCGTTTAAGTGGTGATCGAGAAGGTTTTGCTGAAGGTTTGAGAAGATAGTGGAGGTGTTCATATTTAAATGTTAAAGAAGTTTGAAGGAGTTTGTAGGTGTGGAGGTTGCAATACAGAAAATCACGATCAAGGTCTAAAGAATACAGTCCATGTAAGTAGACAATACTCCTCTAAACACTCCCAAAACCTATATGGGTAGCCTAGGTACCACCTAAACGTTAGGCGTTAGTTAGGCGGCCTACATACTGTCTAGACCTAGGCGAAGACTTTTTAAAACAGTGGGCTTAAGGGGTTCAATGCGTCCAAGGAAAAAGCAGTCCAAATCCTATTAAAATTTTAAATATGAATTAAAGTTAAAAAAAATCAAGTTCAAACTCAAAGAAGAGCACCCACACAGTATATTGAATGTATTTGAAGGGAGAAGAAAGGTAGAAAAAGAGGTAAAAATTGAAAACATACGTGCTGCTCGACGCTATTGCTTCCAACATCAAGGGAGCTCACGTTTCGCGTGGAGAATTTACTGAAAGCAAAGTTTGTTGGAGGTGGAGATGGTTTTGGCGGTCTAAGGTGTTTTTGGGTCCACGTGGTGATGATTTTGCTAGAGGCGGACTTATCTAGGAGGCTTTAGCGAGGAGAGAACTTCACATGAATTTGTGGTGAGCTTCAATGGAGAAGAAGAGGTGGAGAAAATGTGTCTCCCCTAGAGAATATGACTTGTGGAGATGGACTAGGTGGACGGAGGAGGCTGGAGGTGGATATCTTGGGATGTAGGCTTTCTTTGGTTTTGGAAAATAGAGGAGAAAATCGACAAGGAGAAAGAAGGTTTAAATTTTAAAAGCCTGTGGGTCAGGTCAGGTACGAAAGGGTTATTTACCGTGATTCATTTTTTTTCCTAAAAGTGCTTAATACCAGTGAAAGCTGTGAAAGCGAAGAGGTGCTTCCACTTTAAAAACCGCTTAGGTAGCGCTTTTTACCACTTTTTTTCAACATTGTTGATAATGCGTCTATCTATATCTGGTAGTACATATGGTTTCTTATTCTCTACCTATTGTTAAGACTTTCTATATTAGAGCTTTTGTCATCTATAAATTAGTGTACTCATGTATTCGTGATTAATCAATAAAGAGAGCGTTTGTTCTATTCTAAGAGTGTGTTTGCAATTCTTTACAACTGGGTCATGTTTGTTCATAGCCTAGTATTTGGTTGTTTGGTGTTTGGCTAAAACATGATTAGAAATGGTCCATTTTTTAAGCTAAAAATTTACTCGAAATGAGTTCTTTTCCAAACTGCTTAGATGGAAAGCTTTTAATTTAGTTCAGCATAAAATTGCGGCCAATATTAATCCTTGGCCCAAGTTTAAAAGGGTTTTGCAAAGTCAACCATCCTAATCCGTATCTCTAAGGGTGTGTTTAACAACTCTTCAAAAATGGGCCCAGGTTCAAACCTGACCTCATTTTGAGAAGATAATCTATTTGGGTAAAACTAGGCTAAGGTTGCCCAGTTTTTCTAAGACCAAATTTGACCTTTAAATGCATTTTGGTTTGGACCACCCCTCATTGGTTCAAAATAAAACTAATTTTGTTTTAACAGGGTAAGAGCTGGTTGTGGCCTAATGTTGGATTGGTTGCCAAATACACCCTTATACATTCTAAAATTTAGTTGGAATGTCGTTAGGTCCTAGGCCTCTTCCCATTTTCATTTTCTCTATTGGATCATTAACCTTAGCATTGTTGATCTTTATTTTTCAAAAATATCTATTTTTGTAATATCTCTACTATTTAACACCAATTTTCTAGTGTTGAGAGTGTAATTAGAATTGCTTTTACTTATAAGGAAATGAGTTTTTTTAATCTATTTATATTGTCTTGAACATTCACGTATGGTTCAATAAGTATGACATATTTTTAACATTATTGGTTATTCTATATACAAGAGGTTGGACTCATATTTTTAACATTATTGGTTATTCTATATACAAGAGGTTAGACTCTATCATAAATAATGAATCAACTAAAAAGAAAATGGGAGAAACAGTTATTTTCCTTACCAAGCATCAAAGTGTGAAAGGATTATAGAATGAGGTGCCCTACAAGGTTTAGGTGACAATAAAAGGGAGGGTTAGTTGTCAAAGGGGGGCCAGGTGTTCATTATATTGCAAACACTAGATAAATATGCAAAATATATATCCAATTACCAATCTCCAGTGGTAGAGTCACAGGGAACTTCGGCTGTTAACCATATATGGGGATAAACATAGATAGTGAAAGAAGTAATTGGAAATATTGTGGAAAAAAGGGGATTTATCTAAATTTTAAGACAGCAGGAGAAGGACAGAGAGAGAAGGGTGCAGATTAAAAATTGTAGATTCAGGTAAGTAATTTCGTCCTCTTTCTAGACTCTAGTTTGAATGTAATAATAGTTACTTGACATATGAAGCTAAGTTACTATTGATTTATTCCATTCAGAATGATAATTTGATTAAAGAAGAAGGGAAGCATGTTATAAATTATTGTGATGCAAGGTTCGCATATTTGTTAAATTAATTCATACGCAATAGAGCTTAAAGTCATTCAATACTTTCATTTCTAAAATGATGTTAGAGAAAAATACATCAAAAACCAATAAGTAATTTGGATCTAATACATTCAAGAAGAAAAGAGATATCAACTAGTTATCACCTATAAAAGATTAGCTCTGAAACTAGCATATAAGAAAATCCAAGAGTTCCATGCTAAACTATTTGACTAAGGTCTCGTTCAAGGTAAATGTAACTTATGTTGCACATTTGTTCATTTAAGTCCCTGAAGAAGTGAAATTCGTTACTATCTTACCTTGTGTTTATAGGAGAGTAATTATTTTTAGCTAGTGCTGTAACACATTAAGACTGCAATGTAAGATCTTTGTACTCATTAATCGGTTATGGATAAAAGTTTGAGACGTGAGTACATTTGCACTACATATTAGGCAAACATGAGACTATAGTCATAAGTACAATTTTTTAAAGAAGTATATTGATATAATTCATAAAAGTAGAGTATTAGAATTTCATTAAAGATTCTTGAAATATTTCAATAGGAAGGACTATTTAAAGATATTTTAAAATAAAAAATTATAAAATAGTTTTAGAAAAGATTTCTACTGACATCTGTTGATTTAAAAATTTTCTACGAAGATCACTGTTAAGGATGTAAATAAACACCTCTAGCCATTGGGAAATTCTGTCTGACCCACGTGGAGGAAATTCAAAGAGATCATTGATATAATTATGGATTATAGACCCTTGATATTTGTCTGGACCAACCGGAGGCATTCAGGTGGGTTTTATCTGGATCCCTTGGAGACGTTCAATGGGGTTTTGTCTAGACCCTTTGAAGATGTTCAAAGGGGTTTTAATTGGGACGTGCGTTGATATTATTAAATTCATGAGAATATCTGGATTATTATTGTACTATTTCTGGACCTGTTGAGTAACACCATCAAGGATTTCTTGACCCTTGGCTAAGATGATGAGAGTAATCATTACATAGTTAAGACACTTATGAAGAATAAGATTTTAATTTTCAACCGTTATATTTTGATTATCAGTTAAAACTGTATTGAATTTGAGAAGTTAGATTTTATTTGATATAGTCTAAAATTTTTGAATTCTAATTATTTTGTGCCAAATTTTAAATGTATCGGTATTTTTGTGTGACTAAAGCTTAGAATGTAGATGGGTTGCTTGCTAAGTTGTTGTACTCATTCCATTCATCATAAATATTTTTCAGAGGAGCAAAGATAGATTGTACCTGTTGGACAGATCAAGTTTTTGGAAGAGTAGTTTTGCATGATAAGCGATTTGGGTAAAGCCTATACTTTTGGTTTGTATCGAGAGTATGTACTTGTTTGTATGTGTATGTATATATATGTGGTAAGGTAGATGGTTCTTGATGTATTTGGAGTATAAGTGTGTGTGTATATATATGTGTGGTTTGTGCGACCATACTATGTATAAATTTTGGAATAGTTGTGACTCTATGAATTATAAAAGATCTGGGGTACTACATTTGGTATATGTGTTATTTTGGAAGAGTTTGAAAATTGGAATACTGCTCTGAAATTTATAGCTGAAAATTTGTGACTGACTGCACTGTGTTGCGCAACCTCGGGGCCAAACAACTGCTGGATCCCAGGGGCATGACAAATTTTTATACCATATGTTATACTGGTAGATTATGTCTATGTCAATGTTCAAAATAACGAAAATAGGTAACGTTTGACCTCATGTTAAGGGTTAAGGAAAAAATGCAAAAAATGTAACACATAACGTATGTTATATTATTTATTAATTATTTAGATGCCTTATAAATACTGCCAATTTATAATAACTTCAATACCGAGAATCATCAAAATTCTCAAACATAACATCACAATTATCAAATATAAATATATAATATCCAAGATGTTTTCCTTGTTGAAGGTGGAAGGGAGGTGGTTCAGCCAGAATTGCAGAGGATCCGAGATGATTTTGTCATCGAAGGTGGAGGAGGGAGAGAGATTCATCAAAGGTGGAGGTAGGAGAGATTTCGTTGTCGAAGGTTGAGGCGGGAGAGAGATTTTGTCGAGGGTGGAGGGAGAGACTGAGGAGTTGTTCGTCGTCGAGAAGGTGGAGGCGGCGAACAAACTACATAGAGTTGGGTGAGAGCCGAGAGGGAATTAGTGTTTTAGGAGGTGACATGCAGAGAATTGGTGAGAGAGTTTGGGTGAGAGAAAAGAAGTAAGAGATGAGTTTATGTATAAAATGGATGATGGATATTCAATTCACGTGTCCAAAAATCCAAGCACATCTAACGTGGGTTATTTTGGGTTATGAAATTAACGTGTTATAACCCTTTTTTTTACTTTTCCCCCAAAAAATGCTATGTTATATTGTATACGCGTTATATCCCTTAGTTATGTAACATGGAGCTCGCGTTAAGTTACAAAACGTGTTATTTAACACGGTTTTTTGAACATTGATCTATGTTCTCTAGTTTTGTGTTATAATATTAAACATTATGATAATAACTCTACCTCTCTTTAATTTCATCATTGTTTACTATAACTCTTGGCTTCAATCTTGATACATCTAATGTTACCTAAGTTTAGTTTTTCTTCCTCTCATCTTGAAAAACTCATACATATTATCCCCCTAAATCTTATTCTTATTTAAATCCTCATAAGCCCTGTATTTGGCCTCACTACTTTTTTGCTTCCTTTGCTAGTTTATTTTTCTCAAAATTTTTCTCATTGCTATCTCTTAATCTTTATATAGTGTTCTCTTCGCTCTAATTACTATTTGAACTATCATCCACTTTCTATAATGAACAATCTTTCACCTCTAGATTTTTAAGGATCTTTTTAGCCGCTTGTTTGATACATCAAGACATATTGAAAAAATACAAGCCTATATAATAGACCGGTACATACATTACAGTAGTCACATTTAGAATAACATCACATAATAATACATGATCACAAGAACATCGGAAGCTAGTGTGCAGCAAGAGAAAATATACAACATAATAAGTACCCAACAGAAGCAAATACATAATACTTGATCAAGTCTCACGAATATACTGAAATGAGAAAAATATATTGCAAGTCTGATATTGGATGTTCAACAGAAAATACAACCCAAATACATAATAAAACTGCTCAGCTATAACATATTTATTGTATTAACGCCTGTGAATATAAGTACATAATAGTTACTTCATAAGAAGGGAGATAATGACATAGACTGAGTAAATACATTAGATACTGGGGAATAGATTGATGGATAGATAGATACTCGAGAACTCTCGAAGAAAGTCATCACTGGTACTTGGTATCACTTGACTTTGGGTGTCTGTCAGCACAGGGGATGTGCCTGGCTTTGGCACCGATGTGCAAACTAGGATGGTAAAAAAGCTATCTAGCAAGTGTTAAAATGAACGAAGGAAGTGTGTGTACATGTAACATGTATCATGGATACATGACTGATATAATCATAAGAAAGACTACGTAACAGTAACATCTTACTTCATGATCAGGAAACATGCATCATAGTACTGAACTGGGACAAAAAACATGTAAACAACAAATAAACTACACCTGATAAGCAACAACATCATCATCACAAGCAACGTTTTAAATATCGGCTGATAAACCTATCGGTTTTGGGGGTCTTCAGTTATGATAAGTTTGATTCTAAACCGGTTATCGTTTTTGAAAGTTTATCGCCGATAATGCAGTGATAAAGTGAGTTATTGGCCGATATTATCGGCCCAAAAATCAAATTATCGGCCTTTGGTTTGGTTTTGATTTTGGGCAACGGACTATTCAATGGACTTTAAACCCGACCCGATCCGATTTTTTGCCATTGGTTAGTAATTCTAAAACATAATTATTTATATTTTGGTATGTTTATATTTTATTAGGTATGATTAGATTAGATTTTAGAATACTACATTATGTATATGACCATCCGGTAATATCACTCTGATAAATACTATTTATCTCCGATATATCATTGATATCCTCTATTTGATGAATTTGCCCGTCTGATAATCCCCCAAAACCGATATTTAAGCCCTTGATCATAAGTAGGAGTGCGCCTAGACCCTCAAGTGCGATTCATAAGATAGTGTGTGTTAACTATCTTACTTTTAACTTGGTCTTGTTTGGGAAAACTCTCATTAGCTAATGTGTGTTTGGAATGCCCACATGGAACTTGATCTTGATTAATATATTGTCTTGGTTTTTGTGCACGGGAACTCCTTCATGCGCTAGCGCTCAAACACAACATCGGGCCACACATTCCCTAAGAGATATTCAATTTCCCTCGATAATAACCCACCGAACTTTTTCATTACATGACTATACATGATATGTTGTACATTAAGCTTGAATAGCTTAATCCATAGAGAACATACATCTCGTGGGTGCCCTCTTCGTCTGGGTTTTCAAAGCTATGAAACATGCTTGTCAAATATAAAACGTAAGTCATTCATGACTTGATATGCGCAGATACTTGATCTAGGTTCTTACTTAGTTTATCATACATACTATTTGGGTCAAGTCTCATGAATAATGTATCGAACAAATTAAAATTCCAAGGTGAGCCCTAGGCCAACATGCATAAATGTTCGTGGATTCTAAATCAAACATCGCTTAACAAAGATACAACTATGTAACATTGTAGCAACAATTATCATGATTTGAATCTAAATATGGATAATGGCATAACTTGCATTAACCGAAACATAGAAGCAAATAACTCTACTTTGTCAACTACTTTCCATTAAGATGGCAAGGACAAGTGATACTACATCTCTGGCATCACAAGGTACACTAATGAAAGCAAAAGAACCCCGAAAAAAACCTTAATCAAATCCAAAATCGAAACTCAAACAGATCTGTTTTTGGGACTGACCGCATGCGCTCACTAGTTGGCACGTGTGCTGCCCTAGCTGCTATGTTAGATTAGTATCTCGTGGTCAACTCTAAGTCAAACTGAGATCAACTGAAAAACCCTGTTTGCATGCACTCTGGTGCACTGAGCGCATGCTGAAACATTGTAATCATTTTATCTCGTAGACTTTTCCTTTGAGTGCGTGCATTATTGATATGGTGACTGTATGCACTGATATGGTGAGCGCGTGTCCTGGGAATCCACGAGTTTTAAAACGTTTTCAATCCAAATCTTCGTCATGATTAAACTATATCCAAATCTACTTTCTACCCATGATTTCTAACATCAAGGAGAAGCTATACAACAAGTTGCAACCAAAATAACCAAGCATGTCAAATTCCGCCATCAGAGAGCTCAAGCTCACATTCCGACCAAATATGGGGACAACCCCTTCTAAATCTTAATCTTCCACATACAAATCAATCAATAGCATCTAGAGAGCAATACCCACATAAAAATCCATGAAAATACATCAAACCTCATGGATATGCAATTATGCATTATCTCTACAATCTACAACAATGGGTCCTTACCCTTGAAAGAGATTGTGGGGATGAAACCCCTCTCTTAGGGAGATCCTACACTTAATGAAAAGCCACAAATTTGAAAATAACCCAAATCAAACGTTTCTTAGTTCAAAAGAAACAGGAGATCAAAATCTCAAAACCCTATAAATTGAAATTGAAGTTTGACATAAACTAGATTTAGCAAGAGAAAGCACTTACCTTGGAATGATGAAGCTCTCTCTCTTGCCTCCAAAAACTTCTCTAATCTTTTAGCCCTAACTAATTTTGGGAGAGGAATGAAGTTTTTATATGAAGGATTTTGCTAATGGTTTGGGTGTAATGGGTCTCTATTCAAATGGTTTCAACCCATTAAGCTTAGCTTGTCATATAGGTCCATTAACACCATTAACCTCCCTCTTAATGCCCAAAACATTATGGAAAATCACAATGAAACTCATGAAAACCACATGAAGCTGAATGTTATGGTGACAAGTGTCGTGATCTCGAGACTTGATGTAATCTAATGGTCCAAACTCTCTTGATCTAGATTGACGGTAAAAAATTGCGCCCCGTTCGGGGTAGGACTCTAACACATACTATTCTATCAGTCTCGTTCATATTCCAAATATCTACCTTTAATATTATCTTTAAGATGCATCAAAATCTGTCAGTGTTAGTTCCTGCATTTAGTTCTAGTTTCTTGTATATATTAGTATAAGTTTGCAAACTTTGCATATTTTCCTATTTACTCTTCTAATAAGGAAAAAGTCTATTTGGCTACAGTTTAATCCACTTTTAGAGGTTATCAAGTGTTCACCTCTTCTTTATGTCTTTGCTATTTTAAGATCACAAGGCATTGCAAAATTTGAAACCATATCATATTCCATTATGCCAAAACTCTGCTTATGACGGATTATGGATGGACTAAGTAATCATGTGACAATGACAGATGTGGATACTACTTTGATTGAGATTATATTTGAGTTGCAATACTTATCGAAATATTTATCCCTTTATATGTATATATATACACACACGAGCGCGTGCGCGTAGTAGGGAGTGATGAGTCAGGCCACTACTTGATACGACCTGACTCTTATATAGGAGTATCTGGATCAGGGTGTCACATTTATTGATTACATTTTTTTTAAGCATAGTTTGTATGATGGATAAAAGTTGGGGATAATTACAATTTGGGGAAAGGGACGAATGGTAAAATAGCAATTATGATGATTTGGAGTAATTTTAGAAATAGCCAGGATGTGAGAGGTATATATGGATACATTTATTATTTTATTTTGCGGTATACTCCTATCAATATTTAGCTCCTCATAAAGTCGTTAGCTAGGGTGCATTGACTAGTTTGGTTGGGATTAGCATTCTTAAAATCCAGTACAATACGAAGTATCAGTGTGGACTGATATTTCGAACATTGTCTTTTTATTTTCTTCTCCTCATATTCAGTTTCTGTTTTTTTATCCCTATTTTTACTGTGTTATCGTCTCCTGATCTTTTCATTTGTAGTATACAGAGTAGAAGGAGTGCAAGTGCCAGAGCTCTTTTGCTATACAACAATGTTTGACACTTTTAATTTAGCAGTCTGCTTTGTAATTTATCCATATGTAATTAGCTTAGTTCTTTTTGATTTGGGGTAATTTTAGAAATATCTATGTTCTGAGAGGTATGTATGGCATGCTTTTTTATTGTCTGTGATATAGCTCTATCCATCTTTAGATCCTCATAAAGTGGTTATTTGCCAATGTGGAGTGTATTGACCAGTTTCGGTAGAGATCAACCAGTTTCGATAGAGATCAACATACTTAAAATTCAGTACAGTACGAAGTATCAGTATTGCCCGATACTTCAAACATTGTCCTTTTATTTTCTTCTTCATGATTCTGTTTTCTGTTTTTCATCCCTTTTTTTTACTGTGTTATCATCTCCTGATCTTTTCAGTTATAGTAAAATATAGAGCAAAAAAAGTGTTGAGTGCTAGCACTATTTGGCTATACTATCGTGTTTCAAACTCTTAAATTTACCAGTCTGTTTTGTATTTTGTTCATGTAATATTAGCTTTACTCTATTTGGACCTACCAATTTTTTTGTTTGTCTCTATAGTTCTTTAGTTAGATATCTCCAAACTGCTCAAGCCATATGGCTGTTGACGCAATTTCATTTATCGAGTTAAATGGGCGTTCTTTTCAATCTTTCTTGCAGGTTCAGGAGACTGAGTTCCCCTCACGAGTTTATGCTGTTCACTGTATGTTTTTTCCCACTCGTTTCGGAAGCTCATGTGGTGCTCGCTTGATGGCGTGATGATGTAAAATTTTGTAGTATCATGATGTAAAGCCATGAGTAATGCAGATGTGAAGACTTAACCTTTTTGTGAATATTGCTTGTACACATACGTCTGCGGGGTCGTTGCTTAAGGTTTGTACAAAAGGCAAGAAAGGCAGATATCGGTTGTAGTCTTTTTTCCCCCCACTTTAGATAGAAAGCCATGAGCAGTGCACATAATAGAAAGCCGTTCACATGTTTGGTTGTAAACTGGATGCGTGCATGATTATATCTTCAGGGTTGTTGTGAAGGGGACACCTACCCATGTTTTCATTCATGGGCTTGCGAGAAACAAAACTAGCGAGATTGCTCAGTGGTAAACTGGTAATGGAGTAGGGTTAGGGGTATTTACTGTTTGGGGCCATTATTTTGATAAATGTAAGAAAACTCCCCGTGTGAAAAAAAAAGTTTGCTGCAAAAATAAATTGCAGCGAATGTTGCATGCATCATTTGGGGGTAGGAAATCAACTTCAAATGCATTATTTGAATATTAGCAAATTATATTGTAGGAAATGTATTTTACTAAAAATTTCAATATTTGGGTGTAGATGGTTTTCTTATTTGAATTTTAAAAAAATATTTTTTGGATGATGTGGAACACTTTTATAAGTATGCACCTTTTCCTCGCAAACGCAAGCCTATTTATATTTCCTAATTATCATATTGCAAATCAAATTATATATTTAAAAATCCGATTGCTCTATTTACTCTTGTAACTCTATTTCCATCGAGTCAAAGAGTCGCGAGCAATGCTTATTCCCATTTAAGCTTTGTTTGGTTAGAGTTTATCCAAGCCTTTATTGATACACACGGATAAAGATCTACGATCAGACTGTTGCTACTCGGAATATTTTACTAATAAGCAAGGGTTTCAATTCAAGTTTCAAAATTATATTAATAAATCAACATCTCGCAAGATTGGATTTTTATACTGATTAATTGATCTCATTTGCATATAATATCATGATGAATTGTAGATTGGTAATCTATTTAGATCATGATAGTCTTAGTTTTCATCTTATCACTTTGTTTCATAATAACTTAAAATTAGTCTTAAATCATTATAATTAATATTTTAACATGTAAATTCTAGTCATCCCTAGTAGAATATATTATTTTTTTTGTATATAGTTAACATGGAATAGAGTAAAGGATGGCTATAAATTGAATGTAAATTAAGGATTATTTACATCCTCATACCTATGTGAGACCGGGGGGTGATTAGGGTCTTATGCTAATCTAATCCGATTTTATGCCAATTAAAGCTTATTAACAAATTATCCTAGCAAGTATGAAATACAACAAGATATATGAGCTAGGATAAGCAATATGAACAAAGAGATATATCATAGCAAAGAGATATACTATGAGATATATGTAAGGATATACAAATTAACACAAGGGTGAAATAAACACAAACAAAATAGTGGATGATATAAATAATGAGCAATGGACAATGGCGACAAGAAATATAAACATAAGAGAAGTGCGCCAAAGCAAACTTAAACACACGATATGATCACGGAGTTCGGACCTTCCGTCCTACGTCTCCGCTCCCCACTCCCGGGTAGAAATCCACTATCACAACCAGGTTTTCTACGATCACCCGAATAACGTTTACACCTCACAGTATCGGTTTTCAACGCTCACCGATCAACGATCACAATCTCACAATGTAACTACACTCCACACCCTCTAAGTGTTGGTCTCTAGCCCGTGTCCTTCCTCAAGTGCTAGGATACAACCTCTCCCTAGGTTCGTCAACCGACGTCACTCCTCTTGGAAGCGACCACACACTCCTCTCGGTGTACTAGTGTATTACAAAGTGAATCCTCACAATTAAAGCTCACAAATCAAATGATTGTTCTCTAAACAATGTGAGAACTCAATTAAGCACAACTCTTAGTCACAAACCCACAACCCTAAATTATACTATGAATGTAAATACAATAATCTCAATAGACTCAATTTAATCTAGCAAAATAAATATGATAAGTTAAGCATAAATAAGCTAGATAAAGAGTTTAAGAAAACTTCTCTAAAACAAGAGTGGAGGGATGTAGATTGAAGCCCAAACAAGATTGATGATCTCCTCAAACTCTTGTGAAATTCTCTTCACAAACAAACTCTTAACTCACACTTAAACAAAACTTAAACTCTTGTAAAAACTTGTTTAAAACATCTTGGATGATTTTGGTAGTTGGGGTTTGAGGAGTTCATATAGGAAGAGAAACCAATAGCAAAACCCCCAACCAAATCCCCCAAAAACCCAGAAAAAGATTTTTCAGATTCTGTACAAAAAGAGCCGTTGGGCATACGGCGGTCGACCGTGAAATTCTCGCGGTCGACCGCGAGCCATGTTAGAGACTGAGAAAATTTTCAGAAACATCTGCGGTCGACCGTGGGAATTTTCAGCTTGACGGTCGACCGTCACGATCGACCGCGAAAGTCTCTGCTGGCTCCACAGGGTAAATCAAAGGCGCGGTCGACCGTGGCGGTCGATCGTAAACTGACATATAAGAAAACAGGTTTGAAAGTTAATTTTCTGATTTTAAAACCACGTTTAAAATATCAAATAAATTCCAAAAATTATAAAAATTTGGGAAATGATTGTAGACATGATAATACACAAGCTACAAAAACTGGTTTTCAGAAAGGACCTCCCGAATGAAAAATATCATCATTTTGCAAAATAGTCCAAAACATAAAAATGTGAACATATAAGTTTTGATATTTTAGCTTAACCATGCTTTGAAACAATACAAAATGATTTTATAGACTTGAAGAAAGATGTAAACTATTGTTATGAAGTCTATAAACAATGAATATAGTATTTTATCAAATACAATAGCATATGAAACATATGAGTATGAATATGAATATATATTTGTTTCATATTTATGAAATTAAACCAAACTAACTTATCCACATAAAAACAAACATGTATGAATACAAATATTTATTTATATGCTTGTAAAAACTTTGTTTGTGGATAAACCAAAATCCAAAATGTGTACATATATATATATAACTATATATATATATACATAGAAACCAATAAAATGTGTGTGTATATGATATTGAGCTTAAAGTACTTAACACACATAATATAAACTCCTAAACTAAATTACCCAAGCTTGTGATCTTCAACGAAGCTCTATCTTGGTACACTTGCGGATGGAGCTTGAACTTGAATCTTTAACTTTGAATTGCGTAGGCTTCACTCCACAATTCCGCCAACCTCCATTGGAGATGATCGTGAATGCGCAATTCCATCCATCCTCCAACACGTTGTTTGCCTAGAATAAATACGAAAACACAAATACTAGACAAACAATATTAGAAGTAAATTATTTGTTAAACATCATCAAAACAAGAAGGCCAACAACCTATGTGGTATGGTGTAATTACACATGCGACCCTGAGATTTATGTATTTATACAGGTAATTCTGAGAGATTACCGACTAAAGCTATACGAGTAACCCTGAGTAACCTTAAGATTACTTTCATTAGGGTTGCCCATGTAGTTTTATTCAGTAATCTCAGAGTTATCTGTATAGATACACATACTACAGGGTCATCCATGTAATTACACTGTATCATAAGATACTAGAATGCAAATAATCCTAATTTAAGAATACTGATTATTCGAAGGGCATATATGAGTGGAAAGCTCCCATTTTTTTGGATTTTTTATATCAGTCACTTACATCTTTCATATTATGAAATTAGTCCCTGGAATCATCAAGTTATTGTTATCTCCCTTGATTCTTAAGATATTTAGAAACTGATCCCCCAAATGATTGAAATCTCCAATTGGTCTTCCATTTGGTAAGTTGTTCCAAATTTAACCTCTAATTGTACTTCTACTCTTTATTGGAAGGACTACTTTTAAAATAACTTAAGAATTGAGAAATCTAACAACAGTGTCAATGATTTTAGGACTAATTTCTAACTATAAAAATTGAGACCTAATAGCAATTTCAATGATATTTAATTGGCGCATTTGGAAAAGAGTTGCTCAAGTTTGAGAGTACTTTAACCTAGGACGAGTCTAGGATTGTTCGGCTGGGGGGCTCAATGTTGTGGATGGACAAAAAAAGTCATAAATTGCTATCAATTAAATCATATATCATTTTGTTGATTTCATTCCGCTATCATAAAAATTACTTTTGTGGTTGTGAAAATCCTTCACGGCCTTGTCTTATCAATTCAAATAGGAATAGATGGTATCGATTGAAATAATTGGACCCTCTAATTACCATTTAATTGGAAAGAATCCAAATCTAAATATTTTTCTTATTCGTATATAGTGTAAGATTTTTGGAAAAAAATAGACCATATTCTTATTATCACTCTTATGTTAGTGAGTACAAGAATTTAGAACGGATTATGAATAGAGTTAATTAATGTATACATTTTAATAGTCCAAGAGATATACATATAACATTTTTTTTTCTTTTTATAAATTTTAATTAAATTTAGTAGAAAATGAAGTTTTTCAATATTATTCCTTAAATATTTCTATATTCAAACATTAGTCCTCAAATCATTGAAACTGTTAATAGCTTACCCATTTATTTCAAAAATAGTCCCTTGAACTATTAAAGTTGCTATTAGGTACCCTAATTCTCGTAAGTTGGTACAAATCAATCCCTCCAATATAGAGTAGCATAGCAAGAGATAGGAAATGTGGTACCTCATAGCAATTTCAATAATTTGAAGGAGTAGTTTTAAAATATTAATGATAGGGGAACTAATAATGACAAAAGCCCTACATATCTAATATTTTATGGGATTTTCTAGAAAAAAATATGCTAAATTACTAAATTGGTATATTTTGTGGACCTCTCTTACCTTCTTATTCAGACGACCTTTTGGTATATTCTGTTTTGTTTAAAATATTAATTTGAGAAATTGATTTAAATTTAGGGTTTACAGTTAACCGAATTCGGGTTTTTTAAGTAATTGACTTTTTTTGAAAAAATTATATCTTTTAAACCATTTCTCTTGGGATTTATTTGCAAGATGGGTGGGGTAATCAATGGTTAAATTCAGCCATGGAGGCAACTTTGATTATCATGTGTCTTCTGATAATGTTGGGATGATGTTGATGTTGAATTCTTACAAGGAGAGCATATTTTTATATCCTTTATGAGAGGTGTAATTGGACAAGTTGGCTATCAGAATGTGGGGTCAGTGTGGTTTGCTATATCAAGTGTGGGAGTGGGAAATGGTGGATTGAAGCCTCTACATACTCAATTTGATTTGAATTTGATGTTAGTGCATGCTCGTAGGCATAGAACAATTGAAGTGCTTGTAGATCATTTTTTTGATGAAGCTGATGCAATTGATAAAGATGAATGTGGAATTATACCAAATCTCCATACTCAAGCTGCAGATGAAGCTCAATCAAATGTAAGTAAAAATTCCCTTCACCATGCAAATGAAGCTCAAGCTAACATATGTGATGAACCACGTCCCCAAACATGTAAAATTCAACTTCACGTAGGTGATGAACCCATTCCCCAAACTGTCGAAGCTCAACCTAATATAGGTGATGAACCCTCACCCCAAAGAGAAGAAAAATGCTCATTCCAAAAAGTAAGAAGATCACTCCAATAAGAAAGAAGGCTGTTTCTAAAAGAAATGTTGGGAAATCAAGCGGACAACCTAAAAATATATGGATGCTTCTCTATCAAGCACTCCCATTTTTTCCACTCACACACAACAAAATGACCAAATCGAAGGGTGTAGCGATGTTGATGATTCAGTTGAGGATGATACCCACAAGTTGGATGAGGTATTTTCATGAGTAATTTCATTGTGAGGTCCATTGGAATGGAAGGAAAGAATATGAATGGTTTGAAGTTCTTCATAGAGGAGTTAGCTATACAGCGAACTTCGCTAAACTATCATGCATGTGTAGAGAATGTGATTTGACAGGAATACCCTATTGACATGCTATGAGTGTTGTACTATTAATGTTGAGGATGATACCTACAAGTTGGATGAGGTATATTCATGAGTAATTTCATTGTGAGGTCCATTGGAATGGAAGGAAAGAATACGAATGGTTTGAAGTTCTTCATAGAGGAGTTAGCTATACAGCGAACTTCGCTAAACTATCATGCATGTGTAGAGAATGTGATTTGATAGGAATACCCTATCGACTCCTTCTCGTGTATCCTCTGTGATTGGAGGAACGACACCTGAAGCCTGATCCGGAGTTGTTGTAGTAGTAGGGTCCATTGTTGGGAAAGATTGTGTATCCTCAGCAAGTGATTCATCCCCGCCATCTTCTTCGTCTGGTGGGTGATAGGAAGAAGCAATACCCGACAAAGTTAGTCCAACTGAACGAAGGCCAAGTTGGTGAGGAAGGCCTGTAGCAGATGATTCTTGCAACTCATCCTCTTCTATATGTACATCAGGTGCTAACTTAAAAGCATCTTGCATGAGTTTTGCTCCTTGTGGACCTTTAAAGGTAGGGGATCCAATCGATAACTTACGGTGAGCCCGCTTCTCATACTGGCCAGTCTCTTCTACCATAAGAACTCTTTTCCCAGCTGCCTTCTTGCTCCGTGTTTCAACCCTTAAATGCTCTATCTCTTGAGTCTCAGGTGCCTTGGATTCTTCTTCTTGAGCTCCTCCTGGTGCTTGGGCTCTTTCCTCTTCAACGGTCGCCTCTTCACAAGGCAAGTACTCGCTACTTCCCCTTAGACGAGACTTTTTGGACCCTCTATTCGAGTCATAACACTTTCGAACAGATTTCAAACAAGAGGTACAAATCTTATACTCAGGGATTTGCGAAGCTGCTTGGTACCAAATACAAAAACTCAAAGAGTATAAGTGTTGGGCATTTTGTACGGTAGTTTGAATTTTGCCCCGGTACAACCTACAACAGAGTAGTACCAAGCCATTGCCCCTTCATACACATTGCCTACATATGCAAGTTGGAGGTTGGGATTCCTGACATAAATCTGATCATATCCAAATTGCCGAGAGAAGCAATATGGTTGATAAGGCTCTATGAAGCACTTTTCCCCTGTCGGAAGACCAGATAACCTGGACGTATATTAATGAGCCACCAAAAAGCACATTTGTTAAGTGTGGTGAATGAATTGTAGCCCTTGGTATCTTGATGTATTTCTCCATATGCACCTCCTTCGAAATTAGGAAAACAGCAGGCAATCTCGTAGTTAATGTCTCTTGTTAATATTTGTCGGAACTTTACTTGGTACTAGCCCACCCATTGAGCTGTCTCTAGTCGTTGGACAAGAGGAGCTGAAGTGTCATTCGCTACAGGTGTTTACATTAGGGTAGGGTGGTGCAAAACGAACCACAATACCAAGTAAAGGTATGGCATAGGCACTCAAGGAGTGGGAGTCTGAAAAATTGTTCTCACATCTGATTCTACTTCCTTAACTAAGATGAACTCAGAGGACAATTCTCAGAGGCCACTTTGTAGACAACACACCATGGCTAAGAGAAGGTTCAGAGGTCACCCGTGAGCCAAGAGAACAGCCGGTTATACCACTTCCACGGCAGTAGCATCTACAGGCCTGGTGGGCACTACACAATGATTCAACCACAGTGTGAGGAAGACAACGAATAGAGCCATGTTAGAAATTAGGATCTCCGCCTGATAATAGAAGCTTTCAAATACAGTGTTGTAGGGTCGAAAAAAATTGAAGTTTGATTAATTTTTTGTTTTAAGAAATCTGGGTTCGATCACTTGATACAAAACCCTCACAATCACTCATACTCTCTTTCTCGATTACAGATGAAGAGAAGATTAATTTAGTTCCTCCTTGTTTAACATAGGCTCTTGATGGCGAAAGGATGCTTCTCTCAATGCTCAAGTCGAGATTGCTTCCCGTTGACGATCAGAACAAGATCACAAAAGCTTTTGATGGTCGGTCGATGATCTCTTTTTGCATAGCAATGAAAGATCAAGGCTCCAAGGTCTCTCCCGAATCTCGTCTCCCCGAACTACCATTTTCATAGCCACTCATGGTTATTTATAGGGTTTCAACATGTAACTAACATACTAAAATTGTGGGTAGATGGCGCAACTGCCTCCTTCAATTCATCCCACGTCGGTTAGTGGGGCGAAACATGATCCTGAAGCTTAGCCTATGTGGCTGACTAAGTCTTCAAACCGTTGTAGCTGGATCGCCTATGGATAATGAGCCTCGCTGTATGGTGAAGTTTATCTGATTGAACGAGCCTTAATATGTAGCAATGTTCATCTTATAGGGCCAACTTTGCAGTATAATGAATTGTCTTCACTGACCACGTCTGACGAGCTTCGTATTCACCAATGAATTTTGTCTTCGATAACTAAGTTCTAACTGCGTAGCGAGCCTCATTTTCACCAACGAGCTTTAAGTCTGATGATATTCAACAACGAACTCCGAACTTTGTATCTTACGACAAACTCCAAACTTTGTTTTCAATGACCAGCTCCGAACCTCGTATCCAATGACAAGCTTTGAACTTCATTTCCAATGACGAGCTCCGAACCTTGTATCCCACGACGAGCTTCAAACTTCTTTTCCAATGATGAGTTTCAAACCTCGTATCCGATGATAAGTTTCGAACCTCGTATCTAATAGGGATCCTCGCTGGGTGGCGAGGTTCGTCCCTATGATGACCCTCATCATGTTTTGAAGTTTGGCACTTTTTAATGCCTACAAAACCCCACTTCAAAGTTTTTAAACTTGAATTGGGCTGTATAGAGTTTGAAACACTTTGAATCCTATTTGGACGCATTTAGCCTCATTGTTCGCAATTCAAAGCTTCTGTAAGATTCGTCACGAGGCTCGGCGGTTGGCTGACCCTCGTCTTGCCATATGAGTATTGTCAGACCCGTATCCATATGAGACCAATCAGCCTTATCAGCAGTAACAATTATGCACCTTTTCTAGGCCTGATAGGTGGCTGCTAGCTGGTGCCTCGAGATCTCCTCCCTAGATCTCACCCGCAAATCTTGTTGGTAAGAGGATTCGTCCAACAATCTTAATCGAAAATCTCAGCTCTTGATTGATTTCTCTCGCCTATATATATATGGCATCAACATACGAAGAACCCTTTCTTCTTCTGGTCGCTTGAGTTGTCAAAATCCTTCATCTCCAAGTTTCAAGCTTTTCTTCTTTGAGAGCTTCTAATTCGAAACCAATGGCCCCTAAAATTGCTGTGAACAAAGGCAAGGGAATGGCCGGTCCTTCAGATGATCTCGTAGTTTTGTCTGCTTTCTCGGGTAATAGATCTGAATGTAAGATCTACGTTTTAACATAGATGAACCCTGTCTATTTTAGACTTGGATTTCTTGAAGGAGATGAATAGTTTCTTCCTTTCTGAGATGAAATCCATCTAAAAGATGACGTCTTTTGATTTGATGAAGTTCATCTGCCTATTGAACTTCATATGTCTAACCGTGTTAGCTATTCTGATGAGGTTCATCCTCAATGTCTGTCAAATGATTTTTCGCTTGACCAACGAACTTCGTCTTCACTGACGATGTTCATCCAACATACAAAATTAGTTCAACTAACAAGGCTCGAGGTTCATCCAACATACAAAATTAGTTCAACTAACAAGGCTCGAGGTTCATTGTTAGACAAAGTTCATCTATTAACGAAGTTCAAGGTTCATCTATTTAACGAGGTTTGTTATTAGACGAGGTTCGTATGTTTAACGAAGTTCGTTGTTGGAGTGACCTTCGTGTCCTTAGACAATGACTCATTCTTTGAGCTAACTTTGTTAGCCTTTTGTGCAGTTGTGCATCCATCTGTTACAATTCCTCCACATGGTGCTTTCGGAGCAGATGGTACCTAAGCGATGGAATATGATTTCCACTATTCCTCTCTTGAGGTCATCCCTATGTTCGTGGATCGAGAACAAGAAGAACTTGAACTTCTTTCTGAGCCTTCCATCTCTACTTTTAGGCGCTTGATCACTGATGCTTCCTTAGAATCAATCAACCATGACCAAATCGTGAAGCGTGTTTTCTTATTTGGAGACTCTTCAGAGGATCCGGTCTTATTAGAATTGGGAACCTATCGATGACTTAGGACTGTGAACAATCGCAATATGTTCTTGCCCCAGATAGAACGTGACTGTTCTCTCACCGCCCTGAAGATTGTTTATGCTCTAAGGAAGATGTAATGAGACTTAACCCCGACGCAAGATAGTGTGATATGTGGCCATTTCTCCAGAAGTGGAGCCAAGATAGACAGTAGCAGTCGCTACGTAACTGGACTGCACCCGGGATTATTTTAGAGAGAATTGCCCGTCGGCGAAACAGCCGAGCAAGCTAACACTTTTGGCCGTATATTCTTTAACTTAAAGGGGCAATTCCTGGCTAAGGAATATAGGACTCCTTGTTGGTCTCGTTGGAGTCCTACCCAGTGGTGGCCTCGTGTCACCTAATACATCTTGTAGAAGAATTAGGAGGACCTGCCGAGATTTGGGCTTTATGCGCCCATGAGGGAGACACAACTTGGTTTAAGAACTAACTCGCACCAATTCTTCAGGGTGTTGGAGTTATATAATCCCGACACTCGTACCTTCTTTACTCCAAATGGTGAATTAGGAATTCCTCTTTATGAGATAGCTGAGGTCTCTAGATTGCCATATGGAAGATACGCTTATGAGGAATATGTCTAGGGGTACAAGGAGCTAACCGATCTAGAGAAGAAACACCCTCAAGTTGTTGAAACTTATTGGGAGGTAATGTGTCACTACTATATTTGTCTAAATGTAGAGGGACAGGCTGATAAGAAAGATGAAAAGCTCCTCAGCCACAATATCTGGACGCATTACCTCTTTCAGAATTTGAATCATAAGAAGGACCCTATATTACCACTGGGTCCTTGTGAGGTGGGCGAACTGTCTCGACGTATACTCGCCAATCTACCCATGTCTTATGTGACATCTTCAGATGAGCAAAGATACCCGACATGCACGAAATTTGACAATTACTTTTTCTAATGTGGGGAGTCGATTTCTTCCAAGGCCTTACTGGCAGGATATCTCATGTTATGGCTCAAACATATTGTTATTCCTTTCGGCAGTTTTGATGCATTTCCAGTAGAGGTGGTATTTCCAGCCATTTGTTTGGTGCATGATCATTAATATGCTCTTCTACCTGCAATGCTCGCTTGTGTCCATTGGAAATTGTGGTGTTTATGTTATGCTTTTTCTCACGGTGTTGAGAACCCCAATGTAGAATTGCCTTATGCCTATCTCATGGCGTGGTTCATCATGTATTGTCCCACACTTATGGGCGTGTCCTCCGTCCGCGTAGAGGGATAGGCTACTTCTTTCATCCAGAGGTTGGAAAACTCAGATTGGAGTAAGCATTATATGGCCTTGGTGAGACGTACTCTCCAGGACCATAAGAATTTTGAGTTCAACTGGTGTTTTCCTCATTTTCCCGGTACCAGCTACAACCAAGCTGTAGTAGACGAATCCAATGGTCAGGGCTACACTACCCTATCACTTGGTTGCTTCACATGGCTCCTGAACATTTGTCCTAGGTATCTCATTTACCGATTCGGCCCCATATGTGTAATAGAGCCATACCTGCCTTACCCCTTTGCCCGCCAATTCGGTTATGATCAATTGTACATTAGTAACCCCAATATCCAATTACAATTACAACTTGAGGGTTGTAGTCTAATTATTGGAGCAAGGGCTTGGTATTAGACTGTCGCTGGTGGTACCGGTGCTCGCTTCTCACTCCCACAACAAAATCCTCAGCCCCGGGCAACACTCGCTTATTGCAAATGGTATTGCATGAAAAATGCGGTGATCCCAAACTTCAACATCAACTCGTCAGGATTATGCTTCATTCGACGTTGATATAGATCCGGGAACACTTCTAATAGGAGTTGTATACCGGGACTTAAAGAATTTTTATATGCCGAAGAAAATATTGGTGCAGAAGAATCCTGACCTTCTAGTCCTCATGAGACTCAAGAAGAGGTGGATGCGGCTCTGAATGAGAGAACACTTCCGAAATCTCTGCAAGTTGATGAATACGAGAGTAATATACCCGCCACTATTGGGGAGGATGAGGCTCTTGGAGCCGAAGCTGCATTGGGCGAATTTGGGAATCTCGTTCGTGCTGATAAGCCAATTGAGCGCCTTCAGCATGAAGTTTCTAAGAGTAGACTCTCCCCTCAACAATCTGATGAAGTTATGTTTAAGGAGACTAACCCCGCTATGGGACCCACTGGTATGTTAATCTTAACTTATCGTAGGCTTTGAATTGTCACTCTATTAATGTTTAACCTCTGACATTCTTTTCCCAGAACGAGTCGAAGGAACTGGAGTTTCAAGATAGGTGGGAGAGAAGTCCAAAGGGTCAGGACTTATACGAAGAGTTAAACATGTTGCGAAGAGGCTAAGGTGCAAAATTCCAGTGATGATCTCTCCTCACATCAAACCAATTAGAGTTAACACAGAGTCAGAGTCTGAGGATGACATTCCACTATCTCGATTCCGTGTGAGATCACACCCTGAACCAAGTGTGACTGCTGAGGATGTTGTCGTTGCCCGCGTTATTCTAATTGAAGCCGAGGTCGCTCCGAGTACCACTATTGAGACTAAAGCATCTGCGGATACAATCGTTGCTCTCGAAATGACTGTTGAAACCGAAGTTGCTTTATATGTAACTTCTGGAGCTGAGGCTGAAACGACTACAGATGTTGTACCTGACAGTTCTATCGTCTCAATGGGAATTCTCATTGTAGCATCCACCATGTTTGCTGCTATTCCTGCCACCCTCGTTACCACTCCTGCAACCGTTGTCACTGCTCCTTCAACCATTGTGGCAACCATTGTGTTCACCTCATTAGAAATAATGTCTACATCTGCTGGCCAGTCGGAAGTGGTGTCTTTCTATGCTACACCCTCTTCTTCTTTTGACTTGTTAAAAGAATTTGGGGTGTCGATTGTCCAGAATAATTTCATCACCATTCTAAGAGAATCCCCTACTCAGGTATTAGATGGTGGGGATTTTTCTATGATTAAGGTGGTGCTGGAGCCTCTTTTGCATATGATGTAGAGCTTGACTAGCGATATAGCCACGCTGCCTTATTGGATACATTTGGAAAATGTTGAAAGCCTTTTCAAGAAGTGGCAAGACTACCACAATCAGTCCTTACTCCCCAAAGCTGAAGAACGCTCTATGCAGCTCTTGAGGAAAAGGGATAATTCTCTGTTTGAGCTTGAACGCCAAGTGTTTGAGAAGAAGCAGAAGGTCAAAGAGCTCGAGGAAGTCAACGAGAAATTGTCCAACGAGAAGAAAAAGGTTGTTGGTGCTGAACGCAACCAACAACGCTTAGTCGAATCTTATAGAGCTGCGCTTGCTGACATACAGGCTAAGCTGGCAGAAGCAGAGGATGAGTTGAGGAGTGTAACCAAAAGACGACAAACTTTGACAACCCAGCAGGCAGAACATCAAACACTGCTTCAGATTGAGTCTGATGATTTAGAGAGGCTGAGCAACTCCATAAGTAATGTGAAAGTTGTAGGCGTCAAAAAATGCTGAAAGATATCCAAATACAGCTCAAGAGGAAATCATCCAAAAAGGCAAAAGAACACAAGTATAGACTGTCTCACAGGCGAGACAGTCTTTACTGTCTCACCTGGCGAGACAGTCTTTACTGTCTCGCCCGGCGAGACAGACTTTTACTGTCTCGCCCAGGCGAGACAGTTTTCACTGTCTCGCCCCCGCGAGACAGTTTTCACTGTCTCGCCCCGTATTTACTGTCTCGCCGTGCGAGACAGAATTTACTGTCTCGCACACGAGACAGTTATCAGTGGTTCAAGAAACTGTTTTGCAACCGTCGACACGTGGCCACTAACTGTTCAAGAACGTGGGTGTCTCGCGGGCCGAGACAGCAAACACTGTCTCGCCCGTCGAGACAGCAAAAGCTGTCTCGCGAACCTGTTTTCTGCCAACTGTTCTTGGAGGTTATAAATACCCTCCTAAGGCCATTTTTCCAGGGGGCTGATCATTGTGAGTACTTCAGAGCAATCCAGAGCAATCCAGAGCAGAGAGAGAGCAGAGGTGCTGATCTTACGGCCAATCCTTGATAATCAGGCTTTGACTTGATTTCAAGAAGAACGACTATCTTACATCGATAAGATATCGTTTCAATTTCTCACTTCGATAAACGAAGTCAGAATCATAAACCCCTCACGGTTCAATCAGAATCTGTGATTTGGTGGTCCACGAGTCAAAGCGCTCCCGGCACAGGCAAAGATCCCACGAAAGCAGTGATCCAAACAACGATCCTGCGTTTATTTTCTCAAGAGTTGTAATTTTCTTTTTGTTGTGTAAAAGAGTTTTATAAAAAGGCTGTTTTCTTTGAATTTATTGTAATCGACCGAAGATATAATGAATTCGACAACAAATTCGACTTTTGGCGAAAACAAACTGGCGACCACAGTGGGAGCCAACGGTCTCGCTGCCGAGACCGTCGTGTCGCAGCCAATCATCAAGATCCCGGTTGAATCAATGGTTGAGTACGAATTCGACCAAGCGAAGTTTGAGGAGCATTTGTCATCCTCATCCTCAAAGTCTTCCTCGCCTCACAAATGCAGGAAGATTTTATCTTCTAAGAAGGTTTGCAAGTTTTCGATTCCATCGAACGCTACAGATGAAAACTCTCGCTTGATTGTTGCTGAGGATTCCACTCGCAACCTCTCTGCTCATAATGACTCTTCGCCAAGTAAAGGGTCATTAAATCAAAGCCCACCTGCATTGACGAAAAGAGCTCGTCAAAGACAACGCCAACGCCGCGCTCATCAAATAGCTAAGGCATTGGAACAAACCGACGGAGTTCGTTATCATGCGGACTTAGAGTCGAGGAGGCATCGAGTGTTTCAGTTAACGACGGAGGAATGGACTATTGTCAAAAAGACTCGTTCGACCCTCAAAGAACGTATACAAAAACGTCGTGCAAAAGCTGCTAATGCCCATGCTCTCTCACAACAAAGACGAGAAAGGAAAAAGGAGACGATGGCCAAAGAACCACCGAAACTCCGCCAAGTTTGGATTCCAAAGTCTGAAGTTGTAAAAAATCAGCATTCGGAGCCCGTTAAGACTCCATACCCACAAGGGGGTGGTTTTAAACGTGCGACTCCCGCCATAACCTTGGATCGCTCAAAGACAAAAATAAATTGTCCTGAGAATGCCAACAAGGTTTTATACCCTCAGAAGAAGACATATTCACCAAATGATATCGTCATACCTGGGAGGTCATACCAAACAATACGATTTTTTGGCAATCATACCGATGAATCGTATTATCAAGTTAAGGGTGTGAATAAATCTCGAAAGAGTTCCTGTGCACGACTTATAAGATCAGCTGTCCAAGATGATGAATTCCCTGAAGTCACCATCAACGTAGCTGATAAAAGAAAGTCTAAGCGGCATTCAAGTGACTCAAATCTTGACTTTTCCCCGAAAGGAAGAGTCAATCTAAGAATCGCTCAAAGGATGTCTCGACTCCAATTAGGAGCCATCAGACGCAAAGATTACAAAAGAATGCAAGAAGGAACGTCTTCGGAGGATGAATTCTCGGACACTTGTTCTGCGATCGCTTCAGATGATACAATGTCTAGCACGGGACAGACCAGAGAAGTACTCACAATCACCTCTGATCATGAAGAAATTAGAGCTGAAGTGAAGACAGAAATGAAGTTGGCTATCCAACAAATGAGAGAACTGTTAACTCAACAGCCTCAACCTCCTGAGTCCAATCAGCGATTTGAATCCAGCCACCACACTCGGAATGTTGTAGATGACAGTGATCCAGAGGTGGATGAAGTCATTATGGCTGATATACATCCCAATAGCAATAACGCTGGGGGTGGTTTAACGGAGCCTCCCAATAATGATATTGGGGGTGGTTCAATAGCACCTCTCACTGGGGGTGGTCCAATTATCTTTACTCGACATCATTTAGAAAGAAATGAAGACGATGACGGGAAAATGCAAAAACTTGAAGACAAAATCAATGCTTTGATGACGGCTCAAGAAATTAAGAAGACGGGTATTCCATGTCCTTATCCGAGGGAATGGGATTCAATACCATACCCGACCAAATTCAATCTGATTAACTTCACACCGTTTGAAGGGAAGAGTTCGCCGATTCAACACTTGATTTATTTCAAGTCTCATTTGGGCATGATCTCTGGAAACGAGGCTTTAATCTTCGATGATGACACCGAAGTGTCAATCGTAACTCTTTTGGATGAGAAGCAAAAAGACGGAGAGTCAGTTGACAACTTTGTCAAGCGCTTCCGTGACAAAGCAATGAATTGCAGAGATCCTATTACAGAGGAGTTTATCCTGCAAACATATCACAATAACCTCTCCATTGATGTCCTGGAAGCTCTGGGGGTCGTGCCATCCACAACTTGGAAGGAGTTAAAATCTCGGGGTGAACAAGCTGAGCACTTTCTTAAAAGAAAGAAAGCTGAGAGAAGCCAACCGACGACATCTGCAATCACTGGGAACACGACTCCCGATCTGAGGCTCCAAAAGGAGTATTCTTTCGAAGATGATGAAGCTCCAGCCATATTGGAATACCTCCTCGCCAATGACAAAATCGAGCTACCGCCTATTAAAGATCAGGATGGAGCTAAGAGGATTATGGATCCAAATTACTGTGCGTACCACAGAAGGATTCTTCATCCCACCGAGATTTGCTTTGGACTCAAAAACAAGATCCAAGCCCTAATTGACTCCGGCGTCATAACGACGAAAGAAGTCGAGTAAAGACGACCATATAACTCCATCGGATACACGAGTATAAACTGTTTCCTACACGAGTATAAACTGTTTCCCCTCACTCCGAAAAGTATACGAGTATAAACTGCTCCTCGACACTCCAAAGAGTATATGAGTATAAACTGCTTCTCGATTATCCAACTGAGTACAATGTTAAACCCGGTTTCGTAAAGGAAGCTGGGGGTGGATGATTTATATAACGGGAAGTTCCTGGAGAATCTTATATTCTTAAGGATAACCCGAATATGCGATTGAGGATAATGTACTCCTCGTTACACCCGGTTTTGCAAAGAAAGCTGGGGGTGGATAATTTATGTAACGGGAAGTTCCCGGAAGAATGTTAAATGTAATATTCTTAGGGATAACCCCGATCATTATGAACGAAGTGATAAACACTAAACTCCTACTATGACTTCCGAATACTCGTTTGCTGAGATGAGATTCGATCACCTCTTTAGATCAATCTTCCCTCACAAAATTCCCATTTTGGTCAAACCTTTAAACAGTTAGGACCAAAGCCAAAATCCCCTCTCGATTCGTTCCATGAACGAGAGGTCCACAAATTGAACGATCAAACCTTTAAACAGTTAGGATCGTCTTAAAACTCCCACTTGGTCAAACCTTTAAACAGTTAGGACCAAAGCCAAAATCCCCTCTCGATTCCTTCCATGAACGAGAGGTCCATTCAAGTTAATCGATCAAACCTTTAAACAGTGAGGATCGTATCAAACTTCCACTTGGTCAAACCTTATTACAGTTAGGACCAAAACCAAAATCCCCTTTCGATTCCTTCCATGAACGAGAGGTCCAGCTTCGATTTGTGCAATCAAAACTATAAAAGTTAAGATTGCTTCCAATCTCAATTGATCAAACCTTATTCAGATTCTCTGAATAGAAATCCCAATTTAAATTTCCTTTGTACCAGGAGATAGAATATAAAATTCTTCCTCTCCGATTCCGGGTTCATCTCTACCAACAAACAAGAGATCAGGAGATAGAATATAAAATTCTTCCTCTCCATCACCGGGTTTATCTCTACCAACAAACAAGAGACCAGGAGATAGAATATAAAATTCTTCCTCTCCATCATCGGGTTTATCTCTACCAACAAACAAGAGACCAGGAGATAGAATATAAAATTCTTCCTCTCCATCATCGGGTTTATCTCTACCAACAAACAAGAGACCAGGAGATAGAATATAAAATTCTTCCTCTCCATCATCGGGTTCATCTCTACCAACAAACAAGAGACCAGGAGATAGAATATAAAATTCTTCCTCTCCATCATCGGGTTCATCTCTACCAACAAACAAGAGACCAGGAGATAGAATATAAAATTCTTCCTCTCCATCATCGGGTTCATCTCTACCAACAAACAAGAGACCAGAATACTCCAATAGGTATACGAGTCTAAACTATTTCCCTAATCTCAACAGGAAGTTTCTGGAGAATATTACTCAGAATATTCTTAAGAATAACCTGAATACTCCAATAGGTACACGAGTCTAAACTGTTTTCCTACCCTCAACAGGAAGTTTCTGGAGAATATTACTCAGAATATTCTTAAGAATAACCTGAATACTCCAATAGGTACACGAGTCTAAACTGTTTCCCTATCATCAACAGGAAGTTTCTAGAGAATATTACTCAGAATATTCTTAAGAATAACCTGAATACTCCAATAGGTACACGAGTCTAAACTGTTTCCCTATCATCAACAGGAAGTTTCTAGAGAATATTACTCAGAATATTCTTAAGAATAACCTGAATACTCCAATAGGTACACGAGTCTAAACTGTTTCCCTAATCTCAACAGGAAGTTTCTGGAGAATATCACTTAAAATATTCTTAAGAATAACCTGGCTACCCCAAATGGGTATACGAGGTTAAGCTATTGTGTTCTTATGGAGACTGATTTCACAAACACAAATTCCAGCTTCAATTCAAGATCTCGACAACAGTTAAGCGATAAACGCGATGCTGGATAAATCTTAGCTATTCTACAAAGCACTGAATAGATTGAGAGACAAAGAGATCAAAAGTTGAAGCCACCTACGGGTTCCTCTACACGATCTACTCAACCAAGCATTGAAAGGATCGTAAGTAAGATCTATCTTATCCAAAGCATCCCAGAACTCCTCTATAAAAGATTGAGTCTGGAATACTTTGGAGGGGGTATCTGTAGGCGTCAAAAAATGCTGAAAGATATCCAAATACAGCTCAAGAGGAAATCATCCAAAAAGGCAGAAAAAACACAAGTCTTGACTGTCTCGCCGTGCGAGACAGACTTGACTGTCTCGCCGTGCGAGACAGTCTTTTTACTGTCTCGCACACGAGACAGTTATCAGTGGTTCAAGAAACTGTTTTGCAACCGTCGACACGTGGCCACTAACTGTTCAAGAACGTGGGAAACGTCGTGGGCGAGAATCACGTTGATAACTGCCAGAATAACGGAATTTAAAACGTGGGAGAGCGGTTACAATGAGAAACTGCATTTTCCGAGACAGTATTTACTGTCTCGCTGGGCGAGACAGCAAACACTGTCTCGCCCGCCGAGACAGCAAATGCTGTCTCGCGAGCACTGTTCATCCAGAGGGTTATAAATACCCCCGAAGGCCATTTTCACAGGGGCCGGCAGAGATCTAGGGCTGATCATTGTGAGCACTTCAGAGCAATCCAGAGCAGAGAGAGAGCAGAGGTGCTGATCTTACGGCCAATCCTTGAAATTGAGCTTTGACTTGATTTCAAGAAGAACGACTATCTTACATCGATAAGATATCGTTTCAATTTCTCACTTCGATAAATGAAGTCAGAATCATAAACCCCTCACGGTTCAATCAGAATCTGTGACTTGGTGGTCCACGAGTCAAAGCGCTCCCGGCACAGGCAAAGATCCCACGAAAGCAGTGATCCAAACAACGATCCTGCGTTTATTTTCTCAAGAGTTGTAATTTTCTTTTTGTTGTGTAAAAGAGTTTTATAAAAAGGCTGTTTTCTTTGAATTTATTATAATCGACCGAAGATATAATGAATTCGACAACAAATTCGACTTTTGGCGAAAACAAAAGTGTCTTCTAATGATGATCTGCACAAGCAAGCGATGGCGAAGGTTGAAATGATAGACCAAGAATCTATCAACCAACTTGTTGAGGAAATCCGCAAAACTATTGAGTAATTATAATGATATTTTATCAATACAGTTATATGCTCTTATCTATCAACTTTCTCCTTTGTGCCCTTTGGTTCTTTGTTAATAGAGTTCATTAGTCACGCAATACATAAGACTTGTCTTAACGAGTCTCCGTCTTTAGAATTTTAAAAACTACGGGACAACTGGCAAAAACCAAGTCTTAGAATTTTAAGATGAGGTTCGAAGTATCTCAACCAGCACTTGATTAAGGTAATGACCCTCGTTTGTTTTGAAATTGAAGACGAGATTTGACTGATTCTAACTAAATCTTGGTTGAAACAGCGACCTTTGTTATTTTATGTCGTGAAGACGAGGTTCGACTGATTCCAAGTAAATCTTGGTTGAAACATCGACCTTCGTTATTTTACACCGTGAAGACAAGGTTCGATTGATTCTAACTAAATCTTGGTTGAAACAACGACCTTCATTATTTTACACCGTGAAGACAAGATTCGACGGATTCTAATTAAATCTTGGTTGAAACAACGATCTTCGTTACTATACACTGAGGTTCAAATCGGTGTCAATTGAGCCTCGACATTTGAGTTTGATCGAAACAATGATCTTCGAGGTTCAAACTAGTCTCAATTGAGTCTCAAAATTCAAACTCAATCGAGATAGTGACCTTCGTCATTTTGGAATTTGAAATGAGAATTAATCTCATTAAATAAGGTCAATTGGACTCCAATAATTCCTGAGCTATTAATCTACATGAATTCGCCGCTTTGTTGGGATAACAATAAGTATTCAATACTTAATGTGCCTCCAAATCTTGCTCTATTTGTGTTAAGTATGAACGCATTGAATGTGTCTCTTTGATTCCAACGTCTCTTGACTATCTGGCGCTTAAGGATTCGTGTAACATATCCCAGCCGCTTAATTGGCTCTACTGCCTATAAATCGACCACGGCTCTTCGAGAAGTGACATCTCCTTCTTCTTTGAGCTCTGTTACAAAATGACTCAAAGAAATTTCCTCTTCTCATTGTTCCCCTCCTTATCCCCTTTACGACTTCAAGCTTTTCTAGCTTCAATGATCATCGCTGGTGAGATAGGCAAACTTGATATCACGGTCCCTTTGATCGACGTCGTTGCTTCAGGTAAACTCTGATTAAGTCGTACACTCTCCACTAGTGCAAAAATTGTGCTTGAAACAGTTAAGACCTTGTTGGGTAGATGAACAATCTTCCTCTAACTTTGTTTTACGAGGTTCACTGACGAACTTCGCTTATATGACGAAGTTCATTTTCTTGTTGAGCTTTGCTTGTCTGATGAAGTTTGTTTGCCTGACGAGCTTCGTGTTGACTTTGTCTTTTTGCTCTTTGCAGGAGCTCATTTTTTTTGAGAATTTCTCAATCTTTCAGAGCCGAAGTCAGGATATATTTTGATAACTTGCTGGACTCCTGAATGTAACCCTTCATTTAGATCTTGGGTTATATGGTAACTTCATAAACCCACTGAAGGGCTTGTCCTTCTTCTCATGAGCATCAACAACTATCTTAAGGGAGTCGATTCACTTTGTAACTCATCCACGTTCTGTTGGAATGGAGAAGATGCTGATCCTATGCTCAGAGCTTGTGGTGTTTCTATTAGTACTCAGTTTACCCAAGCAGATGGGCGGGTGCTACCAGCACCAAAGTTGAACGTCAGGCATAGGGAAGACTTCATGCCAAGGAACGGAAGATGGAACTTCAACAATAAGAACCTTGACGTTGTTGCAGACGAAGCTCGTAGTGTAGCTCGAGGGTCATCAAAATAACTTGTAACTAAACCTCGTAATGTAACTCGAGGGTCGTCGAAAGAACTTGTAACTGAACCTCGTAGTGTATTTCGAGTCTTCTAAGTTCGATCTGTATACTTTGACTTTCTGTAACTTCAATCATTATATGAATAAAATTTATAGTTTTATCCACATATTGTTCTCATCTTTTATACAATTAATAATCGCAACTTAGGATTTTTAGAAAATCCTCAGCTATCAATGGACTTGATATGTCTTTGCCAACTACCATTTGAGTTGGACCAGTCATACTTTTCTTCTCAGTTTGATGAGTTGTCGAAGAGTTTCTCTTAGACTTGAGTGCTAAGATTTTTCTTCTATTCTTAGACCTTTTTAGGCTTTAGATCAGATGTAAGATAATAAAGTTCAAGTTACGACTAAGTGTTAAGAACAAAGCTCAACACACAGTAGGCTCGTTGGGAAAACAAGTGTCATTTGTGAAAATGATGATGTTGTGATGATTAAGTCATTCAATGACTTAGAATAACAACGATAATAAAAACAAAGGCACATTACTTGGTAGGCCAAAGTTGGAAAACGAACACCATTTGGGGTAATGACGATGTTAGGAAGATCATATCATTCAGTGACTTAACAATATAATGACAATGATAAAAACAAAGGCACATCACTTGGTAGACCAATGTTGGAATATGAACGTCATTTAGGAAAATGATGACGTTAGGAAGATCATGTCGTTCATTGACTTAACAGTATAACGACAATAATAGAAACAAAGGTACATCGCTTGGTAGGCTAATATTGAATAACAAATGTCATTTAGGGAAATGACGACGTTAGGAAGATCATATCATTCAGTGACTTAACAGTATAACGACAATGATAGAAACAAAGGCACATCACTTGGTAGGCCAATGTTGGAAAACAAATATCATTTAGGAAAATGACGACGTTAGGAAAATCATGTCATTTAGTGACATAGAAGTATGACGACTATGAGAAAATAACAACACATCACATGGTAAGTTACTATTGAAAAGATATTTTTTGAGCAAAAGTTAAACATTGACTATCAGAGGTAATCATCAATATGATAGTTTTATGATTCCACTATCCTATAGAAGAGGATTAGCGAAGGAAAGCAAGGAAATTATTACCTCTATTTGCTTCTCCTCTTACTAAGAGATGTGTTTGACCAAGAGGCCTATGGGTAATATTTCTTCAGAAATTTACCATTGATAGACATCATGAGTTTGTCGCCATCTTGAGTGACGAGATGATATGCTTTTGAGTAGACAGTTTCTACCATAAATGGTCTCTCCCATTTTGATTCGAACTTTCCTTTCTTTTTGGAGTTCAAAATCATTGGGCGTCGGACGGTAAGAACCAAGTCACATTCATTGAATGTATGATATCTAACCTTTTAATCAAATACTTTAGAAATCCAAGCTTGATAAAATTTGATGTGTTGTTGAGCCTGTAGTTACTTTTTATCTAGCAACTCCAGTTCTTCGAGACGTCGGTGATGATTTTTTCTGTTGTCATACCAGTTGCAAGTGCTATCCGCAGAGATGAAAATTAGATTTCCAATGGTAATACGGCTTCACATCCATATACTAAGGAGTATGATGTTGTTTGGTGTGAAAATTGTTTTTATTGATGAGTTCATTACAACTTTAGGCATTACAACAAACTCAAAGAAACAGTCTTTTTATAAGACTTTCAACACAAGATCACAATTTTCTTTCAAACAAACGCAACAGACGTTTTTATCTCCTGCTGCTTGCATGGGATCTTTACCTGTGACGGGGACATTGGTATCCATGGACTACCAAATGATCAGATCGATCCGGAGCTTTGTTGATTGACAAAGGAATCAAGAAACCGAAGTGATTATCTCGGCAACAGCGAGATAACCACTATTCTCGAGATCGCAGCTAGGTACAATCTCAAGGGAAGGAACTGGGAACTGTAGATCTGACAAGCTCTTCTTCTTTATGCCTAAGAATCCGATCTGATCTCCTCCTCTCTTCTAAAATTCGTGCTCATTTAGTCTTTAATTCAGTAGGGCTTCGCCGACACTCGAGAATTCCAGATCTGTGCAAATAAAGGCCCTAGGGCTGTATTTATAGGTTTTAGGACCTCCGTTTTCAGATAAGAAAGAACGATTTGATCTTATCCTTAGTTGTAACTACTTTATCATGTTCTTGGATGATATTAGATTAGTTGAAATAAATCCAAGTGATTAACAATCAAAAAACGACTCAAAATTACGTAAAATAGCTTTTTGGAGTTTGGGACACCCGCGGTGTCTCCGCTAAGGTCCGGGGCACTGTTTCGCGCATCCCATCCATTTCTGTCATATTTTCATCGTCCGAACTCAGAATTGTGCGATTCAAGATATGTTGGAAATCTGACGAGAAGATCTACAAGATTCCATGGTTGAATCATACATGGAGTAGACAGAACACGAGAGGTGCTTCATTTTTCATAAGCGACGTGTAGCTCCCGATTAGTTCGTGTTTTCGTTATTCTGAAGCTCCGTTGCTTCATACGATTCGTCTACTTACTTTATGCACTCATCGACGTCAATTAAGCTTCTATGACTCATATAATGATGTTCATCATCATCTCTCTGCTTTGAGCTACGTGTGAGAGCCCATAGGTAATTTTTGATGCCTACAGATACCCCCTCCAAAGTGTTTCAGTCTTGTTTCTTTTATAGAAGAGCCTAAAATACTTTAGATGTGATCGGTCCAACCTTCAGTCGGTAAAAAAAGACCTATAGTTGGCTTTGATTCTTGACTTTTTCAATTTTTAGTCTATTTTGATGAATAGTTAAAGTTCTTCTGGCGCTGCGTTTATCGTCTGGCCGTCGTCGAAGTCTCGAATCGAAATTGATGAGTTAGTTTTGGCTTGTGTCTTTGAGTTGACTTTGAACTGATTATCTCCGTTGCAACATATTGACCGGTCGACTTTCATCGCAATGCGTTGACTGACGTTTACCTAGGGCTACGTGTTGACTGTCGTTGATCTTAGGATTTCGCATCGATCAGCGTTAACTAGTGTTGACCTAGGGCTACGCGTTGACCTTAGGGTTTCGCATCGATTGGTGTTGACTTTCATCTCAGTGCGTTGACCGGCATTAACTTCTGTGACAATGCGTTGACTTCCATCGCAACGCGTTGATCGGTATTGACTTTTGTCACCACGTATTAACCGACATTGACTTAGAGCTATGCGTTGACTGGCGTTGACTTCTGTCATAACACGTTGACCGGCGTTGACTTCCGTCACAATGCGTTGATCGATATTAACACAGTTTATACTTATATGTTTACTGGAGTCTACACAGTTTAAGCTCTTAACATGTTAGAGCGTGACGGTCCCAATTGTCGAGGCTGCAGGACCAACTATTAAAGCTGATTCATCTGCATGTATGGATCTTATCCTGAGGTTGTTGGATGCTCAAGTTATGAGACCAACTAATGAAGCTGGTTCGTCAATGACTTTTATATTTATAGGAATTTTAGCAAACCCTCAGCTATCAATGGGTTTGATGAGCCTTTACCGACTACCGTTTGAGTCGAGCTAGCATGCAGATTGTTTAAGTCCGTTCTGCATGTAATATTATGCTAAAAAGTTAACCCTTTTAGTGCTACAATATTGAATACGTAGACTTTATCTTTCTTACAGGAATAGATTACCCGACAACGTGTGTTAGATGCTGACTTATCCCTACTTAGACTTCGGGATAAAATTTCTCAGACTTGGATTCTGGTGTCTTCTTCAATCAGTAAAAGACTAAACCGACAATGTGTGTTAGGCGTTGACTTATCCCTTCTTAGGATTCAGGATAAAATTCCCCGTGCGTGTGAAGCACGTATTTTGGCATTATGAATAACAACCTACCACAATGTCGAATATGTGGGCTTTCATCCTTCTTACGGTCAAAAACTAACCGACAACGTATATTAGGCGCTGATCTATCCTTTCTTAGGCTTCGGGATAAAATTCCCCAGACTTGGATTCTGGTGTTTTTTTTACTCGATGAAAGACTAAACCGGCAACGCGTGTTAGGCGTATGCTTATCTCTATTTAGGAGTCGAGATAAAGTTCCCCACACGTATAAAGCATGGATGTTTACGTTATTAATAACGGCCTGCCATAATGCCGAATATGTGGGCTTTTGTCCTTTTTACGGTTAAAGACTAACTGGCAACACGTGTTAGGCACTAACCTATCCCTTCTTAGGCTTCTAAATAAAATTCCACAGACTTGGATTATGGTGTCTTCTTCACTTGGTGAAAGACTAAACTGGCAACACATGTTAAGTGTTGACTTATCCCTACTTAGGCTTCTGGATAAAATTCCCCGTACGTGTAAGACACGAATTATGATGTTATTAATAACAACCTGTTACAATGTCGAATATGTGGGCTTTTGTCCTTTTCACGGTCAAGGACTAACCTATAACGCGTGTTAGGTGTTGACTTATCCCTACTTAGGATTCGGGATAAAAATCCCTAGACTCGAATTCTGATGTCTTTTTTAGTCGGTGAAAGACTAAACCAACAACACGTGTTAGGCGCTGACTTATCTCTACTTAGGATTCGGGATAAATGTCCTCATACTTGGATTCAGATGTTTTTTTACTCAATGAAAGACTAAACTAACAACGCGTGTTAGGCGTTGGCTTATCCCTACTTAGGCTTCGGGATAAAATTCCTCGCGCGTGTGAAGCACGGAGTTTGAAGTTGAAGGATGGTGTCTTCTCTTAGGGCAAAGACGAATCCAATGCTGAAGAGGAAGAATTTTATATTCTATCTCCAGTTTCAAAGAAAACTCAAATTAAGATTTCTACTTCGAGAATCTGAGAAGTGAAACTAAGAGTGGGATCTCCACTCTGAGAATCTAAAAGAGTCGGATAATCCTAACTGTTGAAAGGTTTGATTACCGAACAAAAGATGAATTTCTCATTTATCGAGAGTGAATTATGGTTTTAGCCCTAACTGTAGGAATGTTTGACCAAGCAGGAGTTTGAGGTGATCCTAACTGTAGGAAGGTTTGATCACTCGATTTGAAAGTAGACCTCTCGTTCATGAAAGGAATCGAGAAGAGATTTTGGCTTTGACCTTAACTGTAGGAAGGTTTGATCAAGTAGATAGTAGGAGTGAAAGTATAAGTCACAGTGAGAGTGTTGACTTGTACCGATTACACAGTGGGGGTTCTTGGTGTCAAGTGATAAGAACTTAACATGAAGCGGTTTGACTATTCGTCAAGGATTAGGATATTAAAATTCCCAGTGCTATGTCGGGACTTTAATAGTGGTAGATTAGTGTTTATTACTTTGTTTGTAATGACCGGGTTATCCCTAAGAATACTATATGTAACATTCTTCCGGGAACTTTCCTTTATATGAATTATCCACCCCCAACTTTCTTTGCGAAACTGGGTCCAATGAGGAGCACATTGTCCTCAGTCACATGTTCGAGTTCTCCTTAAGAATATAAGATTCTCTAGGAGCTTCCCGTGAAAGAAAGGAAACAATTTAGACTCATATACTTGTTGGATTATTGAGAAGCAATTTATACTCGTATACTCTTTGGAGTCTTGAGAAGCAGTTTATACTCGTATACTCTTTGGAGTGAGTCATTCTCATTTGACTTATCCCAGCATTATGATGCCAGCTTCAACCAAAGTTTGGATGCTATTCTTGAGAACGAAGCAAGCCTTGGTGGGATGAAGGATCCTCATGTGGTACAGACAGTACTTTGGATCCGAAGTATTATCAGCTTCCTCCTGATTTACGATAGGTGGTAACTTGATCTTGTTGTTTTCAAGGAGAGACTCAAAAATAACTAGAACGTCTTCGTCCTTGAAGGATTACTCTTTTAAGAGTTTCAAATCTAAAGTATTTCGCTGTCTCCGGGGTTGTTGTGATATCTGATTAACGTCAACAACTGTTGTAGGTGCCTTCCCCTTACCACGAGAGACGAAGCTTCAGTTCGAAGGGGTAGCCGTCGGTTGGCTTCTCTCGGCTTTCTTCCTTCTTAAGAAGCGTTCAGCCTGTTCTCCGTGCACCTTTAACTCTTTCCAAGTCTTAGATGGTACTACTCCTATAACTTCCAAAATGTCAATGGACAGGTTGTTATGACAGGTCTGCAAGATAAATTCCTCTATGACGGGATCCTTGTAGTTCATTGCCTGATTACGTAAGCGTTTGACGAAGGTGTTCACCGACTCTCTGTCTTTCTGCTTCTCATCGAAGAGTGTCCTGATTGACACATCAATGTCATCATCAAAGAAATTGTTGAGGAATAGGTTCTTCATATCATCCCAACTGTTGATGCTCCCCGGTTTGAGACGGCGGTACCAATCGAAGGCAGCTCCGCGAAGAGTGCCGACGAATGACCGGATCATCAGGGATTCATTCCCAAAAATCATACCCAAGTGAGACTTGAAGTAAATTAGATGCTGAGTGGGCGATCCCTTCCCGTCAATCGGCGTGAAGTTGATCAGGTTGAACTTAGCCGGATATAGAATTGATTCCCACTCTCTTGGGTAAGGACACAAAATACCGGTCTTCGATTTTGCTCTCGAGGTCTTTCATCTTTTCATCCTCGTTTGCATCATGCTTTGGATGATTTCTAAAATCCACCCCCGACATTGTCATCTTTGGTAGGACCACCTCCAGCGTCGTTATCTTTAGTGGGACCACCCCCAGCGTTTTGGTCAACGGGAGGGTTATCTGCATCGAGGTGTTTGTTGGTATCAGAATCGCCACCTGCCCGGTAGGCATTGTTGTGATGACTGGATTCACCTATTTAACCTAACAAAGCTTGAATCCGTTGGTCATGTTCTTCCTTCATCCGCATCATGGCCATTTCCAATTCGAACTTGAAGTTCTCTTTTTGCTTAGCCAGAGCATCCTTAATGATTTTGGCCACTTGCTCGGTGTTGATCATGAACACTTCCCAAGCTTGTCCTACGCTAGACATTATATCGTCAGAGATGATTGCAGAACAAGAATCTGAGAGTTCATCATCAAAATGAGTTCCCTCATGGATTTTCAGGTGATCGCTATGTCCGACGGCTTCTAGCTGGAGCCGAAAGATTAGTTGGGCTATTCCCAGACTGACTTCTTTTCCTAGAGAAAAGTAGGGATTCGAACCATTTGTAATAATCGCAGCATTTCCCTTGTCAACCATGTTGATAGTGACTTCAGGGAATTCATTATCTTGACCGGTTGACTTTCTTTTACGGAAACGCATTGATTTGGGGTTCAACACTTCAGGGGAAAGACTTTAGAATACGGAAACCCTCTGTGGAGCGGTCTTAGGGCAGCTACATTCTAATAATACTTTCCAGATAATTTTGGTACACAGACAGTGAGAGCCCGCTTCCTGGGTACTTCTCTTTCGAGATTTGTTTGTACCCCCAGCCTGATAGTATAACTCATCGACATGATGACTGGAGCAATCTATCGTGTGTTGGCATGACTCTCAGGTATAACGTCGTTGTCTGATGAACAAGTTTCCTTCTGAGGATTCGTTGCCTTGTTGGCACTCTCAAGAGTCGCATGTTTTGAGCTATGCCTTCGTGAGTCTGGGACCTCAACGGGCTCTTGGACTTCGACACGCAGTCCAATGTGGTCAGTTATAGGAGTTTTCTCCTTACGAGAAGGCTCAGACTTGTTACAAGGGCGAGTACGACCCCCAGCTCGATAAGTTGCTCGGAGTTCATTCACCATGCCCAAGCGTTCTTTAACCACAAATCTGTTTCGATCTTAATGTAGAGGACCCATGCAATCCTTCAACGGAATTCTGGATTTGGAGAGATCCACACTGTCATAGGACTTCACCGGAGGTGCGGGAGCAATAGGAGCGGGATTTGAAGTTAACGAAGGCTGCGGAATAGCCTCGGATCTGGAATCGAGTGAGAGACACGATTGGTGTCTCTTGTCGGGTTGGTGCTATTTTGGCCTTCAGCACCCAAACCTGTTTAGATCTTGGTGGTTTCTTGACCACCTCCTCCTGCTGCAATTTCTGTGCTTCTTATGCGAGAATCCGTACATGCATAAGTAGTGCGTGACGTTTCTGGATACGCTCCTCAAGAGTAGAACAGGTTCGTTTGACACGAACCCATTTGTTAGATGACAATTGTTAGGAGGACCCTAATGCTTGTTGTGGTGACGGCTTAGTCACTCGACGCTTTCTGAACTCTAGATCCGTTTGGTAGTGGAGTCTGTCCGCTTGCTCTAAAGCCTTAGCCAATTGGCGGGTGAAATGTTGGCGGCACCTCTGACGAGCCCTCTTTGATAAGGTGTTCGGATCTACAGCTATGGCTTCATCGGACGCCGACAGATCATTACGAGGTGCAACTGCAGTAGCGGTAGTGGGGAGATCTCCTTCTTAGGTATTCAGATCTGAAGACCAGCAGATTTTTTGGGAGGAGGAGGCCTTTCTGCACTTGTGAAGAGAGGCGGATCTAAAGGAGGATGAGGTTACATACTCCTCGAACTTCTGCTAGTCGAATTCGTATTCAACCTCTTTGTTCATCGGGATCTTGATCGTTGGCTGCAGCACGACAGCCTTGGCAGTTAGGCTATTGGCTCCTACTGTGGTCGCCAGCTTATTTGGTGTAAAAATTATTTTCATTGATGAGTTCATTACAACTTTAGGCATTACAACAAACTCAAAGAAACAGTCTTTTTATAAGACTTTCAACACAAGATTACAATTTTCTTTCAAACAAACGTAACAGACATTTTTATCTCCCGCTGCTTGTGTGGGATCTTTACCTGTGACGGGGACGTTGATATCCGTCGACTACCAAACAATCAGATCGATCCGGAGCTTCGTTGATTCACGAAGGAATCAAGAAACCGAAGCGATTATTTTAGCAACTGTGAGATAACCACTCTTCTCGAGATCGCAGCTAGGTACGATCTCAAGAAAAGGAACTGAGAATTGTAGATCTGACGAGCTCTTCTTCTTTATGCCTAAGAATCCGATCCAATCTCCTCCTCTCTTCTGAAATTTGTGCTCCTTTAGTCTTCAATTCATCGACGCTCGAGAATTCTAAATCTATACAAATAAAGGCCCTAGAGCTATATTTATAGGCTTCAAAACCTCCGTTTTCGGATAAAAATGAACGATTTGATCTTATCCTCACTTGTAACTGATATTAGATCAGTTGAAATAAATCCATATGGTTAACGGTCGAAAAATGACTCAAAACTGCGTAAAATAGCTTTTTGGGGTCTGGAACACCCGCGGTGTCTCAACTACGGCTGAGAAACTTAGGGTGTCTCGACCTCGGCAAAGACACTTGCGGTGTCTCCGCTAAGGTCCGGGGTACTGTTTCGCGTGTCCCGTCCGTTTTCACCGTATTTTTATCGTCCGAACTCGGAATTGTGCGATTCAAGATGTGTTAGAAAGCTAACAAGAAGATCTACAAGATTCCATGGTTGAATCATACATGGAGTAGACAGAACACAAGAGGCACTTCATTTTTCATAAACGACGCGTAGCTCCCGATTAGTTCGTGTTTTCGTTATTCTGAAGCTCCGTTGCTTTATACGATTCGTCGACTTACTTCATATGCTCATCGATATCAATTAAGCTTCTATGACTTAGATAGTGACATTCATCATCCTCTCTCTGCTTCGAGCTGCGTGCGAGGACCCGTAGGTAATTTTTGACGCTTACAAGTGTCGTACTTGTCGGCATACGAACTATTATGCGATAAGCCCACAAGCTTTGACCCAACTTATCATTCCAATCTCTTTTATTCATCAAGACCACCTTAGTGAGAATTCTAATGATGGTCGTGTTGAAAGCTTCTGCTTGCCCGTTAGTAGCAGGGTTATAAGCTATTGAGGCCAAATGCCTGATTCTAAATTTATCGCAGAATCGAGTAAAGGCTTGGCTAACGAACTGGATTGTTATGGATGATGCATCTAGGGACACCATATCTGTATACAATATAGTGTTTTAAGAAATTAACAACATCCATCGTCTTGACTTCTCTCAATAGGATTGTTTTAGCCTATTTAGAGAAATAATCAGTTATCGCTAAAATGAAACGATGTCCCTTGGAAGAAGGTGGTGTTATTGGGCCAACAATGTCCATACATCATATCTCAAATGACCATGAAGTGGCTAACGGGTGAAGATGCTCGGGTGACTGATGCATGTAATTAGCATGTATCTGTCAGGCGTGACATCGTTTGGCATAAGCAATAGCGTCTTGTACCATGTTAGGCCAATAATAACACAATCTGCATAGTTGGTCCCACAATTTAGGGCTAGGCTGATGAGCTTCACAGATGCCATCATGAGCTTCCTTAAGAGCTTCTTTTGCTTCTCTATGTGACAAACAGCGAAGCAAAAGTCCATCATACGACCTTTAGTATAAAGTATGGGATTGGGAATCATAGTAGAATCTAGGTGCTCGTCTACGAATAGATTCTCTTTCCTTGATGTCTTCAGGCAACAAGCTATATAAGACGTAATCAATGATCAGAAATCACCAACCTTTAGGTTTGAGCATTGTGGGCTTATATTTAACTGCGTTGATCTGTAATGCATACTTCAACTTGAATAATTGTTTGCTTGTTACCGTGATTTGCTTGGTAGCTCCTTCAGGTAGAGCCAACGTGGCTTCAAGTGATGCCAATGCGTCGGCATAGGTATTCTTGAGACGTGATACATAGTCAATATAGAAGCCTTCAAAGGAATCGGCCAATGCGATGGCTGCAGTATGATAGGGAATGAGATCCTCATTCCTAACCTCATATTCTCCCTTCATCTGATTACCAATGAGCTCTGAATCTCCATATGCTTCTAGGTACTTCACCCCCAGCTGTTTAGCTATATCAAGGTCGACCAACAAAGTATTGTATTCAGCTATATTATTAGAGCACGACTCTATTAAAGAAACGGCTCGTTGTAGCACATGATTTTGTGGGGAAATAAAGATTACCCCCACTCCGGCAATAACTCGACCAGTAGGGCTTGCTCTTGCTACGCCATCAAAGTATAATTGCCATACCTGCTCTTTAGAGACAACATTGACTTCATATGCCTCATCCGGCACGTCATGGTACAATTCGACCTTCCCTTTCAATGGATGGTTAGCCATAAGATCACAAATAGTCTGACTTTTCACTGCCTTTTGAGGTTTAAAGTGAATATCATATTGGAAGAGCAACAATGCCCATCTAGCAAGTCGTCAGTTCAATGCACTGGGTTGTGTTATGAGTACCCGAATATGATTGATCGGGAAAACGACATGTATAGTTTGTCCAACAAAATAATATCGCATCTTTTGGACTGTGAAGAACAAGGCCAAACATTCTTTCTCAATAGGGGAATAATGAGGTTCAACACTTGATAAAGTCCTACTGAGATAGTAGATGGCTTGCTCATGGCCATTTTCGTCATCATGTGCTAGGAGTTCTGCCAAGGCATGATCTGTAGCCCGGATGTATATCAAAAAGGGTTTACCTGATTTCAGTGCGACCAACACAGGTGGATTGGAGAGATATTGCTTAATCTCTTCGAATGCTTTCTGACAAGCTTCATTCCATACAAAGGATACCCCTTTCTTCATTAGCTTTGAGAATGGTTGATATTTGCTTGATAGGTTGGAAATGAACTTGCGGATGTATGCCAATCGTCCTTGTAAACCCCGAAGCTCCTTAAGATTTCTAGGAGGTGGCAGCTCTCGAATAGCTTTGACTTTGTCCAGGTCAAGGCGAATTCCATTAGCTGTGACCATGAACCCGAGGAATTTACTATTAGCCATTCCTGAAAATGACTTGGTTGGGTTCATCTTCAGTTGATGTGCCCGCATGAGGTCGAACATTGTTTTCAAGTTATGTAAATGATTTCCCTTGTCACGACTTTTAACAACCTTATCATCCACATAACATTTTACAGTCTTTCGCAGATGTTTTTTGGAAAATAGAGGTCATGTCATGTTGATATGTAGCACTAGTATTCTTCAATCCAAAGGGCATTACTATACAACAGTATATCCCTGAAGGTGTTCAAAAGGACATGTGCTTTTCATCATTAGGATACATCTTGATTTGATTGTACCCTGAGAATCCATCCATAAAAGATATCCTTTCAAACCCACACATATTGTTAATAATGACGTCCGTGATGGGTAAAGGAAATTCATCTTTAGGACAAGCCGAATTCAAGTCCTGGAAGTCAATACACACTCGAATCTTTCCTTTTTTTAGAATAGGGACAATGTTGGCCACCCAATCAGGGTGTTGTTCCTCACGGATAAATTCCGACTCAATGAGCTTCTTGACTTCAGCTTCAATCGTCTCCATGATTTGTGGCCGAAATCGCCTTTGCTGTTGTTTAACAGGCTTGATGTCTGGTTTGATATTTAAGCGATGCATAGCCACTTGAGAATCGAGACCAGGCATATCCTCATAGTTCCAAGCAAAGACATCAATATACTCTCGCACTAGAGTAATGAGGTCTTCTTTTTCTTCGGGCGATAAGCTGTCAGTTATGAATATGGGTTTCGGGTTAACCACGTCTCTTATGTTCAACTGTATCACTTTGTCATCAGTTGGAGGTTCACGTTGTTCGAAGCGGTGTTCCTACTGTGTACCAAGTTGTCGGCTTAGCGGATTATTAAGCAGAGGTAAATGATCATCTTCTTGATTTTCCATTGGAGATGCCGAGGTCATGTTGGCCATGAGTGCCTTGAACACTGATTTTGTACTAGTATCAGACTCCTAACAAATGGATTCAGAGGATGAGCTGCAAGGATCATCATCCGACTCTCCATTAGCTCCAAAACACAGCGTGAACGTTGGGGATTCATAACCTAACCCGCTACGAGTTTTGTGATAGTAATCTTCCGACTTTCCTTTCGGAACGTAAGCGGATCGGATTGGTGTTCGAATCCCTTCTTCGAAATTTAAGCCTTCTTTATGGATGAGATTGTATCTCATTTTCTTCATAAGCTTTCGGGTTGTTAGTCTGAAATATGAGAATTGTGGCTCTTTCTCCTCCTTCTCAGATTCTTCCAACAGAGTTTGCAACTGGCCATCACTTTTCCTAAAGATGATGTCTTTTGGCCATTAACCGTAGCTGACACTACAAAGACTGCTTGTGAAGATTCGATTAGCTGCTAATTTATCACAAAAGATGATTGAATCAACATACATAAATTTGATTCAGCATATAGCCGTGGTAGAGGATTTACCAATATGCTGGCGCTTGTACCTGACATGTCAGAATTAAATTCAACAGACGACAAGTAAGCTAAATCATCATTATTATTAAAGATAACTTCGTTGTCCACATAGACAGGGTCATTTATATCCAGATTTCCAAGACCAATTATGACGAGTTCTATGTTATTAAAAACAAGACCCTGTTCGTACTTAGACTCGGTGTCGGCTTCATTACCGCTATTTGGTTCTTCAACCAGTGGTACTTAAAATAGCTCACCATTAAGGTAGTGGATGGAATTTATAAAATAATTCTCCACCCTCTTGAATGGTTGCTTTTCTGTGACCACTGTTTTGACTTCACCACTCTTATCTACATATTTTATACATTGATGTAGAGTCAATGGAACAATCAAATTGTTATGGATCCTTGGTTGACCCAATAACAAATTGTAAGATGTCTCTGTATCAATGACGTAGCAGATGACATATGTCCTCAAGTCACCCATCTGACATTTGAGTTTGATTTTTCCAAGGGGACGAGTGTTGGAGGCATTAAAGCCATAAATAGTGGTCCCCGTTGTTGATAAACGATGTAGCGGAACTCCAAGGTGGTGAATAAGTCTCAACGGTATGATGCTCAAAGCAGAACCGGGGTCAACCTGAATTCTGTTTACCCTAATAGAACTGATATAGCCCGTGAAGTACAATGGTCTATCATGTTTTGGGTTTCTCACGTGCATATCTTCTTGAGAAAAGGTGATGTACGACATTCTTCCTTGAAAGACTTGATAACACTGAGGACAAGCTTCTTCCAGTGCTGCTCTGGCTGGGTTTGGTGGAAAGTGGGTGAGAAAGGCCTCGTTATCCGTCAATGCTTCACGAAGCGCTTCCCTTGTTGATCGGGACAAAGGTAGAAGCTCAAACAAGGTAATCATTGCTGGGATGTTGGCTAACTGAGCCAACACATCAAACTGAAAAGGATTTTTTGATCTCTCTGGTGCATCCTTCCTGAGTGCTTTGCTACAACAAAGTTCCTTCACTTTGGGATCATCGAGAATCTCTTGTTAGGGTATTTCTTCAAATACTCTTTTCCTCTGCGTACTCCTGATATCTATGCAGGTTGTGCGAGGAATGCTGGCCGCTCCTCTTTAGAACTGCTATGTGACACAGTTTTAACTCCCTTGTCTGGAATGACTGAGAAAGTATTGCAAGATCTTCGTTTGACTTTAGGCTTCTTTAAGTTCGTCGATGTCCACTGCTCGTCCACTAATAAGTCAGGATGAACCCACATGACTTCACCTTCAGAGGTGGTGTAGGGGACCATTCCTTTCTCTTTCTTCTGATGAGGGTCAAGGTTTACGACCCTCGTTTCTGCTTGGGGAATTGGTTTCATGTCATCTTGGACTTGCACCTCGGCAAAGTCTCTGAACTGTAGCGGGACCATATTTGCAGATACCTTCTTTTGCTCAGCTTGAATGGTCATCACACCTGCATCTAACAAAGCCTGGATTTTTATCCTTCAGGATGTAACAAGCCTTGGTTAGATGATGCACCATCCTGTGGTACATGCAATAATTAGGATCATCGGTCCTTGACACTTCTTCACTCCGTTTCACCTCCGGCAATTTGATCTTCTTGATCTTGGTCAAAGATATGAGGACAGAAACCACATGTTCATCTTTAAAATCGTACTTTTTCTGAAAATGATTATTGGAAGTATTTCCCTTTTGTTTTGCAAAAGATTTAGGGGATGCAGCTGTCTCTACAACTAGAGTATCCTTTCCTTTTGATTGCTTCTGGGAGTTATAGTTGTCTTTACCTCCTCCCTTCTTAGATTGGAATTCTTAAAGTTCTTCAGCATCCATCCTCTTGTGCATGTTCTCTACCTGCTCTTCCTTCCAAACTAAATCTTTCCATGAACGAGCTTCAACAGCACCCATCTTAGACAATATATTGATAGAAAGATTGTTGTGGTACATCTCCACAAGAGTAGCTTTGGAAACCTGATCGCGCGAATGCAATGATCGATTTCTGAACCTCCTGACAAAGTCGCTGAAAGACTCTGTCTTCTTCTACTTCTCGGCCAATAGCGTGGCCATGGACACCTCAGTGTCATCATCGAAGAATCAATCTAGGAAAAGCATCTCCAAATCCCTCCAACTTTTGATTGACCCAGGTTCGAGTCTGCGAAACCACTCAAAAGCTACCCTCTTTAGGGTGCTGATGAACAGTCGAGTCATAATGGGGTCATTACCCACTATGTGTCCAATCTGTGTCTGGAAATAATGGATGTGTTGGGTAGGGGAACCATTACCATCAAATTATACTAGATTGAGTGGTTTGAACTTCGAGGGATACGAGACAATGTCCCACTCGGTTGGATAAGGCATGACTACCCCCAGGTCTTTGAAGTTTTCTTGTAGCTTCAATGTGTCAAGTTTTTTTTTGAAAATCCTCCAATTTTTGGTCTCGTACTTTTGTATGAGGATTGGATTTAGCTTCAGACGATTCAGAATGAACCCTCACAACATTTTCCTCTTCGTCGTCTTCATCATTACCATCTTGATGCCGACGGCTATTCCCTTCATTAGCATGTGAAAGTCGCCTCTGTCTTGATCCCGAGGCTTGGGGATGGACTTTTTCCTTTTCCTTTTCTTTCTCCCCAATGAGTTTTTCTACCATTTCTTCCAAGTGTCTGATAGACTCCTGTTGTTGACGGATGGTTGATTGTTGCTCTTCCATCTGCCTCACCATGTGTTCCTCACTTCCAGCCATGTGAGCACTTGCTTGTTCACTTTGGTCGGTGTTAGAAGGCCGAGAGGTTGCAATAGCTGAGTTCTCAGGCTCTTCCTCAGCCTCATCTGTGATGCCTGCTAATCGTCGGTAATCAAACGGGATCACCACACTAGTACGAGTACGAGTGTGTTATACACCCTCTGTACTTCGAAAAGTATTTCACCTAACCCTGGAGAGTATTCATGAACTGAAGATTCAGAAGAACCAACCGAGGATTTGCCCTTGCTCTTGCTGACCATGTTAATCGTTACTTTAATGTGGTGATCCTTGGATGCTTGTTTCTTTGGACGAAAGCGCATTCTTCTTGAAGACGAGATCGTCGATGGCTCAGTCAACCATTCGAAGACTGAAAATTTATGTGCTGACTCTCCACATGGGCATTGGGAAAATACTGCAGAAATAAGCTTCTCACAGTAGCAATGCGATTGCATTTGATTTATAGTACGCTTGCGTGTGAGATAATCCCGAAGGTCACCAGTAGGACAATCCCCAGCTAACTCTGTCATCTTAGCCTTACTTGAGTGAGACCCTCAAAATAATAGAGGTTGACGAACTTGGGTAGGTTCACAAACTCCGTCACCCATGTGACGAGGTTCGTTGATAGGCTTAGCGAGTTCGCCTTTTCGATTGATTCTTAATTTAGGGTTCGTTTTCTTGACGAACCTTTGTATAAACCACTTGTTGAGTTTGCTGAACCTCTTCTTGAGGATGAGGTTCGTGTTCTGAGCCTACTCGGGTACAAGGATGAGGTCCGTCATTTTTGTTAGACCCTAGAGGGGGGTGATTAGGGTCTTATGCTAATCTAATTTGATTTTATGCCAAATAAAACTTATATTGATTAATTTGTTCTTGCAAGAGATATATGAGATATATATGAACAAGAATGAGAAATATAAGCACAAATTGAATATACGCCAAGCACACACAAACACACGATATGTTTACGAGGTTTGGTCTACATGACCTATGTCCCTGCTCCTCACCTCGAGGAGATCATCACTATCATAACCCGGTTTAGAAGCCGAAACTTCTACACACTCGGTTTACAAGTTCACCAAAAAACTCTCACAATCAATCACTATGCAATCACACTTTACACACTAAGTGTAGGTCTCTAGCCCATGTCCTCCTCCTCAAGTGCTTGGATACAGCCTCTACCTAGGTTTGTCAACTGACGCAACTCCTCTTGGATTCGACCCCATCTCACACCACACACTTCTCTCGGTGTATAAGTTTACAAGTGATACTCATAATATAAGTTCAAATACAATGATTTGTTCTCTATAATGAATAAGAACACAATGAAGCTCACTCTCGCTAAATCACATACTACTACCCAACAATATATTGTATGAAAATATTATAAGCTTAACAAAGGTGTGTGTGATAAAAGCAAATAATAAATATGCAACTCAATTAGTATAGCTAAGATATGAATGTGAATAATGAATCAATAAGTGTTTGTTGGAAATTTGCAGTAAAAAGACAATGAAAGAAAAATTGACTTGTATTTCTCTCAAAATCAATTATAATTTGGATTCCGATTACAAAAGAGAGGAGAATGAATTTGATTCTCCCCTTTGTTTAAAACTGGGTTCTTCACGGTGGCGATGGAGAGCCTCCCTCGAATGCTCGCGTCGAGTTTGCTCTCCGTTGACGATCCGAACGTATTGATTCACTGGAACGATGTTTTCTCCTCACGATTTGACGCTGTGGAGAACTTGCGTGGCAAGTTTAAAAATAACTCTTAACGAGTTGATAACTCTGAACGAGTTTTAGAAGAACTTGCAGAGCAAGTTTTGAATTCTGATCGAGTTGATAACTCTGACGAGTTTTAGAAGAACTTGCAGAGCAAGTTTTGAACTCTAATCTAGTTGATAACTCTGAACGAGTTTGAACTCTTGAAAAAGAGTTGATTTGAACCGAAAGTCGGTTATAAGCCAAGGCCGAATAATTTCAAAGGCTTCAATAAAAGCCTTCCAAAATGATTCAAGAGCTCCTTCAAATCGCTGATCTCCAAAGCTCTCTGTTGCTGCAGAAAGCTCAAAGATGCCCGATCAAGGATCCCCAAAAAGTCAGCCAAAAAAGAAAAGCCCCGAACTCAGTTGAGTTTTCCACTATTTATAGGGAATTAAGGGGTGTAACCGCCCCCTTAAATCTCTCTTTAATGAAGGTTTAATGGGGTATAACTCCCCCCCCCCATAAATCTCTCCATGATAGGGTAGTGATCCCCTAAAATCTTGCGGAGAAAACGGTTCTGGAACTGTTCAAATCGTGCTTGAACGAGTCAAACGCTGAAAACAGCGTTCTGTGCCCGAACTGTGCGTTTCTGGACCTGAAACGCAGAGTTGGGTCTGAAAACGCACAGTTGGCCTGTAAACGCACAGTTGGGACGTTTCAGGCTGAAAACGCACAGTTGGGACGTTTTAGGCTGAAAACGCACAGTTGGCCTGTTTAAAGGCTGAAAACGCACAGGTCGAGCTGTTTTAGAGACGAACTCTGCGTTTTAGGCTGAAAACGCAGAGTTAGGCTTGTTTAAAGGCTGAAAACGCACAGGTCGTGCTGTTTTAGAGACGAACTCTACGTTTTAGGCTGAAAACGCAGAGTTAGGCCTGCTTAAAGACTTGAAACGCAGAGTTAGGCCTGTTTAAAGGCCAAAAACGCACAGTTGAGCCTGTTTTAGAGATTAACTCTACGTTTTGATGTTGAAAACGCAGAGTTGAGCCTGTTTTAGGCTGAAAACGCACAGTTCGTGCTGTTTTAGAGATTAACTCTGCGTTTTGAGGTTATAACGCTAGTTCGACCTGTGCGTTTTGACTCTGTAATGCAGAGGCGAACCTTAGGTAGGCTTGGCGAGCTTCAAGCTAAGTCCAATGTTCTGACGAAGTCTGGTCTTGCAGACGGACTTCAGAACATAATCTGCTACGAAGAACAGGTCATAACTTTCAAACCGTAAGTCGGAATTAGACGAATTATATATGAAAATCGGCTATCTTGACGAGACGGGGCCATCCGAACCTAGCCGAAGGCTTTGGTTCGCTTCCTCTGTTTCGCCAAATTCCTTACGGTTTGAGAGATATCTGCATTCTAATATGAAGAGACCGTCAATTTGTAGTCTCTTTTGCTAGAGCTTTGCACAGATCGTCCTCTTGTAATCTTCGTCTTGGCTCCTTGAAAATACGAGAGTCGTCAGATTGTAACTCCCGATGTTGATTATGAATGCTGTTGAATTAGAGCTTTCATCAGTTGTCGTGAAGGTCGTCAGATTGTAGCCTTCTACGTGAAAGTCCTCAAATTATAGCCTTCTGGAAGTCGTCAGATTGTAACTTCCATCATCGGTGTTTGATGGGGGATCAACTATCTATTGTGATTTTTAGACAGCCTACAGAACCCCCTCCAAAGTTTTCGAAAGTTCACGGTTGACTGGGACGAATTTTCGGAATACTTTGGATCTCAACTCTGATCTTGGAGCTGTTGATTCCTTGTCACAAAGGAGTTGTTCTCTGCACTCGCTTCGAAGGCAGCTTGGTTGAAGGGATTTTCCATGCAGGACCTGTGTGAAGGTATGCGCCATAATCCTGCTTCTGGAATGTGGGGGTGGACCCTGCATTTTGAACTTGAGATGCGGGTTTCACCGTTGCATGTTGAATTTGGAACACAGGTGTGACCTCGGCGTTTGGTTTTTTGCATCGCGGGTCAACATTTTGACTTAAGACATGGAAGTGGCTTCCGTGCATTTTTGACTAAGTCTTTGAGACTTGTCTTTGGCGCATCTGTTTTAAGTCTCGACTCACATCTATTAAGCTGATGGGCCTGCAAATGTGCGTAGGATTTTTGGCAAACCCTCAGCCATCAACGGATTTGATAAGCCTTTACCGACTACCGTTTGAGTCGGGCTAGCCTGTGAATTATCTAGGTCCGTTCCACATGTAACGTTGTGCTAAGAGAATGAACTCTCTTAGTCTTGATGCTATGATTTTGAATACATAGACTTTGTCATTTTCACGGGAAAAGACTAACCGGCAACGCGTATTAGGCGTAGGCTTATCTCTAATTAGGGATCGAGATAAAGTCCCCCATGCGTGTGAGGCATGGATTTTGATGTCCTTTTCACGGTAAAAGACTAACCGGCAACGTGTGTTAGACATTGACTTATCCCTACTTAGGATTCAGGATAAAATTCCACATGCGTGTAAAGCATGGATTTTGGCATTATTAATAACGACCTGCTACTATATTGAATACGTAGGCTTGGCTATTATTACGGAAATAGGCTACCCGGCAACATGTGTTAGACATTGACTTATCCTTACTTAGGATTCATGATAAAATTCCCCATGCGTGTAAGGCATGGATTTTGGCGTTATTAATAACGACCTGCTACGATATTAAATACGTAGGCTTCGCTATTATTACGGGAATAGGCTACCCGGCAGCATGTGTTAGATGCAGACTTATCTCTAATTAGGGATCGAGATAAAGTCCCCCATGCGTGAAGGCATGGATTTTTGGTGTCATTTCTTCCTGTGTAGCTTGAAACACCGAAAGAATTAACAAGTTCATTGGGGGGTTGACTGTTAGAGGTGTTATGTTAACATAACAGTATTTTATGGACCTATCGCTCTATTGAAGAGAGTCGATAAGTTGATTTGGTCGTCAGAGGTGTGGTGTTAACTTGACGAGTTTGTGGACCTATCGCTCCATTGAAGAGAGTCGATAAGCGGATTTTGTCAGAGGTGTAGTGTTAACGTGACAAGAAAGATATTGCTATGGAAGCAATTTTGAGAACTTATCGCTCTTAACCGGCAACGCGTGTTAGGCGTAGACTTATCTCTAATTAGGGATCGAGATAAAGTCTCTCATGCGTGAAGGCATGGATTTTTGGTGTCGTTTCTTCCTGTGTGGCTTGAAACACCGAAAGAAAGTTGGAAGTGCCAGAGGTATAGTATTAACCTAGCACGAATTTTCACCTAAAGTGAAATTCAAAAATTTTCTTTATTATCACTAGGATAATTCTAGAAAATCTTTAATCCGCTGGGGATTTTATAATGAAAACTTGTTATTCTTGTTGAAAAAGAATTAACAAGTTCATTGGGGGGTTTGACTGTTAGAGGTGTTATGTTAAAGTCGATAAGTTAATTTTTGTCAGAGGTGTAGTGTTAACGTGACAAGAAAGATATTGCTATGGAAGCAATTTTGAGAACTTATCGCTCTATTGGAAAGAGTCGATAAGTTGATTTTGTCAGAGGTGTAGTGTTAACGTGACAAGAAAGATATTGCTATGGAAGCAATTTTGAGAACTTATCGCTCTATTGGAAAGAGTCGATAAGTTGATTTTGTCAGAGGTGTAGTGTTAACGTGACAAGAAAGATATTGCTATGGAAGCAATTTTGAGAACTTATCGCTCTATTGGAAAGATTCGATAAGTTGATTTTTGTCAGAGGTGTAGTGTTAACGTGACAGGATTTGTGTTGCGATTGGAGCAACTTTGGGGACTTATCATCCTATTGACGGATGATTGATAAGTGAATTTGTCAGAGGTGTATTGTTAACGTGACAAATTAGGAGTGATGCAAACTGAATGCATACTCTGTGGGGATTATGATCGTCAGAAGTGTAATGTTAACTCGACGATGTGAAAGATTCGTTACTCTTAATCCAGTGGATTCCAAGTAATCAACCCCCAGTCTTGAACAAGTGCATGGGGAAAAGGAGTAGATATGACACATCGCCTAGTAGGTCACTATCTAACAAGTTAGACTATCAGAGGTAATTGTTAACGTGACAGTTATTGGAGACCCGACATCCTACTAAAGAGGATTAGCTTCAGTGGCTGTAGTATCTTCCCCTTCTGACTGAGGAGATTGGACTTGGTCCGATTGCTCTGGAGAAGGTTGGACTTGGTCCGATTGCTCAGGTTGATCCTGCCTACTTTGTTCTTCAACTTTAATTCTGGCAATAATCTTTTGAGCCTGTTCGCCTTAAGAGATTAGTTATCTCTAAGAACGACATTCTGCAACTCCTATTCGGGCTAGTAGGTCAGTTTGTAAGTAGTGTCGACAGGTTTGTACTAGGGTAGACTGTGTCATACCCGTCGAACATCGCAGAGCCATATTTCGAAACCTTTTGACGAAGGCTTTGACTGATTCCCTCTTCTTCTGCTTAGTAGCGAGAAGGGTATGGATGGAGACTTCTGTATCCTCTTCAAAGAATCTTGACAGGAAGAGTCTCTCTAGATCCGCCCACTTTTGGATACAGCCCGCAGGCAGTTTCCTGAACCATTCAAAGGCAATTCCCTTGGGGGTGCAAATAAACAGTGGAGCCAGTATGGCATCGTTTGATATTACATTTCCAGTCTGTGACTTGAAATGATAGATATGTTGGTTCGGTGATCCTGTGCCGTCAAAAGTTTGTAGCGTCGGAACTTCAAATTTTGGAGGATAAGGGGCTGCATCCCATTCGACAGGATAGGGCCTGATAACTCCCTCATCTTGGAGCTCACTTCTGTTGGTAATGGCGTTGAGGCGGGCCTCCAATTCTTCCATTTTGGCAGACTGAAGATTCTGCTCGTTCTCAGTCTCTCTTCCTTCATCAGAGGAAGATTCCAGGCTGTGGGCTTCTTGGTCAGAAGCCGCATCATCAACCACTTTTCCCTTCCCTTTGCTTGTGTGGGGTCGGGATGAAGACGCTTTTCCTCTCCGGGAAGATTCTTGCCTAAGCGGCGAATCTGTCTCCTGAGATTTGGCCTTGTCTGCGACGATTTGAGTCAACATGGCCATGAGTTCATTGATGGCCTCTTGTTGAGATTTGAGCATGGCCTCATGTTCATCAAGTCTCTTTGAAAGGTCTTCAGAATGTTCTGCCATGTGGGCGAAGCTCTCATGCCCAACGAAAGAGCTTGATGATTGGGACTCCGCAATGGCAGAGTGTTCGTCATCGGAATTAGTTCCTCTGGCTAAACCCCGATAGTTGATAGGAGGAATGGCTCCTGTTCGAGTCCGAGTACGTTGGTAGATTCCTTCAAACTCGTTAGTGATTTCTCTGACGCTTGGAGAACGATCTATCTCTGACTCGTCAGAATTAGGGGTTGATAATCTGCCTCTACCAACCATGTTAGAAGTGACTCCAAGGTATTCATCCTCTAAAGCCGTCTTCCTATGAGGATGTCGTCGATTATTGAGCAAAACGACATTCGTCAGTCGGTTGAACATTGACAGTAATTCCCGCAAGTCAGAGACTTAGGATGAACCTCTCACGGAGCGTGAGGGTAAAGATGGAACCCCCTGTCCGTTAAAGGATGGGACCGGTTCTTGGTAAACATGAATTTTAAATCCATGTTGATCATTTTGAACACGACAAATCACATCGTGTTCCAAAGAAGGAACACGAGGGTCGTGTTTAGCTTGATTAACGCAAGACCAAAGTCTGCGTTTTGCTAGTGAAACGCAGTCCTGCGATCTGCGTTCGGATTCTGAAACGCACTCCTGAGAGTTGCGTTCAGTTTGTGAAACGCACTCCTGAGAGTTGCGTTTTGGTTCTGGGACGCACTCTTGAGAGTTGCGTTCAGGTTCTGGGACGCACTCTTGAGAGTTGCGTTCAGCCAGATCAACGCGGTTTTGAGGTCTGCGTTTTGATGTTGAAACGCACTCCTGAGAGTTGCGTTTGGGTTCTGAAACGCACTCCTGAGAGTTGCGTTCTGCCAAATCAACGCAGTTTTGAGGTCTGCGTTTTGATGTTAGAACGCGCCTCTGAAAGATGTGTTCTATTTGGGAAACGCACACCTGAGGGTTGCATTTAGCTTGGCTTATGCAGAGCTTATGTTGAGGCTCATAAACGCGGAGTTCGCGTTGATTGGAGGATCGGCTTTTTTGGCGTTGTGCCGAAATCGAGTCTTCTCCTTTAGAGAGGGGACTGTATGAACAGTGCAACCCCCATGGGAGATAGTCTTTAGATGAGTTGGCTACAACTGGAGCTTTAGTCTCCTCGGAAACTTTGTGGATCTTGCGCATAGCCTTGGGGCTAAGGGATCCGGAGGAGAGGGCCTCCTCATACTTGGCTTGATCAAACTCGATAATCAGAGTTTCAACGGTCGTTCCAGTGAGATGAACGTCGGATTGCACCACCACTTCTTCGTCAGAGGAGCTAGTCCCCAGCGGAGTCGCCATCTTTTGTTTGTTGGAAATTTACAGTAAAAAGACAATGAAAGAAAAATTGACTTGTATTTCTCTCAAAATCAATTACAATTTGGATTCCGATTACAAAAGAGAGGAGAATGAATTTGATTCTCCCCTTTGTTTAAAATTGGGTTCTTCACGGTGGCGATGGAGTGCCTCCCTCGAATGCTCGCGTCGAGTTTGCTCTCCGTTGACGATCCGAACATCTTGATTCACTGGAACGATGTTTTCTCCTCACGATTTGATGCTGTGGAGAACTTGCGTGGCAAGTTTGAAAATAACTCTTAACGATTTTATAACTCTGAACGAGTTTTAGAAGAACTTGCAGAGCAAGTTTTGAATTCTGATCAAGTTGATAACTCTGACGAGTTTTAGAAGAACTTGCAGAGCAAGTTTTGAACTCTGATCGAGTTGATAACTCTGAACGAGTTTGAACTCTTGAAAAAGAGTTGATTTGAACCGAAAGTCAGTTATAAGCCAAGGCCGAATAATTTCAAAGGCTTCAATAAAAGCCTTCCAAAATGATTCAAGAGCTCCTTCAAATCGCTGATCTCCAAAGCTCTCTGTTGCTGCAGAAAGCTCAAAGATGCCCGATCAAGGATCCCCAAAAAATTCAGCCAAAAAAAAAGCCCCGAACTCAGTTGAGTTTTCCACTATTTATAGGGAATTAAGGGGTGTAACCGCCCCCTTAAATCTCTCCTTAATGAAGGTTTAATGAGGTATAACTCCCCCCATAAATCTCTCCATGATAGGGTAGTGATCCCCTAAAATCTTGGGGAGAAAACGGTTCTGGAACTGTTCAAATCATGCTTGAACGAGTCAAACACTGAAAACAGCGTTCTGGGCCCGAACTGTGCGTTTCTGGACCTGAAACGCAGAGTTGGGGTTGAAAAACGCACAGCTGGGTGGCCTGTAAACGCACAGTTGGGACGTTTCAGGCTGAAAACGCACAGTTGGGACGTTTTAGGCTGAAAACGCACAGTTGGCCTGTTTAAAGGCTGAAAACGCACAGGTCGTGCTGTTTTAGAGACGAACTCTGCGTTTTAGGCCAAAAACGTAGAGTTAGGCCTGTTTAAAGGCTGCAAACGCACAGGTCGTGCTGTTTTAGAGACGAACTCTGCGTTTTAGGCTGAAAACGCAGAGTTAGGCCTGTTTAAAGGCTGGAAACGCAGAGTTAGGCCTGTTTAAAGGTTGAAAACGCACAGTTAAGCCTGTTTTAGAGATTAACTCTGCGTTTTGATGTTGAAAACGCAGAGTTGAGCCTGTTTTAGGCTAAAAACGCACAGTTCGTGCTGTTTTAGAGATTATAAACTCTGCGTTTTGAGGTTATAACGCTGGTTCGACCTGTGTGTTTTGACTCTGTAATGCAGAGGCGAACCTTAGGCGGGCTTGGCGAGCTTCAAGCTAAGTCCAATGTTCTGACGAAGTCTGGTCTTGCAGACGGACTTCAAAACATAATCTGCTACGAAGAACATGTCATAACTTTCAAATCGTAAGTCGGAATTAGACGAATTATATATGAAAATCGGCTATCTCGACGAGACGGGGCCATCCGAACCTAGCCAAAGGCTTCGGTTCGCTTCCTCCGTTTCGCCAAATTCCTTACGGTTTGAGAGATATCTGCATTCTAATATGAAGAGACCGTCAATTTGTAGTCTCTTTTGCCAGAGCTTTGCACAGATCGTCCTCTTGTAATCTTCGTCTTGGCTCCTTGAAAATATGAGAGTCGTCAGATTGTAACTCCCGATGTTGATTGTGAAGGCTGTTGAATTGGGGCCTTCATTAGTTGTTGTAAAGGTCGTCAGATTGTAACCTTCTACGTGAAAGTCCTCAAATTGTAGCCTTCTGGAAGTCGTCAAATTGTAACTTCCATCGTCGGTGTTTGATGGGGGATCAACTATCTATTGTGATTTTTAGACAGCCTACAATAAGTTAAATAAAAAATGAGTTTAGGAAACTTCTCAATAAACAAGAGGGACTGTAGAATGATGATGAGGATGAGATCCTCAATTGCAATTGAATGTCTCTTGTTGTTGTAGAAAACTCCTCTTTTGAAACAAATCATAAACAAGCTTAAAACGCTTGTTAAACTTTTTATGAAACTCAATTTAAACAAACTTCTTAGTTGATTAGAAAGAGGGAAGCAATGGGGTATTTATACCCACTCAAGACATCAGCCAAAACCATATTGAAAAGACCAAAAAACCCCAGAACATAAGATCACAAAATAGCCGTTATAACACAACGATCAGATCGGCGGTCGACCGTGAAATACTGGCGGTCGACCACGAAGAACAAAATCACGTAAATAGTTCTGGAAAGCGAGAGACTCTGGACTTGCTACGGTTGACCGTCATGGTCGACCACAAGTCAATAATAGAGGCCAATTCTGGTCTTTGGACTGCAGGTGGTCGACCGTCACGGTCGACCGCAAACTGACACAATAAAATGACAGGTTTTGAACCTGTTTAGCTAACTTTGAAAATTTGTTTAAAAATATTAAATGGTTTCCAAAAATAGTAGAACTTTGGAGAAAGTTTATAAATGAGAGAATAAACATGTTTGAAAAGGAATTTTTGGAAATGTAATTTTCGTTTGTGAAAACTCACAGTTTTTGAAAAGTGTACATAAAACCTGTTTTTCATGAAAAAAAATTGAACTATGACTTATGAAAGTGTGTTTACATTTCATGAATACTTTGTATATGTATTATGAACTATGAAAAACATATAAGCAAAAAACAGTAACTATTGATACGATGTTTTGACAAAAAACATTTTCGTAGAAAGAAAAAACAAACAAGCTGTGTGTGCATATATGTTGAGCTTTAAACATAATCACACAATATACGTTAACAAACTTATTTTTACACTTAAGGAAAGCACACACATGATCTTGAATCTTTAACTCTTGATGTATATAGCTTTTCACCATGTGTAGAATTCCTGAAAAGAAAAACAAACCACGAATACTAGAAAACAAATTAGTTATAAATTGTTTGCCAAATCATCATCAAAACCAAAGGGCCAACAATCTCCCCCTTTTTGATGATGACAAATAATTTCTTAACTGAGATAGAATTCATATGAATAAACCAAATACAACATGTAAATACAACATGTAGTTTTCTCCCCCTTTGACAACATCAAAATGGGGAAAAGATAAGAGCGAAGTTCCCCTGCATTCATGCACAGACATTAAACAATAAGCATTCATGCTCCCCCTGTCAATATGCATAAAATGCAAGAAGAACATAGGAAAAACATAAACATATGAGATTATAATAGAAGCAATTTCTTGTACAAGAGATATATGCATACAAGCTTGGAAGCCAAACCACACTTTTAACAAAATTAGCATCTTCAGCAGCATATTTTCAAAATACATTGTTCAAAGGATGTAAATACCATTAAAAAGACATAAGCTACCATAACCACAAGAAACATAGTTGTAGTTCCACAATCACAAAAGATCACATAGTTTTCAGACACGAACCATAATAGTTATTACAACTCCAACACAAAAGAGAAACATAACAACTAGTTTAGTTTTTCAAAAACACAAGTGAAGTATAATATCCTTCATCAATCATCACCCTCGTCATCAGATCTAGAGCCATAAGTAGAGTCACCTTCAGCATCCTCTTCAGAGACGGAGTCAGAACTAGGAGTAGGATCCGAAATCCCGAGTGACTGGCGCTAAAGACAGATAAGCATACTAATGTCCTTCTGAATCTCTGAGACCTGAGTCTCAAGGTGATCTAAATAGCCATAGACATCAGAAGGTGAGATAGTAGTAGGACGGGAATGGGGTCTGGAGCTAGAGGGTTGAGAAGATTATGGTTCTGTAGGGACGAAGGATAGGGAATCAGAAATTTGCATGCGCGAAAGAGCGACCCTATCAAAATACTCTTTGCTGGGATCAACTTTGGTTTCATGTGTAAGGTCAACACCGAAGTGTTGAAGGATAAGAGTTATGAAAGAACCAAAGGGAAGGAATTTAGAATGCTTGCTTGCCATGTTTTGAAGAAAAACATTCGCCCAATTCAATTTTATCTTGGCGAATATAGCAAATACAACATTCACCTTATCTAGAGCAAAATGATCAAAGCTACCGGTTTTAGGAATAAGGTTTTGAGCAACAATTTGAGCAATAATTTTGCCAGTGGGATTTTGTGAATTGTTGTTCATGGGGTAAGAGCAGCCGGGCTTAAATAAAAGAGCATTCATGTTCGGATCGTCGTGATCGATAGACATGAGCTCGACATCACATGACGGGATCTTAAGGATGCCCGCAAGTTCGCTAGCAGAAAAGGAAATATCAACATGCTTAACAGAGGTTTTGATAGTCGGGAGACCATCAGTAGAGGTTAAGACAGATAAGTTTGCATAAAACAAGTACATAAGAAAGGGATAATGAGGAACTTTACGTTTCTCATCCAAAAGGTCATGAAGACCAATAACAGATAGCATCTCAAAAATGTTGCAAATGGCTAAATCATCATATTTTATATATCTGCCTGATAAAATTTTCAATTTACAAAGGTCCCTATACTTTTTAACTAGAGACTTATAAAGCAAGAAATCTTCATAGTGAATGGCACTAGAAGAGGAAGCAACATCTGGTTTAGAACGTTTCTTAGGTGGCATGCTTACAATTGTTGAAAGATGAAAATGAATGAAGCCCTAGATGAAAACCCTAGAATATGAAATAGAACCCTAGAATCAAAGATGAAAAGGAAAGAGATGAGGAAAGAGATTACCCAACAGAGATAATGGCTGGGGTTGTTGTAGGAGGAGCACAACCGTTCCAGGAGAGCTGACGGGCGACCGCAGGGTTTTCTTGATCGATGATGAGATTTGGGGAAAAAAGAGAATGACCGGAAGATGAAGAGGGTCGGGTCAGTTAGAGGAACAAACCAATGGCTAGGATAGAGATTTGGGAGAGATGAGAGGTCTAAATGCATTCGGGTGTTAAAACAACAAAATCCAAAACCCATTAAAAAAATGGGAAAATCATGTGCGGTCGACCGTGGGCAGTCGACCGCGACAATTACAGAGCCAAAACTTTGGGGCAGAAACAAAGTCGGTCGACCGTGACGGTCGATCGTGAGAAAATCTAACAGAAAATTTATAAAAATTGCTGAAATTCATGAAATTTGTCATTTGGATCCTTATACAGCTTTGTTTTATAAGAAATTATATATGTATGAAAACTTTTAGCTAGTAATCCATGAAAATACTTTTATTTTAACTTATTAAAAAATCAACATTGAAGCTCAAATCAACTATTCAAAACAAACAAAACAAAAAAATATGAGATTGAGCATATTTTGGTACCCAAGTCTTTTGGTACCAATAAAAGTAGGGACATGACCCCTATCATGTGAATCCAAAGCCCTAGGGTTATGAGCCCATTTGGGAGTATTTTATGCACGGATATGGTCAAAACAAAAATCGTATACATGACCCATACGATTGCAATTTTTGCAATGTAGGATTTTGAATAGTTTGCGTCGACCGAATTGTTGTGCACGTGGTTCATTTGCAAAAGTAGGTTTTTCTTTGTAATTATTTTGCAAACGAGAATTTTTTTTAAATCAAAACAAAACATGGCCAAATGACCAAAACGACCACAGTATTCACATTTGTACACATGAGCATGTTTATGATTTACACTATGTGTGTGTACATGTGTATGAGATGAAGATGAGCATGTTTATGATTTACACTATGTGTGTGTACATGTGTATGAGATGAAGAAGCTTGATGGGATGCACAATTATGTGTGTGTACATGTGTATGAGATGAAGAAGCTTGATGGGATGCACAATCATGAATAGGTTTGTCAAGCTTTTGTGCATTATGACAGAATTTGGCTATATGGCCTTTAAGACCACAAATAGAATATTTGTAAATTTTGTCATACATGTGTGCATAGTGAATAGGTTTCTTAGAAGAATTATCATAGTACTTTACACATAAGTCCATAAGATTTTTGTTGTTAGAAATACAAGTGTTTAGTGTTGAATCTAAGGTTGATATGTGTTTTTTTATTTGATTCAACTTATCATTGTGCATACAAGTATTGCTACTAGAAGTAGGATAACATGATCATTTACCATAGAGTTTAATTTATTTTTGCTAATCTTTACTTCTAACATGGCATCATATTTTTCATGAAGCAACCTAGCATTTTCTAATCTTAAAATTTCATTGCATTCTTTAAGATTTATATTTTCCTTTGCAATGAGATCAAACTTAGTGACTAGAGTTTCATGAGAGGATTTCATATTAACATGCTTACTTTTCAAATCAATATAGCTATTGTATAATTTTTCAAATTCATGCGCAAGCTCATCAAAAGTAATATCATCATCACTATCGAGCTCGCGTACCTCACTAGGGCTATCACCTAGTGGTCGTGTACATGAAGCTACTTTAGAACTTGAAGCAGAATTTTCCAACTCTTGTCGGATAGCCTCCAAGTCCCCTTGATGTGCTTCCAATAATTTCGATAGCGTATAAGCACTATCAAAAGAATTAAGTTTGTTAGTAAATGATGAGTCAAAAGCATTAACTAACAATTCTAACAAAGACTTGTTCATGGAAAATAATCTAAGATCATCTTTACACCACTTGGATTTCTCCAAAGTGGGTATACTATAAACACACTCTATAATTTCCCATAAATCAAAGTGTTTAGATCGAACAAAAAGTTTGAATCGAACACACCATTGAGCATAAGGAAAAATATCCACACGAGGAACAACATTAGTAGCATAAAATAGACTAGATGCACCGTACATATCCATAATGATTATATGTATGCAAGCAAGACGCAATCAAAACTAGATTAGCACAATAAGATAATTTGGATCTTTAACTCAAGGCGATAAGACCGTAAATCAAAGAGCATCAAGCTCTAATACCAATTGTTAGACCCTAGAGGGGGGTGATTAGGGTATTATGCTAATCTAATCCGATTTTATGCCAATTAAAACTTATATTGATTAATTTGTTCTTGCAAAAGATATATGAGATAGATATGAACAAGAATGAGAAATATAAGCACAAATTGAATATACGCCAAGCAAGTACAAACACACGATATGTTCGTGAGGTTCGGTCCCCACGACCTACGTCCCAGCTCCTCACCTCGAGGAGATCTCTACTATCACAATCAGGTTTGGAAGCCGAAACTTCTACACACTCGGTTTACAAGTTCACCGAAAAACTCTAACAATCAATCACTATGCAATCATACTTTACACACTAAATGTAGGTCTTTAGCCCGTGTCCTCCTCCTCAAGTGCCCGGATACAACCTCTACCTAGGTTTGTTAACTGACACAACTCCTCTTGGATTCGACCCCGTCTCACACCACACACTTCTCTCAGTGTACAAGTGTATTACAAGTGATACAATGTAAGTTCAAATACAATGATTTGCTCTCTATAATGAATGAGAACACAATGAAGCTCACTCTCTCTAAATCACACACCACTACCCAATAATATATTGTATGAAAATATTATAAGCTCAACAAAGGTGTGTGTGATAAAAGCGAATAATAAATATGCAACTCAATTAGTATAGCTAAGATATGAATGTGAATAATGAATCAATAAGTTATATAAAAATGAGTTTAGGAAACTTCTCAATAAACAAGAGGGGCTGTAGAATGATGATGAGGATGAGATCCTTAATTGTAATTGAATGTCTCTTGTTGTTGTAGAAAACTCCTCTTTTGAAACAAATCATAAACAAGCTTAAAACACTTGTTAAACTTTTTATGAAACTCAATTTAAACAAACTTCTTAGTTGATTAGAAAGAGGGAAGCAATGGGGTATTTATACCTACTCAAGACATCAGCCAAAACCATATTGAAAAGACCAAAAAAACCCAGAACATAAGATCACAAAATAGTCATTATAACACAATGGTCAGATCGGCGGTCGACCGTGAAATACTAGCGGTCGACCACGAAGAACAAAATCAGGCAAATAGTTATGGAAAGCAGGCGGTCGACCATGGCGGGCGACCCCGAACTGGACTTGCTACGGTTGACCGTCACGGTCGACCACAAGTCAATAATAGAGGCCAATTCTGGTCTTTGGACCGCAGGCGGTCGACCGTCACGGTCGATCGCAAACTGACACAATAAAATGACAGGTTTTGAACCTGTTTAGCTGACTTTAAAATTTTGTTTAAAAATATTAAATGATTTCCAAAAATAGTAAAACTTTGGGGAAAGTTTATAAATGAGAGATTAAACATGTTTGAAAAGGAATTTTTGGAAATACAATTTTTCGTTTGTGAAAACTCACTATTTTTGAAAAGTATACATAAAACCTGTTTTTCATGAAAACAAAAATTTAACTATGACTTATGAAAGTGTGTTTACATTTCATGAATACTTTGTATATGTATTATGAACTATGAAAAACATATAAGCAAAAAATAGCAACTATTGATACGATGTTTTGGCAAAAAACATTTTCGTAGAAAGAAAAACAAACAAACTGTGTGTGCATATATGTTGAGCTTTAAACATAATCACACAATATATGTTAACAAACTTATTTTTACACTTAAGGAAAGCGCACACATGATCTTGAATCTTTAACTCTTGATGTATATAGCTTTTCACCATGTGTAGAATTCCTGAAAAGGAAAACAAACTACGAATACTAAAAAACAAATTAGCTACAAATTGTTTGGAAAATCATCATCAAAACCAAAGGGCCAACAATTTTGACGTTCCTCGGTCACTTGACCCTCGTCAGACTTGTTGACCTTGGACTGGTCAGCTCTCGATCGATAATGAAAACCGTCTAGCGAGACCAAAGCTCGAGCCCTACGGCAAGCTTGGTTTTGGCGCTAATGTTGTCGAGTGCGTCTTGACAGTGGAGCAACAAGAACTTTTGCCTCAGCCGATGCTAGGTGAGGTTCGTTATCAAAAGCCATAGTTTGGCTAGTAGAAGCCGAAGTTCAGCTAGATTGCTTGACAACCCATTTCTTAGCCTGACGACTAGTTGTTGGAGCCTCCTCTTTGAGGCGCATAGACTTTTCTTCAAGGTTAACTCGAGTTGAATCATCATAAACCCCTTGGGCTGAAGTCTCATATGAGACTTGACGGCACTTACTTGCTTTCGTGGGACTAGATGCTCCAGAGGAGATATACTCCTCGTACTTGGTCTGGTCAAACTCGATGACTAGGGTTTTAACTTCAGTTCCTACTATAATCTTATCTGATTGCACCACCACCATCTCGTCAGAAAGAATGGTTTCTCCCACTGTGGTCGCCATCGTCTGTTGGGTCGAAAAAATTGATGTTTGATTGATTTCTTGTTTTAAAAAAAATGGGTTCGATCACTTGGTACAAAACCCTCACAATCACCCACACTGTCTTTCTCGATTACAGATGAAGAGAAGATTAATTTAGCTCCTCCTTGTTTAACGTGGGCTCTTGGTGGCGAAAGGATGCTTCTCTCGATGCTCAAGCTGAGATTGCTTCCCGTTGACGATCAGAATATGATCACAAAAGCTTCTGATGGTCGGTCGATGATCTCTTTTTGCATAGCAACGAAAGATCAAGGCTCCAAGGTCTCTCCCGAATCTAGTCTCTCCGAACTTCCCTTTTCATAGCCGCTCATGGCTATTTATAGGGTTTCAGCACGTAACCAATGTACTAAAATTGTGGGTAGAGGGCACAACTTCCTCCTTCAATTCAGCCCGCGTTAGTTAGTAGGGCGAAACATGCTCCTGAAGCTTAGCCCACATGGTTGACTAAGTCTTTAAACCATTGTAGTTGGATCACCTGCGGACAACGAGCCTCGCTGTATGGTGAAGTTCATCTGATTGAACGAGCATCAATATGCAGCGAAGTTCGTCTTATAGGGCTAACTTTGTAGTATAATGAATTGTCTTCACTGATCTCGTCTGACGAGCTTCGTATTCACCAATGAATTTTGTCTTTGATAACCAAGTTCTAATTGTGTAGCGAGCCTCATTTTCACCAACGATCTTTAAGTCTGATGATATTCAATGATGAACTCCGAATTTCGCATCTTACGACAAACTCCAAACTTCATTTTCAATGACGAGATCCGAACCTCGTATCCAACGACGAGCTTCGAACTTTGTTTCTAATGACGAGCTCCGAACCTCGTATCCCATAACGAACTTCGAACTTCATTTCTAATGACGAGTTTCAAACCTCGTATCCAACGACAAGCTTCGAACCTCATATCTAATAGGGATCCTCGCTGGGCGGCGAGGTTCGTCCCTATGACGACCCTCATCATGTTTTGAAGTTCGATATTTTTTAATGCCTACAAGTGTATGCAGGAAAGACATCTTCCTCAGCCTCATTAGTGTAGTGGGCAGTGGCATCATTAATATGCTCATTCATTTCATCAAGTGTACTAGCACCAATGCGGGGCATTTTCATATCTTTCTGATATAAATTCTGAAAGAGGTACTCAGCCCACTGTCCCTGCTTAACACCGCTCCCCCGTGTCCCAATAATCTGTGCGCATATTTGGAAATGACATATTAATTTCCAATAAGTGGCATAAATTTTAGGAGCAGCCTTTCTCAAAATCCTTAACTCTTCATTCTCTGGGATGAATTCTTCATAGGGTAGCTCTCCAAATGACAGTCTTGAAATCTCAAACATTTCATGGAGAGTAAAACCTAGTTCCCCAATAGGTGTGAAAAGTGCACTGGTGTTCGGATTGTAAAACTCCAACATTACGAAAAGGGCACTGTAGTTTGGAGAAATCCTGTATCAGGTAGCCAATATCATGGTCCTTAGGACAGAAACTTCAAGTCGCCCTTTCAATTCATCCAGGACAAAGTTGATCATCCGGGCCCACCATCAAGTCTTGTTAGAGTGCACCCATGTTGGAGCCCTAAAGTCTTATGCGGAAAACTATCCCTTCGCAGATATGAACTTTCTGACGAATGTATTCGCTAGCTTAGAAGATTCACCAACTGGATGCTCCTTCTTAACTAAACCAGGCTTCAAAGCCATAACTTGTTGATTGAAGCTAGCTGGGCTAATGCCATGATGAGTAAGGTGTCCGATAGCTACTCCACCCTGTTCTCGAACAAGTTCCCAGTCCATGGATCGTGGATAGGAGAACACTGGTAATATGAGATTGGAAACACTCGTTCCATGTTCTGTAGGAAGAGGGGACGACTGTTGACAGTTCGCAGCCATTTATAATTACCGTTAAACATCCGAGCAGTATCCATCTTAACAGAATCTCCAAAGAGGAATGTTGGTTTCTTCAGCACTTTTCGCTTAGCTGTCTCAAGTTTCGCATTCGTAACAAGGGCTCTGAGGGTCTCTGGAAAAGATTGAGCGATGATTTTTGCTTGCTCCTTGTTAGTATCTTGGAATATTGGATATTCTAAGCGAAAGCTGAAGAGTACTTCTTTATCTACACCACATTCCTGACAGAAGTGGTGATGGAAGGAAATGGGCTCACTAGAGTAACGCACTGCACATGAAGAGATAATTGTCAGCGTTTAAACACTATGAAAGTTAAAAAGTCTAAGGATACTTAGTTGAAAATGCAAGGGTCAAACCCGCATTCCAAAATCAGAACGTAGAGGTCGATCCTGTGCTAAAACGCAAGGGTCAGACCCGTATTCCAAATTCAGAACGCAGAAGTCAATCCTGTGTTTCAAGCGCCAAATGGAAAGGTCGGACCTTGCATTTCAAATTCAAAAAACAAGGGTTAACCATGCGTTTTAAATCAGAGAACATAGAGGCTCACCCCTGCATTCCGATGACAAAACGAGAGTTTTCACTCTACGTTGGCAGTTCAAAACTTGTCGAAACAAGTTATTTTGGTCCTACCTTACCACTGATCGGAGGATCCGTTAGCGACGGTGCAGTCTCCTGAGGATTGCTGGTGACCTCAGCCGCTGACGCACCCTGAGCCACTGTAGGTTTCTTGGGTTTCAAGGTGGTTCTCTTCCTGAGAGTCATAAGATTCTCGTCGGAGAAGATGAAGAAAAATTCACCAGAGATCTGAACGAAGATGTTTGTTGGGTTCGTCAGAGAAGATGAATAGGATTCTTGTTGAGTTCGCTGAAGAAGAACATAAAAAAGTCGAATGACTTTTGATTTAACCTTTAGCAGTCTATTTTATAGACAGCTGGAGTTGTCAAATCAGAACGGGATTTTTGGCGAAAATCTCGCCCATCTTGAGTCGGTTAGACTGCTAAAGGCAAGGTTTAACCATACGTTTCAAGTTCCAAATGCAAGGTTTAACCCTGCGTTTTAGTTTTCAAACGTCAGGCCTAACCCTGCGTTTTAGCTTTCAAACGTTAGGTTTGACCCTGCGTTTTAGTTTTCAAACGTCAGGTCCAACCCTGCGTTTCAAGTTCCAAACGCAAGGTTTAACCCTGTGTTTTAGCTTTCAAACGTCAGGCCCAACCCTGCGTTTCAAGTTTCAAACGCAAAGTTTAATCTTGCGTTTCAACTTCTAAACGCAAAGGACCAATTCTGTGTTTTAGCTTTCAAATGTCAGATTTTTCTGTTTAACCCTCCCATCAAGTTACCACTGCCATTAGGGTTATTGTACAGAGAAGCTAGTAATGGCCATCAAGGTGATGAAAGCTGAGAAGAATTTGGCCTACGACAAGAAGCTATGCAGCCTCTTGGATGAGTACAGACAGATCCTAATCGCTGTCGTTGATAACACTGAGTTGGATCCATCTCAGATCTCTTTTTTTCAAATGCTTAACATTTCCACTAAGATTAACAAGGATACTGTTGAAATCATTACCCTTGTTGAACTGATCAAGGAAGGAGACAAAGTAGGTTCCTCTGAGGCTTCCCTCCTGGCCAAACTTGGGATAAAGCCCTTCTCATATGTGTTTGTGGTGCTCTCTGTCTATGACAACAGATCTGTCTTTGGCCCAGAGGTGCTCAACCTCACTGAGGATGACCTCGTTGACAAGCTTGCAATTGGTGTTTCTATGGTTGCTTCGCTACCTCTTGGCTCTATCTTACCCAACTTTTGTAGTTGTGCCTCACGTGTTCATCAATGCCTATAAGAACATCCTTGCTAGTGTTGTTAACACTGAATATACTTTCCCACAAGCTGAAAGGGTGAAAGAGTATCTCAAGGATCCAAGCAAGTTTGATGTTGCTATTGCCCCTGTTGCAGTTGCTGAGAATACTATTGCTCCTGATTCCATGGAAGATTCCAAGCAAGATTTCAAGCAGATTTTCAACATACATACCCTCATGTGGGTCTTGTTCAGCTAAACTTCTACAACTAAGTTCATGATGTTTCCGAAACAGACATAGTGAATAATCTTTCAACAAATCCTAGATCATTTTGGGGATCCAAAGTATTCCAAAAATTCGTTCCAGTCAACCGTAAACTTTTGAAAACTTTGGAGAAGATTCTGTAAGCTGTCTAAAAATTACTGCAGATAGTTGATCCCCATTGTAGGCTGTCTAAAAATCACAACGGATAGCTAATTCTCCATCGAACACTGATGATGGAAGTTACAATCTGACGACTTCCAGAAGGCTACAATTCGAAGATTTTCACATGTCAAAGAGTTAAAGCAAAGATTACAAAACGACAGTCTTTAGCAATACTCTGACAGAAAGGATTACAAATCGACGATCTCTTCAAACCAAGACGTGGAAGTCCTCCCCGCGTACTATCATCAAGACACTACACCGATTCAATCACCTACGCCGCTTCAACAGCTATAAACACGAATGCAGCTTCTTATGTGAGATGATTGATCTTGATGGCTGCGACAACAACATGACTAATATTATATTAGCAACCATTAGAGGTACTGATGAGCAGTGTAATGATATGCGACACACTCAGTGGAGATCATGACCTGCAGTTGATAGAGCGTTATTGAGATGCCTCAATTGTCACAAATGGCCCGAATAGGACCTTCTCGAATGGCCATTGGTTTCATCCATATATAAAGACAGAGAAGCTCAAACACAGCTCCAATCGCTGCCAAGCACAGCACAAACGCAGCTCCAATCGCTGCCAAGTACACCTCTGAACGCAACTTAAATCAGCTCTGAACGCAGCTCAGATCAGCAGCTGAACGCAGCCCAGATCAGCAGCTGAACACAGCTTCAATCGCTGCCAGACGCAACTCCAACTGACTTCGAGCGCAGCTCTATACTGCTGCCAAACGCACCTTCAAAACATCGAAGAACGCAGCTCAATATCGCTGCAGAACGCACCTCCAGATGCTGCGTTCAAACACAGAATTTATGCCAGAACGCATGTCAAAGTTCTGACCTGTTCAAACATGATCAATGCAGTTTCAAAAAAACCGCTCTTGGTTTACGTAGGTTGTTATAACCGATTAATGAGGCAACTAAACCCTGATTTTAGGATCGGATTATGGGGGCAGTTACACCCCGAATCTCCCTATAAATGGCAACAAACTCAACAGAGAGAAGAGAGATCTTTTTGGAGAGGGGAGATCGGATTTTTGATAATTAGATCAAGAGAGATTTCTTTTCATTAATCGGAGGAGGATCTTTCGATCAAATCTTCCAGAATCAGAAAAAGGAGGATTGACTCCTTACACAGTCTGGGAAATCAACAAACGGAGGATCTCTAAACCATCGATATTTGGCTTATTAACCGAATTATTTTCGGTTCCAACAACTCTATCATTAGAGTTTGTTACTTGTTCTGAATCACAAAACTCGACAAGAGTTATCAACCGGCCAAGACAGTTGTTCCAGTGAGTATAGATATTCGGATCGTCAACGAGAAGCAAACTCGACGCAAGCATTCGAGGGAGGCATCTCATCGCTACCGTGAAGAACCCAGAATTAAACAAAGGGGAGAATCCAGATCATTCTCTTCTCTTTTGTAACTAGGAATCCAAATTGTAATCGAGAGTTGAGAGAGTTGTAATCATTCTTTTTCTAAGCAGTTAGAGAGAATAAAATCAAACGCAATTCTTTCCTTATATTCTTTTTATTACAAAATTTCCCACAAACAAAAGATGGCGACTCCGCTGGGGACTAGCTTCTCTGACGAAGAGGTGGTGGCGCAATCCGACGTTCACCTCACTGGAACAACCGTGGAAACCTTGGTCGTGGAATTTGACCAAGCCAAATACGAGGAGGCTCTCTCTTCCGGATCGCTCAGCCCTAAGGCTAGGCGAGATGCTTGTAAGAGCTCTAAAGAAGTCTTAACTGCTGTTGAGACGCCAAAGAAAGTCCTCTCCTTTGGCCAAAGCCTCAAGCTCGCTCTGCAAACCGAAGATCACACGCCTATGTCGACACAGCGTGTACTTGGTTGTAAAAGGCCTATGACAGAGATAGGCACAATCAACGCCGGTGTTGCTGATACTAAGGCTTTGAAACAAGCCAAGAAAAACGCTGCTCGACGACGAAGAAGGTCCATCCGACGAGCACACCTCCGAGAAAATCAATCCCGAGTCCAACGCAAGGATTGCGTCTCCGAAGATCTGCACAAGCATTGCGTCCATACTCCAGAACGCACACTTCGAGGTAATGAATCCAATTACAAACCTCGGGTGATTCAACTTAAACGCGACCCTCAGTGGTGCGTTGTCCAATCAAAACACAGCCCTGTCAAGGGAAAACAAGCACCTCAAGAGTGCGTCCAAACAAAACAAGACCCTAAAGGGTCTGTTCCTTCAACTAAACGCAGGCCAAGGCCTAGTGTTTATAAATCAAAACGCGACCCTCACGCTTCGACGCCCGAATGCAATAGGGTCCGTCAGGTTCAACAAGAACCAATTTCACCCACTCAAGAACAGGGAGTTTCATCCCCGATGAAGAACTGTCCTCGGGTCTCAGATTTGCGAGAGTTGCTTTCCAGAGAAAAGCCAACGCAACGAGCAGCCCATCCATGTCATTGCGAACGGCTTATTTCAACAGTCCTTTCCGAATGTCACTGTTGTATTCCTGAACCTCGCAGATCTGTATTCGACAGATTGACTGACGTCGCAAGACCTACCAAACGACGACGTCAAAAGAAGAAAGTTTCTGAAGCTGAATACCCTCAGGTTACCATCAACATGACCAGTAGAGGAAAAGCCCCGTGTCCCAGTTCCGATGAATCAGAAAGAAGCCATTCCCCGACCGTTCGAGAAATTTGCGACGAGTTCGAAGGGGTATATCGACATACCCGGTCACGGACTGGAGCTATCCGCCCGGTTAATTACCAAAGGTTAGCCCAAGGGATTACGACAAGTGATGAACATTCGGCAATAGCTGAATCTCAATCTTCAAGCTCTGTTGGAGCACAAAAAGTTTCTGTTTACATGACGACGAATCCCGAGGACATAGCTAAAAGAGTGGATGAACATCATACCATGCTCCAGGCACAACAGGAGACACTTCTCCAATTGAAGGATATGTTCGTCCAATTTCTCGCTGAAAAAGGGCAAAAACCCGAGTCTTCCCGGAGGACTACGTCAAAAGGAAAGCAGAAGGTGCACGAACACTCAGATCGTGAGACTCACAACTTAGATTCTTCTTCTGACAATGAGAAGGAGATGGAAAAAGAACTGTATCCTCAGTCAACCAAAGTAGACGAGCTAGAAGCCCGCCTTAACGCAATGGCCAACAGGAGCGAGCTTCGCGAGGAAGGAGTGATACGACCCTACCCTGCAGAATGGGATACGGCTCCCTACCCACCAAAGTTTAAGGCTCCAACGCTACAACCTTTCGACGGTACAGGGTCACCAAATCAGCATATCTACTACTTCAAGTCTCAAACAGGAGATGTGGTAGCCAATGATGCCATTCTGACGCGCTTGTTCATCGGCACTCTTAAAGGGGTGGCCTTTGAATGGTTTATGAAACTGCCTGCTGGATCTATCCAGAAGTGGGTAGATTTGGAAAGGCTTTTCTTGGCCAGATTCTTCGAAGATGACACAGAGGTTTCGGTTCCTACTCTTCTCGCCACAAAGCAAAAGAAGGGAGAATCTATTAAAGCCTATGTGGAAAGGTTCCGTAGCATGGCATTGCGATGCCCATCAGGTATGACCCAATCAACTCTAGTTGAAACTTGCAGGCACAACCTGCAGACTCAGCTCCTCGCCCAGATGGGAGTAGCAGAATGTCGCTCTTGGAGACAACTAGTTTCACAAGGGGAGCAAGCTGAAGAGATTGTCGCTCAGATAAAAGCTGAAGAAGAGCCACAACCCAAACCGCAGCAACAACGCAATCAGAACAATGCCCAGCGGTCTAAGGGAAAAGAGACTTTAGCAGCTGACTACACGCAAGTCCCACCGCCTACTAAGCAAGGCAAGACGCCCAATCAGCAAAGAGCACCCAAGCAGTATTCGTTCAAAGAAGAGCATGTGGACACTCTGTTCCAACTACTTCGGAAGAACAATAAATTGCAGCTCCCCGAAATCAGAAAGCCAGATGAAGCAGGGAAGATAGATGACCCCAATTACTGTCGCTATCACAGGTTCTTGGGACATCCTACCAGAAAATGCTATGTGTTCAAGGACATCTTGCAAAATTTGGTGAATGCTAATGTACTTACTCTGAAGCCGGAGCAGAAGACTGTATCTACTAACTTGATTGCGGTCCAATTCGGTGATTTTCCTCCTGTAGCTGCTGCAGACGGTGTCATCCCAGTCCGTAAAGGGGAGATGCACCTGAAAAACACCGACTTACACAATCAGAAGGACAGGGGGTTGGTACCCCTCACAATTTCCAAAGGAGAAATCATGTGGGTCCACCCTGATCTAGTGGAGGACCAACAGTGGACGAATACCTGGTCCAAGAAGAAAGGAGGCAAGGCTAAGTCTTCTAACATGATTAGCCCCTCCGTTACTGAGAATGATGACCACCTCAAAACCCTTACAGATTCAGAAGAGGAGAGGATTGCCCTGGCAGCATATCCGGGAGATCACCCTGGCACTCGGTCTGGAAAGACTTACTTGAAAGACTACGGCCAGAATGCTCAAGAAGTCGAGGAACAGCCCCAAGACGCTGGAGGTTCTGTCCCGAAGAAGCCAGCGGATAAGGGGAAACAAAAAGAACTCCGGTTCAACAGGAATCTCCACCAGGAACACGGGGAGTCGAGCAATCCATTCCAATTCAATGTCATGGCGCAACTGGCCAACATACCGGCCAGGATTACTCTATACGAGCTCCTGAGGTTGTCCAAAACCACCAAGGAAGCTCTCATTGAGGCATTGAAGAATACAGAGAGCTTCATCACCCAAGTCATTCCAGTTCCTGAAGCTTCTGATGATCAAACTTGTCTGCAATGCCTGCAAGCGGCGAGAAGTCTACCCTGCATATCATTCACACAAGAAGACATGCAGGTCAAACACGAACATGACCGACCACTGTACTACACAGGGTATATCGGATCTTCTGAAATCAGTCGTGTCCAGGTTGACCCGGGCTCCGCACTCAGCATTATGCCTTACAGGGTCATGCAGGTTTTAGGGATTCCTATGCATCGGTTGCACACTACCCAGACCACTATCTTTGGTTTCAACGCCAACAGTACTCGACCCCTAGGGAAGATCAAACTCAGGTGCCAGATCGGAGATCTTAAGTCTGAAGTAGCATGCTACATCATAGATGCGGACACGTCCTACAATCTTTTGCTAGGACGACCATGGATACATGCAAACCGCATTGTCCCGTCTACCCTACATCAGGTCATGAAATATGCTAATGATGAGGGAGAAGTTCGAACCCTGATTGCGGAAAAATATCCTTTCCGAGGGGTAGAAAACTTTCACACCGACTCTGTTTTCTACTTGGAATCTCAGGAGAAAGAAGATGTTGACAGTGGCAATGAAGCTGATGTCGAGCCAGATCCGCAAGGGAATTGTCCATGGGAGTTAAACTTTGATGTAATTGGTTCAGTCGAGAACAATAATAATGTACCGAGTGAGGGCGAATGGTGCATTAATGAAGATTTTATTTTGGCGTACTTGTCTGATGAATCCTTTAAAGTTGGACAAATAGTAAATGATCGTGATGCAGGTACCCACTCATGGCACGCATTGTGCACAGAGGCATGTCTAACAATGCCAATCAAGTCATCTTTCGCTTCCAATGAAGAAGTGGAAGACGCACAAAAGGCTTTCTACAAAGTCCCGTCCAAAAGGAAAGGGCAGAAGCCGATCCAGTTCGGCAGAGTCAAACCCGAACAACTTAAGCGAGGAAGTTCAGAGGAAGACGATGGAGTTCCTCAGTTTCATTATCACGAACCCAATTCCATCCAATTGATGAAACGAATGGGGTATAATTTTAATGAAAAACAGGGTCTGAATTTCGGGAAAGGTAGACGAACCCCAGTCCGAATGTCTCTAGCCCCTGAAGGAAAACCTCAAGATTATTACCACAAAACCAGAAGTGGTTTAGGTTATGTCACAACTCCCTCCGCCTCAGAAGATGAAATCAGTAATTATCTGGGCCAAGATCATTCATCCAGAATATCTTCCTGTGAATCTGACGTCAGTGTTGGACCCTTCTTTAAGAGTCTGACTGTAAACATGACTTCAACCAGTCATCCGGATGAAGACGCAGGGGGTGATGAAGAATTAATCGAATTCACCGACGATCCTTGGATCAAACGCCTCAACATCTTATGGGACATGTGTTTTGAACAACGCGAACCACCCACTGAAGATAAAGTGATCCAGATCAACATAGGAGACGAATCCAACCCCAAACCTATCTTTATCGCGGAAGACTTATCATCATCCGAAAAAGAGAATCTTATATCTCTCATCCGAGAGTATATAGATGTCTTCGCCTGGAATTATGAGGATATGCCCGGCCTTGACCCAAAGGTCGCTATGCATCGTCTCAACATCGATCCGGATGTAAAACCCGTTAAACAACAACAACGCAGGTTTCGTCCAGAGATCATGGAATCAATCGAGTCAGAAGTTAAAAAGCTTATAGACTCAGGTTTTGTCAGGGAAGAACAACACCCAGACTGGGTAGCCAACATTGTTCCAGTTCCCAAGAAAAACGGTAAGGTCCGGATATGCATTGATTTCCGCGATCTTAACGCAGCTTGTCCAAAAGACGAGTTTCCTCTTCCTATTACTGATGTCATGATCGACAACACTTGCGGATACGAAAGGATGTCTTTTATGGACGGATTCTCTGGGTATAATCAAATCAAGATGCACCCAGATGACGAAAAGCATACTGCCTTTAGAACACCGCTGGGGGTGTATTGCTACACAGTGATGCCCTTCGGCCTGAAAAATGCAGGTGCAACTTATCAACGTGCAATGAACACGATCTTTCACGAACATCTACGAAAGAAGATCGAGTGCTACGTTGATGACATAGCAGTAAAGAGTCAATGTAAAGACGATCATCTTGCAGATCTGAAGACAATGTTCGAAATCATGCGAGCACATCAGCTGAAGATGAACCCGACAAAATCGTTCCTCGGAGTTTCAAGTGGAAAATTCCTGGGATTTATCGTTACTTCCAAGGGAATTTCTCTTGATCCAGAGAAAGTGCGTGCCATCCAAGACATGCCACCTCCAAAGAATCTCAAAGAGCTCAGAGGTTTGCAAGGCAGACTGGCCTACATTCGAAGGTTCATATCAAATCTTTCAGGGCGTTGCCAACCTTTCTCTAAACTCATGAAGAAAGGAATATCCTTTGTTTGGGATGGAGAATGTCAAAAAGCATTCGAGGAGATTAAGAGATATCTCACTCAACCGCCTGTTCTCGTGGCTCCAATATCAGGGAAACCATTCCTGTTGTATGTAAGAGCCATGGAACACTCTCTTGGTGCTTTGTTAGCACAGAATAACGATCAAGGGCAGGAGCAGGCCATCTACTATTTAAGCAGGACTATGATGGGAGCCGAACACCGGTACAATCCAGTCGAAAAAGAATGTCTCGCCTTGGTATTCGCAGTTCAGAAGATGCGACATTACCTAGTTGGACAGACAATTCATGTCATTTCTAAGGTGAATCCCTTAAGAGTTCTGATGACCAAACCATCATCTCTAAATTGCCGGCTTGCAAAATGGGCCATCCTCCTGTCACAATATGATATGCAATTCATGCCGCAAAAGGCAGTCAAGGGTCAAGCATTGGCAGACTTCTTAGCCGATCATCCAGTGACGGGAACATCAAAGTTGTATGAAGAATTGCCAGATGAAGTTGCTGAAACTTGCGTTACTCAAGAAACCACGCAGGTGTGGAAGTTGTTCTTCGACGGGGCATCCAGAGCGAATCCTCATGGAGCAATTACTGCAGGAGTGGGGGTAGTGCTCGTCTCCCCGAATGGTCACATAATACCAAGAGGATTTTCCCTAATCAAACCCTGCACCAACAATGTAGCCGAATATAATGCCCTATTATTAGGAATGCAATTTGCTGAGGGACTTAATGTTCAGCGCCTTGAAGCTTACGGTGACTCCCAGCTCATCGTCAATCAAATCCGGGGGGAATATGAAGTACGCCATGAAGACTTGATCCCGTACTACTTCGCAGTGCTAGAGCAAGCTAAGAAGTTCGAGGGCTTCTTTATTGAGTACATCCCGCGAGCTCAGAATGCTTATGCAGATGCATTAGCCTCTTTAGCAACCTCATTAGCATTACCCCCAGGGGCTGAGACTACTATCTCAGTTGCAGGACGCGAATTATGCTGTTTCAGGATTCCTACAGAGGAAAGCTCAGAGGAGACATCAATAAGAGAAGTCTGTACAACCTCGATGGAATTAGAAGCTAGAGATTGGCGATTCCCGTACATCGATTATGCTATATACGGAATTTTGCCCGATGACCACAAGGAAGCGGCCACTATCAAACGGAAGGCCCTCCAATTCTATTACGATGCAGTTTCTCAAACCCTGTATCGTAGATCACATGATGGAATTTTGCTTCGATGTCTCTCCCGGAAGGAGGCAAAAGAAGCTCTTAAGGAAGCTCATGACGGAATGTGCGGAGCTCATCAGCCTGGAGCTAAGTTAGGCGATCGTCTTCGACGAATTGGTTATTATTGGCCGAAGATGTTCGCAGACGCGGTGGACTACGCCAGACATTGCCACGAATGTCAAATTCATGGCGATTTTATCCATCAAGCGCCAAGTAATTTGCATCCTACATCTGCAACTTGGCCATTTGAAATGTGGGGCATGGATATCGTGGGACCAATTTCTCCTCCGACTTCCAAAGGACACCGGTTCATTCTGGCCGTGACCGACTATTTCTCCAAATGGGCGGAGGCAATCCCGCTAAAAGAAGTCAAGACAAAGAACGTGATCAAGTTCATTAAACATCATGTCGTATATCGCTTTGGAGTCCCGAGACGAATAGTTCACGACAACGGGACACAATTCGTTAGCTTTGGATTTCAGAGATTCTGTGATAAATTTCGCATCCAAAGTGTCGCATCCACGGCATACTATCCGCCGGCAAACGGCCTTGCAGAGGCTTTTAACAAAACTATCGTGAAGCTCCTCAAAAAGTTCGTGTCCAAGAGCCGACGCGATTGGGACGAAAGACTCGGTGAATGTTTGTGGGCCTACCGTACAACAGTAAGGACCCCTACAAGAGCTACGCCGTTTTCTTTGGTATACGGCTGTGAGGCCGTACTGCCATTAGAAATCCAAATTCCTTCATTAAGAGTCGCTATCGCAACCGGATTGACAGATGAAGAGAAACACGAGCGACGTCTGCAAGAGCTTGAAGCCTTAGACGACAAACGACTTCAGGCTCAACAACAGATCGAACTATATCAAGCCCGTATTTCTAAAGCCTACAACAAAAAGGTTAAGGAACGGATTTTCAAGAAAGGCGATTTAGTTCTGGCTAATCGACGACCCATGGTAATGACCCACAAAACCAAGGGGAAGTTCAATCCCAAATGGGAAGGACCCTTTGTTGTTGAGACAGTCTATTCCAACGGAGCTTATCGTCTCATCAACAAGAAAGGCGACAGACTTATGATGCCGATTAATGGAAAATTTCTCAAGCAATATTACCCGTAAGCTACAAGTTTCTTGAGCTTAGCTGGGGGTTGCTCATCAAATGTTTGTCTGAACAAATAAGTTCTTCTACTTTGTATGTCGTCAAGTTAACACTACACCTCTGACGATTTAAAGTTCATTTTAATAAAAGAATTTTTCAAAGTCTTTCAGATAGCTATCAGCATAATCTGTTTCGAGAAAAGATCTCAATTTTGATTACATTCAGCTCTCCTGAACGCAAGTCCTATGGCTACACTCAAAACATGTCTACAGCTGCGTTTCAAGACCTACAGCTGCAGAACCTGATGCTGCGTTTACACCAACGAACGCACAGCGTAGTCATTTCAACTTCCAGAAATTACCCCAAACAACAACAAAGGGGATCCGTGACAAGTCGGAGTGCGTCAGACTTGTCTGAACACAGCTCAAATCTCAGAGCTGCGTTCAGACCTGTATGAACCATGCGTCCTTGATAAAGCCTGCGTTCAGTCCACCTGAACGCAAGTCCTCCGGTTGCGTTCAAAACATGGCTACAGCTGCGTTTCAAGCCCTACAGCTACAGAATCTGACACTGCGTTCACACCAATGAACGTGCAACATGATCGTTTCAACCTCCAGGAGGTATTCTACAAACTAGAAGAAATCAGGTTTTTCTAAAAGACCAGACTTATGACCATCATCCAAGTCTTGAAGTCGAGGTCAAACAAAGCTAGATGTCCTCAATGAGCCTGCGTTCAGATCATATGAACATAAAGGAATAACTTGCAGAAGTTCCAACATCACAACAAGACTGCAACATTCCAGACAAACACAGAAATATGCAAGGAAAATAGCGGCAACATATTTCATGCAGATGATAAGTGTTTGAAGAAAACAACATAGAGTTATTACAAAATCAAAACAAGAGTTGCTGGGATTTAAAGTAAAGAAAAACTCATAAGATAAGCTTCTGTATTAGATATGGATTTTTCATGCTTCGCCAGCACTCCTTCCCTAATTCTCTTGTGAAGCTCAGCATCAGGAACTGCAGCAGCAGCAGAGGCCTCTTGCTTTAGCACTTCGACAGCCTCCTTCTCAGCTTGAACTTCTGATGCGAGAGTAGCATCCTCAAGGTTGAACTCTCCCTGAGTTATCTCCCCTGCATTCAGTCTGGCCTTGGCTTGATGACGTCGCTTCTGCAAGCTCCAGATACGAGCCTTCTTCTCTGAAATATCTGAGGCTCGAACCTTAGCAGCAATTGCCTCCTTCAGCATAGCGTCGCCGATGGCCCATTGGATTTTAGACTCCAAGTCTGTGTACTGCAACTCCTCTAGATAACGAGCGGCCCCCGAGTATCGATATATCGTCTCGTCAAAGCGCTTAGCATAGAAGGGACTGACTTCCGCAAGAGCTTTCAACCCTTCCACAATAGGCGCTCGAAACTCAGAGAAAGAGCCCCACCCGTGCATTACAATGCAGAAAGCTTGCCTCACCAAGTTTTCTAAACGTCTGGAAAGAAAAAGAACAGAATGGGGAAACAGACGAACCTTCTCATCACACACCCGCTCGAAGTCCTCGTGCGGGAAGATCACAGAGATGGGTGGAATAAGAGGATCCTCTGCTCCTTCATCATCAGATATGACAAGAGGTTCGGCAACAGAAGCCCCACCTGGCGTACAAGCTAAAGCAAAGTTAGCAAAATAGATGGAGACAAACGCAGCAAGTCTAAACATGCGTTAGGTTCACCCTGAACGCAAGAAAGTTAAACTTGCGTTCAATAGCCATGAACGCAGGACTTCTGCTTGTGTTCCAGATTGGAAGATTAATCTCTTCATCTTATCAGTAAACACGGAAACCTGCATCCGCATGCAAGACCCAAAGAACACATGAATGATTGTTCGTACTTAAAACAAACAAATCTTATCAACAAACACAGAAATTTCTCCGTGTGTTCAACATCAAGGGTTTGATTCTTCACCATTACAGTGGACACAAGAAGTTCTTTCAGTCAAGAAGATGAACAGTTCTCATCAAGAGAAATGCGAACTCTATGCACATTCAAGATTGAAACGACGAATTCTATTCGTCATCATCAACCAGAACTCATCTAGAGAGTTTCAAGAAAACCCATTGATGAAGAATGCCTGGAACGAAGAAGGCAGCGGGACTTACCTCGATGACCAGGCGCGGGAGGCGTCGACGTCGGCCAGGAAAAGGACCCGAAAATCTTCCTTGACGGCGGGATAGGGTGCACCGTCTCGTCGTCATCGCTCGAGCGAGATCTCTTGGGGGCCATCACTGGAAGATGAAACGAAACTGCTGAACAGTTTTTAGAAATAACGAGAAGAAACTCGTTTGGGAGTTCAAGAAAGAAGCTTAAACGTTAAAGCCTCTTGACATGACTAATCAGCCCTATTTATAATGAAAGGGCAGAGTTCCAAGACTCCCGCCCCAATAGGGACTCTTCGTCATCATTATAGCCGCTTGGGCTTCTGATAAGACGCAGGACAAGACCCTGCGTCCAAAAGGCAAGCGAACCAGACCCAAACGCAGCAGTTTGGAGATGCGTTCTTTCAAAAATACGCAGCTCAATTCAAGAGTATGAACGCAGGGGGTACCCCTGTTCCCAGAATCAGATATTTCGGAAAATATGTGGCTTGAGTTTTAAAACTTTGGCGCAGTTTAAAACAAAATATCTGACAAAGTCTTCTCAGAATTTAAACCCTACTTTCCTCAAAGTTGCCCTGAACGCAACACTTCTACCTTATCGACTCTCGTCAATAGAGCGATAAGTCCTCAAAGTTGCCCTGAACGCAACACTTCTACCTTATCGACTCTCGTCAATAGAGCGATAAGTCCTCAAAGTTGCCCTGAACGCAACACTTCTACCTTATCGACTCTCGTCAATAGAGCGATAAGTCCTCAAAGTTGCCCTGAACGCAACACTTCTACCTTATCGACTCTCGTCAATAGAGCGATAAGTCCTCAAAGTTGCCCTGAACGCAACACTTCTACCTTATCGACTCTCGTCAATAGAGCGATAAGTCCTCAAAGTTGCCCTGAACGCAACACTTCTACCTTATCGACTCTCGTCAATAGAGCGATAAGTCCTCAAAGTTGCCCTGAACGCAACACTTCTACCTTATCGACTCTCGTCAATAGAGCGATAAGTCCTCAAAGTTGCCCTGAACGCAACACTTCTACCTTATCGACTCTCGTCAATAGAGCGATAAGTCCTCAAAGTTGCCCTGAACGCAACACTTCTACCTTATCGACTCTCGTCAATAGAGCGATAAGTCCTCAAAGTTGCCCTGAACGCAACACTTCTACCTTATCGACTCTCGTCAATAGAGCGATAAGTCCTCAAAGTTGCCCTGAACGCAACACTTCTACCTTATCGACTCTCGTCAATAGAGCGATAAGTCCTCAAAGTTGCCCTGAACGCAACACTTCTACCTTATCGACTCTCGTCAATAGAGCGATAAGTCCTCAAAGTTGCCCTGAACGCAACACTTCTACCTTATCGACTCTCGTCAATAGAGCGATAAGTCCTCAAAGTTGCCCTGAACGCAACACTTCTACCTTATCGACTCTCGTCAATAGAGCGATAAGTCCTCAAAGTTGCCCTGAACGCAACACTTCTACCTTATCGACTCTCGTCAATAGAGCGATAAGTCCTCAAAGTTGCCCTGAACGCAACACTTCTACCTTATCGACTCTCGTCAATAGAGCGATAAGTCCTCAAAGTTGCCCTGAACGCAACACTTCTACCTTATCGACTCTCGTCAATAGAGCGATAAGTCCTCAAAGTTGCCCTGAACGCAACACTTCTACCTTATCGACTCTCGTCAATAGAGCGATAAGTCCTCAAAGTTGCCCTGAACGCAACACTTCTACCTTATCGACTCTCGTCAATAGAGCGATAAGTCCTCAAAGTTGCCCTGAACGCAACACTTCTACCTTATCGACTCTCGTCAATAGAGCGATAAGTCCTCAAAGTTGCCCTGAACGCAACACTTCTACCTTATCGACTCTCGTCAATAGAGCGATAAGTCCTCAAAGTTGCCCTGAACGCAACACTTCTACCTTATCGACTCTCGTCAATAGAGCGATAAGTCCTCAAAGTTGCCCTGAACGCAACACTTCTACCTTATCGACTCTCGTCAATAGAGCGATAAGTCCTCAAAGTTGCCCTGAACGCAACACTTCTACCTTATCGACTCTCGTCAATAGAGCGATAAGTCCTCAAAGTTGCCCTGAACGCAACACTTCTACCTTATCGACTCTCGTCAATAGAGCGATAAGTCCTCAAAGTTGCCCTGAACGCAACACTTCTACCTTATCGACTCTCGTCAATAGAGCGATAAGTCCTCAAAGTTGCCCTGAACGCAACACTTCTACCTTATCGACTCTCGTCAATAGAGCGATAAGTCCTCAAAGTTGCCCTGAACGCAACACTTCTACCTTATCGACTCTCGTCAATAGAGCGATAAGTCCTCAAAGTTGCCCTGAACGCAACACTTCTACCTTATCGACTCTCGTCAATAGAGCGATAAGTCCTCAAAGTTGCCCTGAACGCAACACTTCTACCTTATCGACTCTCGTCAATAGAGCGATAAGTCCTCAAAGTTGCCCTGAACGCAACACTTCTACCTTATCGACTCTCGTCAATAGAGCGATAAGTCCTCAAAGTTGCCCTGAACGCAACACTTCTACCTTATCGACTCTCGTCAATAGAGCGATAAGTCCTCAAAGTTGCCCTGAACGCAACACTTCTACCTTATCGACTCTCGTCAATAGAGCGATAAGTCCTCAAAGTTGCCCTGAACGCAACACTTCTACCTTATCGACTCTCGTCAATAGAGCGATAAGTCCTCAAAGTTGCCCTGAACGCAACACTTCTACCTTATCGACTCTCGTCAATAGAGCGATAAGTCCTCAAAGTTGCCCTGAACGCAACACTTCTACCTTATCGACTCTCGTCAATAGAGCGATAAGTCCTCAAAGTTGCCCTGAACGCAACACTTCTACCTTATCGACTCTCGTCAATAGAGCGATAAGTCCTCAAAGTTGCCCTGAACGCAACACTTCTACCTTATCGACTCTCGTCAATAGAGCGATAAGTCCTCAAAGTTGCCCTGAACGCAACACTTCTACCTTATCGACTCTCGTCAATAGAGCGATAAGTCCTCAAAGTTGCCCTGAACGCAACACTTCTACCTTATCGACTCTCGTCAATAGAGCGATAAGTCCTCAAAGTTGCCCTGAACGCAACACTTCTACCTTATCGACTCTCGTCAATAGAGCGATAAGTCCTCAAAGTTGCCCTGAACGCAACACTTCTACCTTATCGACTCTCGTCAATAGAGCGATAAGTCCTCAAAGTTGCCCTGAACGCAACACTTCTACCTTATCGACTCTCGTCAATAGAGCGATAAGTCCTCAAAGTTGCCCTGAACGCAACACTTCTACCTTATCGACTCTCGTCAATAGAGCGATAAGTCCTCAAAGTTGCCCTGAACGCAACACTTCTACCTTATCGACTCTCGTCAATAGAGCGATAAGTCCTCAAAGTTGCCCTGAACGCAACACTTCTACCTTATCGACTCTCGTCAATAGAGCGATAAGTCCTCAAAGTTGCCCTGAACGCAACACTTCTACCTTATCGACTCTCGTCAATAGAGCGATAAGTCCTCAAAGTTGCCCTGAACGCAACACTTCTACCTTATCGACTCTCGTCAATAGAGCGATAAGTCCTCAAAGTTGCCCTGAACGCAACACTTCTACCTTATCGACTCTCGTCAATAGAGCGATAAGTCCTCAAAGTTGCCCTGAACGCAACACTTCTACCTTATCGACTCTCGTCAATAGAGCGATAAGTCCTCAAAGTTGCCCTGAACGCAACACTTCTACCTTATCGACTCTCGTCAATAGAGCGATAAGTCCTCAAAGTTGCCCTGAACGCAACACTTCTACCTTATCGACTCTCGTCAATAGAGCGATAAGTCCTCAAAGTTGCCCTGAACGCAACACTTCTACCTTATCGACTCTCGTCAATAGAGCGATAAGTCCTCAAAGTTGCCCTGAACGCAACACTTCTACCTTATCGACTCTCGTCAATAGAGCGATAAGTCCTCAAAGTTGCCCTGAACGCAACACTTCTACCTTATCGACTCTCGTCAATAGAGCGATAAGTCCTCAAAGTTGCCCTGAACGCAACACTTCTACCTTATCGACTCTCGTCAATAGAGCGATAAGTCCTCAAAGTTGCCCTGAACGCAACACTTCTACCTTATCGACTCTCGTCAATAGAGCGATAAGTCCTCAAAGTTGCCCTGAACGCAACACTTCTACCTTATCGACTCTCGTCAATAGAGCGATAAGTCCTCAAAGTTGCCCTGAACGCAACACTTCTACCTTATCGACTCTCGTCAATAGAGCGATAAGTCCTCAAAGTTGCCCTGAACGCAACACTTCTACCTTATCGACTCTCGTCAATAGAGCGATAAGTCCTCAAAGTTGCCCTGAACGCAACACTTCTACCTTATCGACTCTCGTCAATAGAGCGATAAGTCCTCAAAGTTGCCCTGAACGCAACACTTCTACCTTATCGACTCTCGTCAATAGAGCGATAAGTCCTCAAAGTTGCCCTGAACGCAACACTTCTACCTTATCGACTCTCGTCAATAGAGCGATAAGTCCTCAAAGTTGCCCTGAACGCAACACTTCTACCTTATCGACTCTCGTCAATAGAGCGATAAGTCCTCAAAGTTGCCCTGAACGCAACACTTCTACCTTATCGACTCTCGTCAATAGAGCGATAAGTCCTCAAAGTTGCCCTGAACGCAACACTTCTACCTTATCGACTCTCGTCAATAGAGCGATAAGTCCTCAAAGTTGCCCTGAACGCAACACTTCTACCTTATCGACTCTCGTCAATAGAGCGATAAGTCCTCAAAGTTGCCCTGAACGCAACACTTCTACCTTATCGACTCTCGTCAATAGAGCGATAAGTCCTCAAAGTTGCCCTGAACGCAACACTTCTACCTTATCGACTCTCGTCAATAGAGCGATAAGTCCTCAAAGTTGCCCTGAACGCAACACTTCTACCTTATCGACTCTCGTCAATAGAGCGATAAGTCCTCAAAGTTGCCCTGAACGCAACACTTCTACCTTATCGACTCTCGTCAATAGAGCGATAAGTCCTCAAAGTTGCCCTGAACGCAACACTTCTACCTTATCGACTCTCGTCAATAGAGCGATAAGTCCTCAAAGTTGCCCTGAACGCAACACTTCTACCTTATCGACTCTCGTCAATAGAGCGATAAGTCCTCAAAGTTGCCCTGAACGCAACACTTCTACCTTATCGACTCTCGTCAATAGAGCGATAAGTCCTCAAAGTTGCCCTGAACGCAACACTTCTACCTTATCGACTCTCGTCAATAGAGCGATAAGTCCTCAAAGTTGCCCTGAACGCAACACTTCTACCTTATCGACTCTCGTCAATAGAGCGATAAGTCCTCAAAGTTGCCCTGAACGCAACACTTCTACCTTATCGACTCTCGTCAATAGAGCGATAAGTCCTCAAAGTTGCCCTGAACGCAACACTTCTACCTTATCGACTCTCGTCAATAGAGCGATAAGTCCTCAAAGTTGCCCTGAACGCAACACTTCTACCTTATCGACTCTCGTCAATAGAGCGATAAGTCCTCAAAGTTGCCCTGAACGCAACACTTCTACCTTATCGACTCTCGTCAATAGAGCGATAAGTCCTCAAAGTTGCCCTGAACGCAACACTTCTACCTTATCGACTCTCGTCAATAGAGCGATAAGTCCTCAAAGTTGCCCTGAACGCAACACTTCTACCTTATCGACTCTCGTCAATAGAGCGATAAGTCCTCAAAGTTGCCCTGAACGCAACACTTCTACCTTATCGACTCTCGTCAATAGAGCGATAAGTCCTCAAAGTTGCCCTGAACGCAACACTTCTACCTTATCGACTCTCGTCAATAGAGCGATAAGTCCTCAAAGTTGCCCTGAACGCAACACTTCTACCTTATCGACTCTCGTCAATAGAGCGATAAGTCCTCAAAGTTGCCCTGAACGCAACACTTCTACCTTATCGACTCTCGTCAATAGAGCGATAAGTCCTCAAAGTTGCCCTGAACGCAACACTTCTACCTTATCGACTCTCGTCAATAGAGCGATAAGTCCTCAAAGTTGCCCTGAACGCAACACTTCTACCTTATCGACTCTCGTCAATAGAGCGATAAGTCCTCAAAGTTGCCCTGAACGCAACACTTCTACCTTATCGACTCTCGTCAATAGAGCGATAAGTCCTCAAAGTTGCCCTGAACGCAACACTTCTACCTTATCGACTCTCGTCAATAGAGCGATAAGTCCTCAAAGTTGCCCTGAACGCAACACTTCTACCTTATCGACTCTCGTCAATAGAGCGATAAGTCCTCAAAGTTGCCCTGAACGCAACACTTCTACCTTATCGACTCTCGTCAATAGAGCGATAAGTCCTCAAAGTTGCCCTGAACGCAACACTTCTACCTTATCGACTCTCGTCAATAGAGCGATAAGTCCTCAAAGTTGCCCTGAACGCAACACTTCTACCTTATCGACTCTCGTCAATAGAGCGATAAGTCCTCAAAGTTGCCCTGAACGCAACACTTCTACCTTATCGACTCTCGTCAATAGGGATTACAAATCGACGATCTCTTCAAACCAAGACGTGGAAGTCCTCCCCGCGTACTATCATCAAGACACTACACCGATTCAATCACCTACGCCGCTTCAACAGCTATAAACACGAATGCAGCTTCTTATGTGAGATGATTGATCTTGATGGCTGCGACAACAACATGACTAATATTATATTAGCAACCATTAGAGGTACTGATGAGCAGTGTAATGATATGCGACACACTCAGTGGAGATCATGACCTGCAGTTGATAGAGCGTTATTGAGATGCCTCAATTGTCACAAATGGCCCGAATAGGACCTTCTCGAATGGCCATTGGTTTCATCCATATATAAAGACAGAGAAGCTCAAACGCAGCTCCAATCGCTGCCAAGCACAGCACAAACGCAGCTCCAATCGCTGCCAAGTACACCTCTGAACGCAACTTAAATCAGCTCTGAACGCAGCTCAGATCAGCAGCTGAACGCAGCCCAGATCAGCAGCTGAACACAGCTTCAATCGCTGCCAGACGCAACTCCAACTGACTTCGAGCGCAGCTCTATACTGCTGCCAAACGCACCTTCAAAACATCGAAGAACGCAGCTCAATATCGCTGCAGAACGCACCTCCAGATGCTGCGTTCAAACACAGAATTTATGCCAGAACGCATGTCAAAGTTCTGACCTGTTCAAACATGATCAATCCGCTCTTCACCCACGATCTGAGGAGTGGTTTACGTGGGTTGTTATAACCGATTAATGAGGCAACTAAACCCTGATTTTAGGATCGGATTATGGGGGCAGTTACACCCCGAATCTCCCTATAAATGGCAACAAACTCAACAGAGAGAAGAGAGATCTTTTTGGAGAGGGGAGATCGGATTTTTGATAATTAGATCAAGAGAGATTTCTTTTCATTAATCGGAGGAGGATCTTTCGATCAAATCTTCCAGAATCAGAAAAAGGAGGATTGACTCCTTACACAGTCTGGGAAATCAACAAACGGAGGATCTCTAAACCATCGATATTTGGCTTATTAACCGAATTATTTTCGGTTCCAACAACTCTATCATTAGAGTTTGTTACTTGTTCTGAACCACAAAACTCGACAAGAGTTATCAACCGGCCAAGACAGCTGTTCCAGTGAAGTATAGATATTCGGATCGTCAACGAGAAGCAAACTCGACGCAAGCATTCGAGGGAGGCATCTCATCGCTACCGTGAAGAACCCAGAATTAAACAAAGGGGAGAATCCAGATCATTCTCTTCTCTTTTGTAACTAGGAATCCAAATTGTAATCGAGAGTTGAGAGAGTTGTAATCATTCTTTTTCTAAGCAGTTAGAGAGAATAAAATCGAACGCAATTCTTTCCTTATATTCTTTTTATTACAAAATTTCCCACAAACACCCATTAAACATCATTAATAAAAGTAACAACCTGATGACTTCTACATCAACAACTCGATAATGAAAGTTAGAATCAGGCGACTTTCACGTTAACAGATGAAGGCTACAATTGGAAGATTTTCATATAAATCGAGAAATGTTACAATTTGATAACCTTTCTGACAACTGATGAAAGCTTTGATCAACAGCCTTCACAAATAACAGCGGGAGTTACAATCTGACGACTCTCACATTTCAAGGAGCTAAAGCAAAGATTGCAAAACGATAATCTTTGCGACGCTCTGACAGAAAAGATTACAAGTCAATGATCTCTTCAATACAAGATGCAGAACTCATCTCTACATCCCAGAAATGAAATGCAAGTGTCCGCATTCCAGAGTCAAAGCAATGTAACCACTACATTATCAACAACCAACGCAGCTCAAATTTAGCCATGGACGCAGCTCAAATCTAGCTACTAATGCAGCTTCCAAACGTTACATTCGAACACAATATTCACGCCCAGCAACGCATGACCTGCATTTGATTCATTCAAACGTGATTCAAACGGTTCCAATAACCGTTTTCACCCACGATCTGGGGAGCAGTTTAAGGGGGCTGTAACACCTGATTAATGGGGCAATTAAGCCCCCGTTAAGGAGCGGATTAAGGGGAGGTTACACCCAAAATCCCTCTATAAATATCAAGCTACCTCAACCGAGTTAAGGGCTCAAAAAGTTTTGATTTTTGACTAGCTGGGATTTTTGGATCTAAAAACCTTGTAAGGAGATCAGCATCCATCCTTCAGCAACCAAGAGAATTCTTCAGCAACAAGAAGCTTTGGTACTTGGCTTAAAACCGATTTTTAGTTCAAATCACTCTTCTACAGAGTTTAAAACTCGTAATGAGTTCCTAAACTCATCAAGAGTTCTGTTGAAACTTGCCATGTAAGTCCTCCTCAACATCAATTAAGAGGAAGAAACTGTGTTCCAATGAAGTGAAACGTTCGAATCGTCAACGGGATACAAGATCGAAAGCCCATCGACACCAAGAAGAACCCAGTTTTAAACAAAGGGAATGATCTCCGTCGATCTTTATCTCCTTTGTAAATCGGGAATCCGATACAAGAAGATTATAAAATTTTTTCTAAGTTTGTTAGAGAGATATTACATTGAGAGAATTGTAAATCGTTCTTTTTGTAAGTCTGTTAGAGAGAATAAAACAATTTTGAGCTCATATTCTTCATTCAATGAGGAGACTTGGAGGAAGTCTACCGACATAGATAACCTACAGGCACTTATCATAGAGAATATGGGCAAGAGTAGGTATAAGGATTAGTCCAGAGGTCATGGCGCATCTAAAGACAGATCAAAGTCTAAAAGAAGAGGTTACTTTCATTGTGGGAAGGTGGGTCATATCAAGAAGAATTGTTGGGCATGAAAGAAAGAGCATGCTTGGAACGAAGATAAAAAGAAAGATGACGAGAAAAAAGCAGATAGTGATACTACAACTACTTTGTTTGAGACCGGAGTTATTCTCATCTTCAGGGAAAAAAACTATATGCATGTTACAAGTTAGAATTTTGAGTGGATAGTGGATACAGGAGCTACATGTCATGCTACCTCAAATCGGGACCTTTTCACATCGTATAAAGCAGGTGATTTTGTCAATATGAAGATTGGTAATAATAACTACTCAAAGATTATGGGACTTGGTGATATATACTTGTAGACAGATACCTGATGCATATTGGTCTTGAAGAATGTGTGGCATGTTCTCAATTTGCTGCTCGGCTTGATTTAGGGTCTTACTTTGGACCGAATGGGATATGAAATTCAATTTGGTGGAGGAAAATATAAAATCATCGAAGGCTCTCTTGTGGTGGTTAGAGGAAGTGTATGTTGCAATTTATACAAGACTCAAGCCAAGGCTTTATATGATTCTTTGAGTGTGGCTCAGGACGCTGATACTCTCAATTTGTGGCATAGGAGGCTTGGGCACATGAGCGAGAAGGGGTTGTAAGTATTAGCAAAGAAGTCTCTCATTCCCTTTGCCAAAGGTTCGTCACTGACTTCTTGTGATTACTATTCATTTGGCAAACAACATAAAGTTTCTTTTAGTAAGCCTTCTAAAAGAAAATATAATATCCTAGATTTGATTTATTCTGATGTTTATGGTCCTATTAAGGTGATGTCCTTGGGTGGCAATAAATATTTTATCATATTTATTGATGATGCATCACGAAAGATGTGGATCTTCTTGTTGAGGATAAAGGATCAGGTGTTTTCAGTCTTCCAGCAGTTTCATGTCATGATGGATAGGCAGGCAAAAAAGAAGTTGAAGTATTTGCGCACTGATAATGGAGGAGAGTACACTTCCATTGAGTTTAGAGGTTATTGCTCCAAGCATGGTATTTAACATCAGAGGACAGGGCCCGACACACCGCAACACAATGGAGTTGCAGAGAGATACAACAGAACCATTATGAAGAAAGTCAGATGCATGTTAAAGATGAAAAAGTTACCTAAGAGCTTCTAGGCTGAAGCTGTTCGCACTGCATGCTACATAATCAATAGGTCTCCTTCAGTTTCTTTAGGTTTTGATATTCCAGAGAGGGTTTGGTCCGGGAAAGATATTTCCTACTCTCATCTGAAGGTGTTTAGTTGTAAGGTGTTTGCACACATTCTGAAGGAGAAGAGACTAAAGCTTGATGATAGGGCGGTTCCTTGTATCTTCCTTGGTTACAGATAAGATGAGTTTGGCTACAAGCTTTGAGATCTAGAAAAGAAACGAATTATTAGATTAGCATATGTGGTTTTTTAGTAGAACCAGACTATTACAGATCTCGGGAGAGCAGAGCAGTTAGAGAGTGTTGCTAGTGAGATTCTAGATATGACACATGTTTCGTCTCCAGTATAGTTGCATCCTACAGATACAGAGCAAGTGTATGATGATGGTATTGGTGATGATGGTCAGATACCAGAGCAGTGAGACAATGACCAGGATCACGAGCAGGAGGCTCCTAAGCAGAGCATCACCAGCAGCAAGAGATTACAGAGCCATAACTTAGGAGATCAGCTAGAGAGCATAGATCATCCACGAGATATCCTCTTTCATAGTACATTTGCTGACAGAAGAGGGGGAGCTAGAGAGCATTCAGGAGGCACAGACTCATACAGACAAGGAAAGATGGTTCTAGGCTATGAAGGAAGAGATGAAATCTCTTGAGAAGAACAATACTTTTGAGTTGGTGGAGTGTCGAAGGACAAAAAAACTTTAAATAACAAGTGGGTGTTCAAGTTAAAGATGGATGGCTACAAAGAGATTCAGAAATATAAAGCCAGTTAGTGGTGAAAGGCTTTGGTCAGAAAAAGGGTATTGATTTTGATGAGATTTTCTCACCAGTTGTGAAGATGGCGTCCATTAGAGTTATCTTGGGGTTAGCAGCTAGTTTAGATCTCGAGATTGAGTAGCTTAATATGAAGACTACATTCGTTCATGGTGATTTGGAGGAGAAGATATACATGGAGTAGCCGGAGGGTTTTGAAGTGAAGGGAAAAGAACTCATGGTTTGCAGGTTGAAGTAGGGTCTCTATGGTTTGAAGCAGATACCCAGGCAGTGGTACAAGAAAGTTGATTATCTCATGTTGAGTCATAGCTATCAGAGGACAGTTACAGATTCATGTGTATATTTTAGGAGATTTTTAGATTCTAGCTTCATTATTCTTTGGCTTTATGTGGACGATATGTTGATTGTTGGTCAGAACAGTCAGATGATCAGTGCACTGAAGGAGTTATTTAAATCCTTTGACATGAAAAATTTGGGCTCAGCATAGTGGATTCTTAGTATGGATATTACCCGTGACATGAAAGCGAGGAAGTTGTGGTTATCACAAGAGAAATACTTTGAACGGTTGCTTGATAGATTCAACATAAAAGATGTCAAGTCAGTTAGTACTCCTCTTGCAGGTTATTTGAAGCTCAGCAAGAAGTTTTGCCCTACTATAGATGAAGAAAAGAGTGAGATAAAGAATATTCCTTACTCTTCAGCTGTAGAGAGTTGGATGTATGTCACGGTTTGCACTCGGTCAGATATAGCTCATGTAGTTAGAGTTGTGAGCAGATTTCTTTTTACTCTAGAGAAAGTTCATTGCGGAGGTGTAAAGTAGATCTTAAAATATTTGAAAGGCAGTTCCAGATTGTGTTTGAGATTTGGAGTTCGAAGGCAGTATTACATGGTTTTGTAGATATAGGTATGGTAGGTGATCTCGATCATAGGAAGTCTACCTCAGGGTGATTGTTCACTTTTGCAGGGGGGCTGTATCTTGGCAGTCCAAGTTGTAGAAGTGTGTTGCTTTATCTTCAACAGAGGCAGAATACGTTGTAGTTACAAAAGGCGGCAATGAGAAGATTTGGTTGAGAAGATTTCTACAGGAGTTAGGCTTGCAGCAGGACAATTATTAAATTTTTATTGATAGTCAAAGTGCTCTTGATTTGAGCAAGAATTCCACATTCCACTCCAGGACAAAACTTATTGATGTGAGATATCTTTGACTTAGAGAAGTTGTTGAGAAAGAGGAGCTGAAGCTATAAAAGATTCATACAGATAAATATCCAACAAAGTTTTTAACAAATACCATTTCTAGAGAGAAGACCGAGTTGTGTTAGCGATTGACCAACATGAACTCCGGTGAGGAGTTACAGATTGACATACCCTCTCGTTGGGCTGGAGGAAGAGATTATTGTGGGTCTAGTCCAATTGGGGCCCACAATGACTAGGTCAAATTTCTTGAATTCTATTAAGAAAATGATTCATATGGACCTATTCATAATTTGAATAGGAAGGGATGACTTAGAGATACATTTTCATTATTAAGGGAATTGGCCACATGACATCCATCACCCTATAATTTGTTTTTCGTATGAACAGTAACCCGAGAGTTACTGTAGAGGGACTACACTGATTTCGAGAGGCCTTCGCCTTCCACGACCTAACCAGGGTCTTATCATTTTCAGTGGCCATGACGAAAGTGAGAGAGAAGGAGAAAGAGAGTGGGGAGGGGGGGGGGGGGAGAGAGAGAGAGAGAGAGAGAGAGAGAAGTTGAGATTCCGGATAGCTCGGTTGTACGATTGTAGTGATTCAAAAGTCGTTGTCTTTAGAACGACGATGTCGTTGAGGGCACGGTGTTGATTTCTCCGCGTGCATTAGAGATTTATGGTGAGATGGGTTTTAGGGTTTTTGTGCCCTAGAGGTAACGTTAGATTTTTCTCTTGTGATTTGATTCTCAAGTTAGGGTGTAACTTTGAGGGATTGTACTCTCAATTGATAGTGAAATATTGCTCTCTTGATTGTCCCGTAGACATAGGCACGATTTTCCGAATCATATTAAATATTGGTGTTTGCTTGCGTGTAATATTTTCATTGGTGTCGTTATTTGTTTTAGTGTTTAATTCCGTATATTAATCTCCATAAAATTTCTAACAAGTCATTGATATATAATACTTGCACTGTAGACCACATCATTAAAATTTCGCGCTAGATGCCTTTGCGGCCTCATTCCAACTCCTAAGACTCGTTATCCTGTTGAATCCCTACCCAAAATTCGGAGTTGCGCTAGCTCTCCTGCTTGTTGAGTTTGAGCTTGAGGATGTCATAGTGAGATTCCCCCAATTCCTCTAATTTCAATTTGCAATCGGAAAAGAGAGAACTTTTGCCCTAATTTTTCAAAAAAAGAAGAGAAAAGAAGAAGCATGTGCAACTCACATGCGTTCAACTTAATTCATGCCATGTCAGTTACCCCCGCCACATCAGCTAGCACATGAGGCTCACGTCAGCTTCTGCTGATAGTTTTTGGCTGGCGATTAAGATTTGTGTCTCAGTAGTAAGAGAGGTTTACAAAATATATACAAAAAATATTGCATAAATAATAAAATATACCAAAGTAGTAATAAAGAGGTCTACAAAATATATCGATTTGATAATTTCGCCAAAGAAAATGTTAGCACATCGCAACGAATATTTGGGAAGCTTAACCCTTTTCTCCGTCGCTCCCCAATAATCTTTCCCTTCCTCATATTGTTTGTACCTCTGTAAAGGGGAATCGAATCGAGAGGCAGGAGAAGATTCTGATGGAGGCGTACAAGCTTTGGGTTCGGAAGAACAAAGAATTCGTTCACTCCATCGAATCTCTTGCCAACGTGAGCTATTAAACCCTAATTCTACTCTAAATTCTTTAGTCCTTGATGCCCATTTTCTTTAATTTCATTTTGGTCCTCTCAATTTGAGAACAGGGCATCACTTGGCTTCTCCCCGAACGCTTCTCCAATTCTGAGATAGCACCTGAAGCAGGTTCTTTCTATTAATTTTGGGTAAAACTCATATAATATTGTTCATTGATGAAACATGAAATAAAAATGAAATCTATTGCATTTGTTTGGATTGTGGGTACTCAAGATTTTGATTGCTTTCTACAGTATACGCATTGTTGGGCATAGTGAGTGCTTTGAATCAGCATATTATTGATACCACCCCGTCCCGGTCTCGGCCTCAGGGTCAGGGACAGTTATCATTTCCATGGCCTCTATGTGTTTCTGCACTTAAAGATTTGGAGACAGTTGTTGAAGTGGCTGCTCTGCACTTTTATGGCGAAGATGGCAAGTGGAATTTCATTGTAGTTACAGAGGCCATGAAGTAAGATCAATGTCCTATCAACTGTTGCTTTGATTGAAATCAGTTTTAGATGTTAGCCTGAATGAATTTGTTGATTTTCAGGGCAATGGTTAGGTTAGCTTTGTTTCGGGATAGTGGGTACAAAATGCTTTTGCAAGGAGGTGAGGTTGAGAATGTTGAGAAGAAGAGACCTAATGTGCAGGGGCTTCATCATGCTCAAGGTTATAATGGTTTTATGCCTCATAATCTCGAAGGGAGAGCTATGTCAGCGCTGAGTAGATTTGGGGAGAATGCTAAAATGGCCTTAGATCCAATGTGGATGAACCGGTTCCATAGGAATCCCGAGACCAACGGTAATAAGCATGTAATGATTAGTGGATGGTTATTTTGGTAATTAACTTAGAAGAATTTATCATCTTCATGACATTTGATGCAATACGCCTTTGATTATGTAGGTATGTTGATCAAGAAGCCCACACTTTCGATAATATGGTCGCAGAGGGGACTCTATGGCCGGTTGTTTTTGATGGGGGAGGTGCTTTGTATTGTGAGACCACTCCTCTATGTTCTTCTAATTAAAAAGTTCGGAACTAGATCATGGACACCTTGGTTACTTTCATTGGCTGTGGATCTTACTGGAATGAGCATTCTTTCACATGCTACGAATCCTAGTCATGTGGGAGAAGATGGGTTTTATAAGGTTTCCAGTGCTGAGAAAGACGAGGTTAGTGTATGTAATACTTTTATTTAAGAGTTTGCTGCCATGATTTTAAACTTTGAACAATATTGGTCAGATAGGTAAGTGCACATTTAAGGAAAACTTGATTTATCAAAAGTTCGCTGATAGGTATGTGCAATATAAGGAATTGATTTATCAAAAGTTCTAACTATGTAAAAGAATAATGCCAGCCTAAGGAATTTAAATAATGACATAGACCCTTTTTAAGACATAGCTAGATCATTTTTAAACAACATATTCATGCGAAATGTAAATTGGGTTTTTAATGATAAAGATCAGAACTTACAGAGATGGAACAATGGATAATGATAAGAGAAATTGTATAAATGATTAACATGCCATCAAGAAAAATCTTAGAATTGAAATGTCTAATAGAAAAATTTTGAATTAGAGAGATAGGATCTTTGCTTATTGTTTAATTTATTCTAAATTTATTTGACAAAAAGCATGGTTCTTATTTATGTTTATATATACAGAGTTTTCATTAAATAATCCTTTAAAGCTTAGCACTTTTGGAGGCTTCAAGTTATGCACACATTGAACGTCTTCCACATGTTCACCATCAAAATTCACATGCCCTAAAATGTAGGATGAGTACATATATTATTAGTGGCCACTGCAGGAAAGAAGAAGAAGCACATTGAGAGGATGAGTTTAACGTCAGCTGTCAGTTGCAAGTATCACCCTAAAGGCACTACCCCTCTCAAAGAATAGGGAACAAATGATATTCAAATATGGAGTGGATCCTTAAACTTACTCCACCAAGCAGATGTTTATTAATTGTGGGGTTTGATATCTGCAGTAGTTCCAAGAATCTATTTTTAATTACTCTTTGGTTGAACTAAAGTAATCTGCCACTGGCAGGTTATATATATTCTGAAGAACTTAAGAAATAAGTAGAATCTGATATGAAAACAATTTTTTTTTTTGGGTATGATTCGGTTTTTTTGATAGGGAGCACCTCCGTATCCAAACGAAATATGTTAGACTTCTGATAAGGAGAGAAATTCTACTTGCACAAATTTGTTTTTCCCCCCCTTCAATCTTCTTATAGGGATAAAGTTTCACCCACCAAACAAATTTAGTATTTTAAAAAGTTGACAAGAAGAGGACTTTCCTATAATAAGAACTCCAGTCTTGAATTTGTATTCCAGTTTAGCAACATGGAATGTCTAGTTCGGAATTTTGGCTTTTTATTGGGTCCAGATTAGTGACTGTGCTTTAATTTTTAATTTGATGTTCAGTTTGGCAATCAATATTTAATTTGATTTCCACTGTAATGTCGTGAATGCCAATGTTTAATTTCATTTCCAATTTAGTGACAGAGGTTGATATTTAAGTTGATTTCCAATTTAGCAACATGGAAGCTGATATTTAATTTGGATTCCACTTTAATGACACGAGGGTCTACATCTTACCCTGTTTTCAGTTTAACGATGTAATTGTTAAGTTTTTGTTTGACGTCCAGTGTAACCATGTAGAGGTCAATATTTAATTCGACATCCATTTAGCAACATAGAGGTCGATATTTAACTTCCTATTTAACAATGTACATGTTGATATTTGATCTGATTTCCATTTTAGTGACATGTTGATATTTATTTGTTCTTCTAGTTTAACGATGAGGGGTCGATATTTAAATTATTTCCTTCTAGGTTAAGGACCACTGTTCGATTTTTTTTTTTACTTGATTCCGGTTTAGCGATGTTGATGTTGATTTTCAGTATAACTTTGTGGGGTCGATATTTAATCTGTTTCATGTTTAAAGCATTAAAATTTGGTAATTCTGATATTACAGAATATTTAAAAATTCGAAAAGACAAACATTCTGTCAATGAGTCTAATATGGAGTTATGATCATTCGCAAGAGAAGGTAGTAGGTTGTATATTTTGATTTTGTTGGCAGGCAGCGCGGGTCCTGGAGGACAGGGTTTCACCAGCGACGGGTATAGGTTAACGGGAATAGCGTGGCAGTGAGGGGGATGTTTGTGGGAGGAATTTTTGTTTAATTCAGCCCTTCTCTGTTAAAATTATAACAGTTTGAGAGGAGAGGAGCATCTTAACCCAATATGAGGGAATATGAGGGTAAATTCTCCAAATAGTCAGATTCGGAGGGCAATTCTACAGATAGAATATATTTTGGGATATGCAAGTGAAAATAATTAATACATATCAAAATATGCACAATATATTTGTGCACATCTATGTTTAAAGTATATCCAGTTGTACATGATGGAAAAAATTGATTAAAATCATGTCCAGCTAATGTCATCTTATTTAATATATCGAAGAACTAAACTTAAAACTATTGTTGGTATCCGATTAAAGGGTGATATCTGATCTAAACCCAGCTTAATTTTCATGAAATCTCAACAGTCTTAATTATTTAATTAATACTGTATTTTTATCTCTACTCGTTAGAGGGAAAATATGGTATTTATACCCATTTGCTGGTATCCACTTTTAGGTACTAGGTTTCAGTTGATGATGAGAGTAATTGGAGTTCATTTGATGTTCAAGTACATGGTTTTGCAAAAGAAATCGAGATGTAGGAACAGGTGATGACGCAGCTATGTTGGGTGGTGAAACCATAGGCATCCTGTTACAGGCAGTGGTTTTAACAAGTATTTGGTATAATCCGAATAGTATCCACAATTCATTTGTATGTTAATTTGTTAATTTTATAATAAATAGTAAGCTTTTCACATAGGCAGTCAAACAGAACATAAAGTAAGAATACTAGAACACGTAGGCTTTACCTTGGCAGACGCATATTTTGTCGATGTTGCAGCATGGCATTCTAGTCGTCGTCTTTGTTTTATCTAAAACTATAATAACCATCTGGTCAATATTTTATTCATGCTAATAGTTTACATCTTATGCTTGAATTAGTTAAAACGCCGTAAGCTGCTATGGGCACTTTACGTCATGAGAGATCCATTCTTTACCAAGTATACCAAGTACGCATAATTCCACTTTACGGTTCAAGACTTATTTGATCGACTTTGCTAATCAAATTTAATGACTGCTTGGCGTTTTTAAACATCTCCTGTTTCAGGCATCGTCTTGAGAAAACTGATACATATCTCAGTCGTGTCCCAGTTATTGGCTTCCTTACCGGTAATTCTGATTCCAGACTACGTGCTTTAACTTGCCCCTTTCTGCTTTTCAAGTTTGAAGGCTAACCCGACTTGATTTGTTGGTTCAGGCAAGCTAGTAGAGCTAGTGATTGGAGCTCAAACACGATATACTTACACATCAGGTTCCTAAGTGCCATACAATCTCTAGGACTTTGTTCGTCGGGCTTGGTTGGTTAAATTTTGTCAATTATACCTTAAACTTTAGTTGCAATACATGTCACACTATACGCATGTATCTCGTCCTGCAATAATCTTTACACGGTTTTTTCGAATGAGCAATGTATGTCAGCCAGAAGCACATCTAAGATGTAATTCCGATCAAGTACGTGCAACAAGTGCTTTGACGCTTTCAAGAAAAATTGATCGAACAAGATTATGTCAGTCTGCTCTCCAGGTCAACATCCTTCATGACGATTGAAAACAGAAGATGGTATTTATTCTTTGTTTATACCTTTATGTCGCACAAAGCATTAACTCCATGGTGAATAACCTCTAAGATCACTTGCTGAGTTAAAAGCAGAGTCTTTGTGTAGTTTGGTTGACAACTTGCTTCAGAAGTTTGAAACGTTAGGTGTGCATCTTTGATACTCATGCATGATTGGGTAGCGTTGAGTTCACCTTCGTTAGGGTTGCGGTGATTTTGGGTGAGTCATAAATAGGTGGGCACATTTATATCCATTTGCCCTTTCACTTCTCACCCACCCATTTATTAAATCGGTGCTCCATGGGTGACCTAATAATTAAAAAAAAATACCCTCATAGTTTAAAATTGCCGGCAACCACCTGTAAATTTATAATTTACAAAACATACCAAATCATAGTTTAAAAAATTGCAAATAACGCCCCTAAAGTTCAAAATTACAAAAAAACCTCAAAAATTCCTAAACTTGCAAATGAAAAATGAAATCTAAAAATTTCCAACAGTCACCAATAAATTTAAAATTTGCAAAGAACACCCTCAAGGTTTTAGAATTATAAAAACCACCCAAAATTTTAAAACCTACAAATCGGTCCCTTATAAATTTATAATTTACAGAAAACACTCTCAAAGTTTAAAAATGCAAAAAGCACCCTCAAGAGTTCAAAATTATATAAAACACTCAGAATTTTCTAAATTTACAAATGACACGTGAAAGTTGATAATCTATAGCAGCCCCTTGTAAATTTGGAATTTCTAAAAAATACACTCAAAGTTTCAAAATTTGCTAAAAACGGCCTTAAAATTTCAAAAATTGCATAAAACACCAAAAAAATTCCAAAACATGTACATAAACACACTACAAATTTGGAAGTTACAAGCATCTTTTACGATCGTGTTCCATAAATTTGCTTTTCATAATTTTTAAACTTTCACGATGTTTTTTGCAATTTTTAAACTTACAGGAGATTTGTGGCAATTTTTAATTTAATGTGTTATTTGTAGGTTTTGAAATTTCAAGGCTGTTTTACTAAATTTTAAACCTTGAAGTTGTTTTCGTATTTTCTAAAACATCGAGGGTGTTTTTGCAAATTTTAAATTTATAGGGGGATGTTAGAAATTTTTAGACTTCATGTATCATTTGTAAATTCAGAATATTCTGAGAGTTTTATATTATGTTGAACTCTTGAGGGTGTTTTTTTGTAATTTTTTAAATTTTAAGGGTGTTTTTTGAAAATTATAAATTTACAGGGGGTTGTTGGTAATTTTTAGATTTCATGTCATTCGTAGGTTTTGAAATTTCAGGGTGGTTTTTGTTATTCTACACTATTGAGAGTGTTTTTCTCCCTCTTTTAACCTTTGAGGGTGTTATTTGCAAACTTTAAATTTATATGGGCCTACTGTAAATTTCATGATTTCTTGTGTCATTTGTGAGGTTAGAAAGTCTTGAGAGTTTTTTTGTAAGTTTTAACTCTTGAGGGTGTTTTTATAATATTTTAAATTGTAAGGGTGTTTTTTGTAAATCTCAAAATTTTAAGGGGTTGCTGGTAATTTCTTGATTTTATGCGCGTTGGTCGTTAGCTGTGTTTTCTATAATTTAAAACTTTTAAAAATATTTTTGTAATTATTGAAACTTAAATGGTGTTTTTTAAAGAATACTCATCTAAATGGACAAATGGGCGAGTAAGAGCTCGCCCATTTATGATCCATTTATCTTTAATAGAGACAATGTCCGCATATTTATGACACATTTAACTAAACAGGTGTGTTTTGAATGGGTCATTTAGTGGGTGGGTATGAATGACAAAATGTGTTTGGGTCAATTTTGCCATCCCTAATTGCTCCTTGCTATCGAAGAGTTCTTGCTCCTTAATGAAACGAAACGGCTCTGTAAGTATGAGAACCTGGGCGACCTACTGGCGTAGCTCATAATGTTAGGAATCTGTGAGTAGGGCTGAGCATATTCGGTTCGGTTCGGTTTTATGTCCAATCCGCATCAAATTCGAATTTTTCGGATGCTCAAAACTCTCATCCGGATCCACATTTTCCCCCTTCATCCGAATATTCGGCCCAACCGAAATTCGGTTCGGTTCGGTTTCGGTTTTGAATTTGCAAAAAGTTCTATCCAAAGACTTCTGTTGTGAATTTGCAAGCTGGGTATTGTCCTCATGATGAGGTTCCTAAGCTCGCCAACAAAGCTTTATTAGACTGGTTAGCATCTTTAGAATAAAGTTTTGAGTTGATATAATTACGTAGAGAACTGATGTTTTAAAGATGTTGTTCATATAATACAGCATGCTTATCTCTTGTAAGTATCATGTACATAACACATTTTGTGATTGATTTGAATCTTATGTAATTCTCAAGATCTTTTCTGTGAAATTTTTTAACTAAAGTTTAAGTTTATTTAATTACACGGGGGAGTGATGTTTTGTATGATATTGTTCATATAATGTAGCATATGCATTTTTTGTAAGTGCATCATGTGCATAACAAATTTTCTGGATTGATTTGAATCTTTACTTAGTTCTCAAAGATATTTTTCTGTGATATTGCTGTACTCATTGCTTGAAACTGCTCCTTGCGCCGTTTGAATCTATTGGATGATAACAGGAAAAGTTTTAAGGTATAAGTTTAGTCTCTAAACCGCCCAACAAAATTCGGGTCGGTTTTTTTGGGCGGTTCAGGGGTTCAAACCGGATCCAAACCGATTTAATTCGGTTCGGGCGGTTTAGAGACTTCTTCTCATCCATTTAATTCGGTTCGGTTAACCGGTCCGTTTTTTCGGGCGGTTTTTTCGGTTGAACCGGTTTTTTTCGGTTTTTGCCCACCCCTATCTGTGAGCTTTCTGATGCGTTTTGAGTAGCACTTGAAATAGGATTGCATGCTGTGTAAAGACGATAATACCAGGGGTAGCTTTGAAATTTATAATATCAACAGTTACACGTAGCAAACATTCGACGATGAATTAAGGTCGCTTCCTTATCTATGAGCAATTTCTCCAAATCGTTCGGTCCCGGTCTTATTTTGGGGGGAAATCCTTGCTAGGTAAATTTTTCCAGAGGCTACAAAGTCCTACAACCTTCTGCTCCTCGTATCTGAGCCAGGAAACGCGCGCGCCATGTTCACCCCCCTGGCCGATACCCGTCCTTCAACCAGTAGAAGCACATTTTTCGCAAATAAACTTCGTCGTCGTCGCAGAAATCCCGACGCAACAGCGCCAAGTGTCAACGTTGCCGGACCACCCCAAGCTCCCAACATGACATCCACCACTCGGCAAGCTCCGTCCGCCTTCCCACTCTCTATAACCCCTTCACGACCCCGTGAAACACGAGAAATGCGGCACCGAACCCCTCGCCCACCATCCCTCCCACAGGTACCCGTTAGCTCTCCTCGACCAGCCCCCTCCCAACCTTCACCACCCGTACGCGTTCGGGTACCTATCGCCCTCGACATTATCGTCAACACCTTGCAGCGCGTCGAGGGCCTCTCTCTCTCTGTCTATACCGGGACGAGCGTGGTCGTATGCCCGGCGTCCGGCGGTTCGCACCCCTTGGCCTTATTCTCCACTAACTGTATCCCCAGCCCCTCCCGAGGGTAGAGTAGTGATCCCCGTCGTCTACACTGGAGGGCGGTGCCGGTAGTGGCCCCAGTGGGCCTGTCGACCAGCGTCTCGGCGTCCGGGGCGAGGTTGGGGGGTCTCGGAGATGGAGTTGAAGAGGGAGCAGGCATGGCTACGGAGCGGGCGAAGGCGGAGATGAGGATGTTGAAGGAGCGGAGGGAGGGGAGGTGGTAAGAGCGGAGGAGGGATGAGGGCGGAGGGAGGGAGGAGGGGTGGGAGGAGAGGGCAGGGGAGGCGGCTTGAAGTGGGTGGGGAGGAGAAGGGGACGGAGGAGGGGCGCGGCCGGAGGAGGAGAGGAGGAGGTCGGCGGGCGGGGAAGGGAGGAGAGGCTGAGAGGGGAGAGGGAGGATGAGGAGCGGGGAGGGGAGGGAGGGGGGGGGAGGAGGGAAGAGGAGAGTGGTGCAGGTTTTGGGGAGCGGCGAGTTTTTAGGACGGGGTTTGAGGTGGGCGAGGAGAGGAGGAGCGAGGAGGAGGCGCAGGGGGAGGAGGAGAGAAGAAGACCAAGGGAAAGCTGGATAGATTTCCTTGGCGAGGAGGGTCGGGATTGGGAGAATGAGCTTGCGGAACGCGGGATGCCGCGAGAGGGAGGGGAACGACGGCAAGCGAGATCCCGCCATGGCCGCCGCCGCCTGCTGCTGCCTGCTTGCTTGGACCGTTTACCGCCCTGCTTGTTTTCAGTTTGTTTGTGGTCCACAGGGGGGAGGGGGGATCGGAGGAGCGGAGCAAACGGATCTCTAAATCTTCAAAGGTTTCAAACTTTAGACCCTTTTTTTTTGCTATTGGGTCCCGGAATTCCTGTAAGCTGTTCCCAGATGGGAGAGATTTTCGAATTAAACCCAATCCCACAAATTTAATCCCACAAATCGACCGTATCCTCTGCAGGCGGGCAATATGGGTTAAGGCCAAATTAGTCGGGGTTGCCAACCATGACCAAAATGTCGGGATTGAGGACCCCGACCATCTAACAGAGAGTTCGCGAGGACTCAACCAATTCGCAAAGTGGCTACGGAAGGAAATAGTCAGG